>NC_140969.1:61863890-62066390 GCF_056783735.1 Eptatretus burgeri
GACCCTTGTTGACTCCATGCTACATCATATCCATGCTGTACTGGATGCACATGGTGCCCCAACAC
This sequence comes from Eptatretus burgeri, assembly GCF_056783735.1. NCBI lineage: Eukaryota > Metazoa > Chordata > Myxini > Myxiniformes > Myxinidae > Eptatretus > Eptatretus burgeri. The sequence goes on from NC_140969.1 coordinate 61,863,956, forward strand.
TCCAATAAGTGACATTCTGTTAGTGTTTCCATTTTTTTTGTCCAGTACCTGCACATGCCATGATGATGCACCAACCTTCATTTGTGAGAATGAAGAAAACAGTTACCCAAAATATTATAATTATAGCAAGTCAAACTATGAATGGTATTAGTAGTGTGGTGTATGTGAGCACAGCAGTCGCTTTTGCTCGTCCGCAATCTTGTTAACATGAACATGGGCATGAACCGAGAGTTACTCGGGTGGAGACACTATTCAAGATGCGGGTCTGAGGCAGGAGCAGGATTTGGTCTTCCAGCATTTATCATTTATCAAGTTGGTCTGACTGGATAAATGCCAGAGGCCATTAACACAGAATTAAGGGCAGATGGAATAGAAGAACATTAGAGGGGATTAACTTAGGAATAATTTAACAGCCAAATTAGCACCATGCTTTCAATCCATTGAAGGGGGATTAGGATTGGCTCTGTCGTCAGCACTGATGATGCCTGCAGTCTGGACATGGATCACAGTCCGTCTTTTGAGGACACTTGGTGGAACGGTAATTTGTGGACACTCTGTATCTGAATGAAAACAATCCAAATCAAATCCTACCATTTAAAATACCCGAAAGTACTGATAAATATCACTAAGAAGTGGAAGAGAAATTTGGAGAAAACACATACAGATTGATTTGTGGTGATGGCAATAATGGTAGATGTCATCGGAAGTGAAGGAATCTTGGATAGTGGTGACATGGCCTTCAGTGGAGGTAAAGCTCTTGACGTCACACAGCCAATTGACTGGAGTGATATCGGGTAGAGGTTGCGACAGGTCTTTAAATCTGTCTGTGTGTCAATCCTCGTGAGTGGAATGGAAGGGAAACATTTCGTTTTCAAAATTGACCGTACTTTCTATCCAATGCGGGTTTTGAAGACACTAAAACGGGTCTGCGGGTCTTCAAAAATAAAATGGCCCAAACACGTGAAGTGCATATCACTTGCCATCTCAGCCACATATAATCCGTTTTTGTAGAAATTGTGAATAAACAACATTTTGAGGAGTCAGCATAGCCAGTAGTGGCTCAACACTTTCAGTCAGTTAAACTATTTATTAAATGTGAATAGTTGGCATCTAAGCATCTAATAACTTGCCTCTGAGCTCTGCCATCCAATAATCCTGCACTCCGGCTTCCATTCGTGACCAGAATAAACTTGTACTGTACTTTGCAGCAAGGCACCAAATCAATTGCTCCATTCCTTTGTTAGGACGTTAAGCTGGGGACCCATCTATTAGCATCAATTGCTGGGAGACATAAAATGTCATGGTGTGTTTCACAATGAGTATCCGATTGTCACTGGCAACCTGACCAAGTTCCGAATTATTGACCGAATGAGCAGGACCCGCATTTCAGTAATGATGCAACCAGCCAGCTGAATTTGTAATTGAATCCCAGTCATACTTGCATTCACAAGAAGAACATTTTATACTTCAGTAAAGAAGGAAGGGAATAAAGTAACAGCCATATTAACCTGGGAGGTGAGAGAAACCAAAGGGACGAAGAGGGTTTGACAGAAAGTGAGATTATGGAGAAGGTGGAGGAAGAATGGTTGAAAAAAAACACACGATCTTGAAACAATCATGTGGAAGAACGTTGGAAGTAATGCAAGACCTCAAACTATTAAATACATTTTTTTATATGAAATTGCCTAATTTTCCTCAATGCGGTTGAACGCAATCATACAAAAGAATAAATGGATTTAAAGAGAGCGAGAGGATATGTTACAATAAATATTATGTACAGCATTGGATGAATAAATGGAATATTTTTTAATCAAAGTAGATTGAGTTTTTCCCATTTAAATCGTTTTGCAAACCCATTGGCAACAAATGTACAAACAGCCATGTTAATCTCTGCAGCAGAACCCTCTCACTTGACAAGTAAACCTTCATTTTAAAAAAAAAAGGAGGAAATAACTTGCTTTACTCACAATACAAAGGCCCTTGATACTTTATAACGATACAACAAATTATATGTCACCTGATACACTCGTTGAGCATCTTGTGAGGAGTGATTCACATCCTCTTTGATCTCCTCCACGGTAGCAGTGATGGTGTTGGTCTTCAATTGTAATTGTTTAACAGCTGCTCCCAGGCGAGCCAAACGGTCACCAGTTTCACTCATATTCAACTTAAGTGCCCTCATCTGCAACTTTGCCTGTGGTTGTGCAAAATATAACAGCATCTCAACAACGAAGACAAAAAAACAACAACATTTACTCGTCAATATTTGGACTTTGCCACTGTTGCACATTCAGCCTTTAGTACTTGTATCATTGGGATTTCAACCGCACTCAATGAAAGTAGTAAAGAACTAGAACGGCACTCGGTTGAGCGCGAACCTCCACCAGGCTGAACAGTTTATGTTTTATATCCCAATGATAGCCCGGATCTGTATCTGTACCTGAATCAAAATCGAATTGGATGGTTCTTGTCACCGAATAAACTCATCCACCTAGTTTTTCATAACTCAACAAACTTTTTAAAATATCATGCTACGTTTCATTTTTGGTCTCATCTCTCATTGGAGAAGAATTGCCTAAAAATTCTCATATCCAGATCTTCACCAAAATGTAATAAATTTGTCCTCGTATCCACTAAGTTTCATCAGAATCCATCCATAACTTCTCGAGATATCATGTTAAATATCGTTTTTAACCCTATCACTTAATGGTGAAGAATCATTTCAAAAAATTATTGCAGCCCGATTCGGTTCTTCACCAAGTTTTAAACAATTCGTCCTTATCAAACACCCAACTTGTCCACCAAATTTTGGCCGAATCTGTCCGCAACTTTTTGAGATATCCTACTCACAGACAGACAAACAGACGGGTGAAAACATGGCCTTCAGTGGCAGAAGTCAAAACCCACAATTCAGCCTCTGGATTCTGTGAATATTTCAATAGACCACTAAACTACGAGATTCCTGCCAGTGTCACTATACTCACTAAATCGAACTGTAAAAAAACCAAAAATGTCAGAACTGTAATTAATTAACCCCACAAACCTGGTAGAACAACAGTGATGCTAATGCTTGATGATGAACATCATGACATCCATATCAGTGTAAATGCATTTGGATCTCATGGATGGATTCGTTCGTGATCGCAGCTGTGGTTATGCAACACAAACAAATATAATAACATCTTCCTTGAGGTTTCTCCTCGATAGTACAAGGGACATAATCGTTGGTACTGCCTCAGCTTGGTTCTGATTTTGAAAAAAAAAAAGTTCCAAATTCGCCCGCGAAGACAAAGCATCAAACCGTAAAAATATCCCATAGTTGAATGAAACAGCCTTGTCCAGTTATGTGATCTGATCTGAGATGCTACTAAAGTTTTACCAAAGGTAATCCCACTATGGTAAACCTGGAAAGGAAGTTATGAATTTAGTCAGGATACTGGCCTAATGCCAACTACTCCGAAGTTTGCAAAAATAAATCAGCAATAAGCGGTTCTTAAAACACCTGCTCAAGTTCCTCTGAGCTCTTCTTAACTCGATCGTTGGTAACATCCATTTTCTGCTTTGTATCTTTCTGGATAATATCCACATCGGTCAAAGTCCTCTTGGCTTTCTGCACCTCTGAATTGGTTTTTAATGCTTGTTTTCTGAAAGACCCATAGACAAGTCGTATAAAATTCCATATCAAACGAGTTAAAGAATGCATATACTTTCAAGTCTGTATCACTGAATAATGTAGGAGATGGTTAAGGTTCTATGGGTGCTTGTATGTTTTAGAAAAACTTGCTTCCATGAAAACGAGTAGGAATTGCAACCACATCACGAACAAATAAAGCAGAAAAAACTTTACAAGTAGCATTAATTCCTCCTGCAGTTAAGAATAAACCTTGCGATAAAATTAAATAATATATTGTGCAGTGGTGAACAGCAACATTGGTGATTATGAATACGAGCAAAGAGTTTGTCCTTACGGACGTTAAGAAGAGGAAACAGGACTCGGAGTGTGTGTAAACTATAGCATTGGTGTAAAACACATAATGTCTCCCCTCTCGGGGATAGTGTGGTGTAATTGGGTAGGGGTTAAGAGAGACAAGTTAAAGATAAGGTAAGATCGGGGAAAGATATGGTTTAGGGATAGGTAAAAGAAAAAGACTGATAGAAAACACTGGGGGTGATTGCACAGTGCGAGCCGGTACTTTTCCTTTGTAATGCCTTTTGTGCAGTGCCGTTAAGTGCAATCCAGGCTGGAGGAACATACAGTAGGAATTAAAGACGTGAGTCTCAATCACAATGCAGAATGAAGTGAACCAGCCGGAAAATGAAGATTCTTTTATAACATTTTGTTGCCATCGCTGTTGTTGTTTGTGCAATCCTTCCATATCTATATTATGAAACAGGAGTGTCTGTCTGTCCGTCCCCGAAGTACTCCTTCAGTTTTGGGGCTCGCCCTGCCAAACCTTCTGTGGAACGTTTTGTTGTCCCAGCGGATGTCCTAAGGTAGGTGGGAATTTTTATAACTACCTCAATACAATTATGATTTTGAATTTTGATCCGAACGAGGCTGCTCCCTATCCGGATATAACATCAGAATGGTGTTTCTCTTAGTTTACTTCATGAGCATTTGTAACATTGTATTTTGTTATATTAATGGTATAGTATTAATTTTTGTTTGGAATAATGCTGTTTGGAATGAAAATATAGAGAGATTGAGTTTAAAAGAGAATCAGGAAATAATGTGAGGATTTCTACCCATGACATTCATAGATTCGCCATTTGCAGATTGGCCATATTGTGACTATAAATATTACCCACTTTACTTCTGTTGGGGTCAGCTGCAGTAAGTTTTTTGCCCAAGTCTTTCACGAACCAGCTGTCCAACCCCCTCCCGTGCAGAACATGGGTACCTCGTTAGTACATATATATATATATATATATATATATATATATATATATATATATATATATATATATATATATATATATATATATATATATATATATATATATATATATATTTGTTTGTTTAGCATTCCATATATAATTTTCAAGGTGTTTGTGTGTTTTACAGGGGCATGCAAAGTCCTGCTTCTTCCTTAAGGGCTCTTTATAATAAAACAAAAACGATGGTTATTATGTAAACATCATTGCCAAGTGGTTAAAGTTGTTGAATCATAAACTAGTGGATGTGGTTTGATCCCAAACAAAGCCAATTTCAAAATTTCTTTCTTCTTGGGTGTGAAAAGTTATGACACATGCACCAACATGGCTCCTTGTGTTATAGTAAAACAAACAAAAAAACATATGCTGATTATACTGAAAGGATAGGTTACATAGGTAGGTTACATTGAGCATGAACATGTAACCCACCTTATCTTATGTACAGACATTTCCTTCATATAAGATCCAAGGAAAAGTACCCATCCCGAGTGATGGGAAAAGTTTAAGTTAATCTATCAATTTAAATTATTTCATGGACTTCAAAAAGATTTATTGTGTTGCACTGAAAAAAATCTGGTCTTTTCAATTTGAGACAAATTGGTCATCCTGTTTGCCAAAAATTGCTATATTGGTCACTTTGGCCTCAATTTGTGGCCAAAATATGGCCACTGAGGCTGTGGCCACACAGTCCATGTTACTTCCCATCCAAATTTGTAGCTGCTGTAACCTGAGTATGGAGATTGCAGCTTTAATGATATGGCTGTGCATAAGGAACGGATAGAGGAAGGGAGAGAGGGAGAGAGAGAGGGAGAGAGAGAGGGAGAGAGAGAGGGAGAGAGAGAGGGAGAGAGAGAGGGAGGGAGGGAAAGAGGGAGGGAGGGAAAGAGGGAGGGAGAGAGAGGGAGGGAGAGAGAGAGAGGGAGGGAGAGATGGTGAGAGGGAGAGATCCATCATTAAAAGTTAAAACCTCATATTTGAGGGATAATCAGTTGACTTAAAATTTCCAGTGAAAAACTCCCTTCCGCCATTTAGGTTAATCTATCAAATAATTTTTAATGCAAAAATAATATGCCTATTTAGGTGATGACAAGTAACAGCGAGTAAAGCAACAAAATGCTTCAACCCCCATCTATTATTCTGAACGGCATCAGAGTCTGTGGATCAATTCAAGGTTATCGATGCAACTTGGACAGGGTCATTAGGAAAGCCACCAATGGCTGAAATGTAGAAAACTTTCTGTTCATTGGTCTAAGCAGTTTTTTAACGAAAAATTCAAATTCTCAATATCTATTTTAATGGACATTATAAAAATAATTAAGGACTTTTAAAAACCTTGCATCTTGGGCTTTCTTTGACATGTCCTGTACTTCTTCCAGAGTCAACTTCAAATCCATTTTATTGAGAGCATCCAGTGCAGACATGATCTGTACAATCAGCTTATTTATCTCTGCATCACTGACAGGTAGAGTGATGTTAAGAGTTTTTAAAGCCAAATCTTCAACTTCCAAAGGATCAACTCCTGCGAAAACATGATGGTCATTGATTACAAAATACAAACTTTCTAATAGCCACTTCAAAACACGTCGCCGATTACAGAGGGGGTCAAAATGGTTTTTCCCTTTGAAAAAAACCCAAAATGTTTTGGAGCTTTTAGCATGGCTTCTCTGCAAAGGTATCAGACAACTTCCAAATTGGGGAAAATGTGACACTGGCTGGATGCTGGAATTTACAAAGCAAAGGATTAACATCTCTGTTGAGTTTTGCTTGCTCAGGATCATGCTTCATAGTTTGGGTGGGGGAGGGGGAATTTTATGCCTGGTGTTGATTTCATGGTTAGGGTTATGGGCTTGGGATCCTAGGATCCTGAGTTGGCTGTTGGCTGTTGAATCCCCCTTGGCTGTTGAATTAATACCAAGTGGGGTTGACTCTGCCTGTGATCTTTCTGAGGTCGGCAAAATGAGTGCCAGTTTGCTGGCATCCTGTGTCGGAGTGGTGAACTGTCCAGGATTGTACCCAATAGCCAAGGAGATGGCTTAGGCAGCACCAACGCTCTACACAGAGGATGGTCCAAATGAATGGGGGATTTTGACCTTCCCACCGTTGCATTAAAAAAAACACAAGGGTATTACCAATGCTGAAGTCATTGTATCTCTGCAATATGTCATCGATTCCACCAGATGCATTTTGGACAATTTCAACAGCATCGAATGCTCTTAATATTGCTTTGTTTGCAATGGATTTTGCATCAGAAGCATTTTTTTTTACTTTCTCCACCTGTCAACAACAACAGTAGCAACCAAAATTAAATGGATATCATAAAATATCATTTTAACTTTTGATATATATATATATATATATATATATATATATATATATATATATATATATATATATGTATATATCACACATACAATGTTATAATTTGTCTGTATGCAGAGTGTGGGGAAAAAAATAATTTCAAACAGCATGTAAATCACATGGTCATTAAAGACTACTGTAGTGTAAATACACTACAAGCTTTAGCTCGATGTAAAAGATAAAAATTTATAACAGTATTTGTCAGGTCTGAATGTCAGATACGACTATTGATTGGCCACATATTGTCCATATTTAAACATTTAACTCATTTAACCATTCAGTAATTGCATTAACCAGGTGTCTGGATTCAAACCATTGGCCTGGTTGCTTCAAATTGTGTTTCCAAGCTTTTGCCCTCGTTTTACGATGTGTTAAAATGTATTATCAACAAACCAGCCATGGCCTTGCCAGAGAGCAGCGTCTGCAGGCTGTTATGGATTCCAGTGTGGAGTGGCCACAACTCTTGTCGAACTACAAAGGGGTTTTGGTTCTGTTTATGAAGATGTGCCTATGCTGTTATGGCTAATTCTCCCCGAGGGCTGCAGGGAGGGGGGAAAAAGCCCACTTGCTTCTTTGTTTCTTTCTTTGCTTGCTTTCTCCGCCTAGGAATAGGTTTTATATATGAAACTTTTGGAGTGTAACCTTTAGTGTGGTACAGGGTCTGACTGCTCCGCTTGCAAGTGCTGTGCAACTTCAATAAACCGTATATTCGAGAATCTTCTATTGACTCCCCTCAATTCTTGGCCAGGATTGGTGAGGGTCTTCATCACATCTGGCGACCCAGACGGGACACTGTCAGGTCCTGAACACCGTGATCCGGAAGGATCTCCGTCGAACGCAGCTGATGCCGCGATCCGGAGGGATCTCAGTTGAGCGCAGCCTTGGGGTCTGCATGGGTTCCGAACTGGTAACAGTAAACGAGGAAAGTCGAATGCGGTTTGTTGGAGGGGCATAGGGGCTATTAGGCTGGATTCAGGTGATTGGTTTGGGTCAGAGGACAAGGAACATCCGAGTGAAACAGGTGGCAAAGGTTAGAGTCCTGTAAGTGCAGGTTCGAGTTCTGTGATCACAGGTTAGAGTCCTGGGGTAATAGTTGGGAGGGTCCAGAGTCCCTCAGAGGAGAGAAAAGCTTTAAGGCAATTGAGAAGAGTGGGACTTTGAGCCTGCACGATAAAAGGAGAAAAGACTAAAGCTTTAGGCTAGTGACAAGTTAAGAACATACAATGGGGAATAACTCTCCAAGGAACATAGAATTACTGAAAGGAACATGTTGTAAGGGAGTAAAGGGCTGGATAACATGGACAGCAGGAAGACAGGATCCCTTCTCGCTGACCGGGTCCTTAGATCCATAGATATTACACACCGTCAGCTCTGTGCTGACGGAGGGCAGAGTGGGATGCTTGAGACAGAATGAAACACACTGGAGGGCATTAGCAGCTTGGCTAACGGTGTCACAAGCTGAGACAGGATGTACACAAGGTAAACGAGCGAGGAGGCAAATACAATGTGAGTGGGAAGGTTGAGTTTGTGTTCGACGCAAGTTGAGTGTTCCAACCTAGAACTTGTATATGTGGGACAACTTGTATGTTTGTATAGAGATAATGATTGGTCGTCATCATAAACGTGAAGATTTGGAGGAGGTGAATTGCGCACACCAAATCCGGAGGAAGGACATTGATGACCGATTCTGCATGTTGTTAATTCATAGTGATGGGCGAATGTCATTGAGAGTGTTTTTACCAAGGTGTGTGTGTGTGTGTGTGTGTCTGTGTGTGTGTCTGTGTGTGTGTCTCTGTGTGTGTCTCTTTGTGTGTCTCTTTGTGTGTCTGTGTGTGTGTGCGTGTGTTTGTGTGTCTGTGTGTGTGTGTGTGTCTGTGTGATGTGTGTGTCTGTGTGATGTGTGTGTGTCTGTGTGATGTGTGTGTGTGTGTGTCTGTGTGTGTGTCTGTGTGTGTGTCTGTGTGTGTGTTTGTGCGTCTGCGTCTGTGCGTCTGCATCTGCGCGTCTGTGTGTCTGTGTGAACTCGATAGGGAATTAACCACTTCAGCAGACAGTTTGGCGATTATGTGTGAGAATTCCCTACAGTACTCGTGCTGTGGTTAAGCTGTGGGAGTCAAATGGAACAAGGCTCGGGTTTTCTCATTGTTCGATAAACTCTGTATGCTGTTTTGGCTTTGAGCACTGTATGTTGCATATGTGATAAATGGATGGTTTCCTCGGAGCATCATTTTGATTTTTATATTCAAATTCGGTTCTGTTTCCACCTTGCATGTTTCATGAGGCTGATCGACGTTACGGGTTCGTTTTAAAGTCAGTTTCAATTCTGTTTTCATTTTTGTGGTCATTTGGCATGTTCAATACTTGATTTTCGTAAATCTGGAGGGAAAAAAACTGAGATTTATGTTGTTTTTCGAGTCACGTGACATGCCGTAGGATTTAACAGGTGCGACGAAAGCACGAAACTGTCCTGTCGAAGGACAGCTTATCGCGAGGGTATACGAGATGAATTAGCACATTTTACAAGGTTTGGAGACGCCCTTTATAGGGTTCTGTAAAAATTCCGATTAAAAACGAACATATTTGAGATGTCGTAAAATATTTATCACGTGATTTCGATCGTTAAAACCGACGCGCTGATATGACGTAAAGGTCCGTGTGAGTGCGTATTCTTTAGTGGGGCTGGCAGGATAACTTTGAGGCATGCCCACCAGCTATAAACTGCCATCCTGGTGTTTCACAGGCAGGGTGAATCATCAATGTGTGTGATTTTCCTCGGATGGACATTAAACTGGGCCTTCGCATCTGCTGGCATTAGATAGTGTATGTTAAATATTGGGCGGTGTCCTTTTTGAAGAGGAGTTGACTTATCGCCGGCGCACTAAACAAATTATAAATTCCTTCCACCTTTAGTCAAGTATCCTGCGTCAAAGTGTAGACCCATCCTGGATTGTAACCGTTGTCAAAGAAACCTCTATGGCAGAGCATATGCTCTTTCAAGAGCATTGTGCAAAAATGAATGAATATTCTCTCATATATGTGAAAAAAATAATCTGCATATCTCAGTAAATTAATTAAATCTGTGTATGGATGACAGAAGCCAATACACACACACACACACACACACACACACACACACACACACACACACACACACACACACACACACACACACACACTGAGATTTAAAATTGTCCAAGATCGTACCTGTGATAACTGCCTGCTCAGATTCTTAAATAGTTCAGCGACAGTAACTGAAGCTGCATTGGCGTCATTGAGCGTGTTTTTTGACAGTTGCGCAAGACCTTTGCATTTGTCACCACCACACCACCACCCATGACTCTCCTTACAAAGAGTCCCTCCACAAGACTTTGCTTCGTCACAGGATTCGTTCATATTCGAGCCACAAACCTGCAGAGCAGGCAAAAGGGAGCAAAGAAATCCATTAATATATCGGATAAATGCAGCCCGAAGTTTGAGAATTTTACTTCCTTGTTGATGCAACAAATTGGACTAAGTGTAGAATTTCAGTGATTAAATAGCATTGGTTGAAAGCAAAACAAGGACACCAGCAACACTGGAGTTGAGATTAATTCACTATGCAAAGATGGAAGCATTATCCCAAAACCAAAACTTCCTTCCTCTTTTATTTCTAAATCACTAATGCAAACACTACAAAACAGAACTTTTGTTCAGATTATGTGTGGTCATTTATCTTTCCAATCAACATCCTTATATACAGAGGGGAGAACAAGTATTTGATACACTGCCGATTTTGCAGGTTTTCCCACTTACAAAGCACGTAGAGGTCTGTAATTTTTTTTTATCATAGGTACACTTCAACTGTGAAAGACGGAATCCAAAACAAAAATCCTGAAAATCACATTGTATGATTTTTAAATAATTAATTGGCATTTTATTGCATGAAATAAGTATTTGATCACCGACCAACCAGAAAGAATTCCGGCTCTCACAGACCCGTTAGTTTTGTCTTTAAGAAGCCCTCCCATTCTCCACTCATTACCTGTATTTACTGCACCTGTTTGAACTAGTTATCTGCATAAAAGACAGCTGTCCACACTCAATCAATGAGACTCCAACCTCTCCACAATGGGCAAGACCAGAGAGCTAAGGACATCAGGGACAAAATTGTAGACTTGCACAAATCCCTGCTGCAGTCTGTGCAAACCTGGTTAAGAACTACAGGAAACGTCTGATCTCTGTAATTGAAACTCTCAGAAACGTCTCTCAGAAACAAAGGTTTCTGTACCAAATATTAAGTTCTGTTTTTCTGATGTATCAAATAGTTATTTCATGCAACAAAATGCAAATTAATTATTTTAAAATCATAAAATGTGATTTTCAGGATTTTTGTTTTAGATTCCGTCTTTCACAGTTGAAGTGTACCTATGATAAAAAAATTACAGACCTCTACGTGCTTTGTAAGTGGGAAAACCTGCAAAATCGGAAGTGTATCAAATACTTGTTCTCCCCACTGTATATCCTCTTGAATGATATAGTCATGGAACTTTTATTGCTGTATTGTATAACCACCTCACAAACACTCGCCTCTGAGGTGTCTTACCTGAGTTTGATTCTCGGCCCAGCTATAAACTGTCATCCCAGTGTTTCAAAGGCACGGTGATTCATTAATGCGTGTGCTGTCCCTTGGATGGATGTTAAACTGGCGTTCCGTCTGCAGACTGTTGGTGGACGTTAAGGATCCCATGGTGTCCTTCATGAAGATAGGTGAGTTATCGCCAGCACCATAACACTAATCACCATGCCTGGTGTTGGCCTAAATTGGTTAGGGCGGTGGGCTTTGGATCCTCGGGTCCTGAGTTCAAATCCCACTCAGCTGTTGAATTAATACCAGGTGGGGTTGACTGCCTGTCATCCTTCCGAGGTCGGCAAAATGAGTGCCAGCATGCTGGTATACTGTGTCGGAGTGGCGACCCGCCGAGGATTGTGCCCAATAGCCAAGGAGACTGCTTAGGCAACACCAACGCTCTGCACAGAGTATGGTCCCAATCTCCTCCTCATCACACTAAAATATGCAATTTGGTGTCTGTCTGTTTGACCACAATGCATTCAGTCATTACTTATTCAATCTCAACCAAACTTGACAGGAGTAAGGATCACACAATGGAGGGTGTCACGATTTAATTTGCTCCCCTCCCCAAGAGGGTTTTCAGCCTTGGACAAAATCCATTTCAAGGCGTGTAAATAGCTTATTGTGGCTTTTTTTTCCAAGGCCGCTTATAATAAAAAAGTAATTACAACAATAATGATAAAAGCATAATATTAATGTTATTACAAAACAATATTAACCCCTCTCAAAGGAGATTTTCTTCCTTGGACATACACCGTGTTAATAATAATATATTCTTGGACATACACCGTGACACCAAACAGCTTATTGTTGTGTTTTTCCATGGCTGTGTCTAATTTTTAAAAAGTAGTTATGCCATCTTTAGTGTCATTTTACGTTATCGTAGCATCTTTCCAAGGTCACTTCCAATAACAAAATTAACTAGCATCCGTTGAAGACAAAGTCTTCGATATCCCCCGCCATAGTAAATGAGGACAAGTAGCAAAAGGCACCAGTTCAATTTATTCTTGATGTGTGTACCAAATTTCATAAAGAAATAGTTAATAGTTTTGCAACTATGCTCTGGAAACAAATGTTAACCTCAATTATTTTTTAATACCCAACTTGTTTCCATGGAAAGTGACAGAATTTTTTTTTTTTGGGGGGGGGGAAATCTCGAAATATCAAAAGGCACCAGTTCACCACTTTTTTGATATGTGTACCAAATTTCATAAATATATCTTGAGGGGATTTGTAGTTAAGCTCCGGAAACGAAATGTGACGGACGGACGAACGGACGGACGGACGGAACCCACTTCCATATCCCCCACCAACTTTGTTGGTTGGCGGGGGATAAAAATACCAACAGTCATAAGAGTAAAGAACCTGACACCTCCACCTCAGCCCCACAGCCATGTCTAAGGCATCATTCTCACATATCATAGTGTGATAAGATGTATAATTAAGGTAAAAGGACTGAAAACACAAGACCGCTCCCTTTGGGAGCATGTGTTTCGATTGGAACAAATTACAAATTCCTGCACCAACCTACAGAAACACAACCACGCCCTCGGCCAGTGATACTTTCACACAGTATTGTGCTTCAAATGAAAGGAAAGAAGATGAGTTAAGATTTGGTGAAAATGATGGAAGCTGCCCACTGTTTCGGTTTTGATTGGTTGTATTTTAATATCTGTACCACAAACAGTTTACCAACACAAGATTGAGTCACGCAATCCATGACAACCCTTGACAACCCTTATCGATAAAGAATATTGCTCAAGATACAAACCTTTCTGCTAAGATTTTCCACACCAAGATTGTTGACGATGGTACTCATGTTCTTCAAAATGTTTGTGTTATTTTGCTGGATTTTAAATGCGTTCTCCAAGACATTGGTGGTTTGCTTTCTGATGCTTTCTGAGCGTCTTATTGGACTTCTGGGACCAGTCGTGGCTTGTATGGCTTGTTCCTCAGCTTTTGTCGATTTGGCATGCGCTTCTTTAATATCCTTTATGTATGAGATGACGATGTCAGGAGCACCTAAGTGGCCAAAAATAAAACATTGTAAGCTGACAATTTTATTATATCATATTCCCTTTGAAATTAAAACATTTCTGACTCACCCAATTATGAGGGTGCACCAAATGTGACCTGGGCATGCAAACCTAAATAAGTATGTACATGTCAAAATTCCACCTAAAATCAAAACTGCATTACTTTAAAATGGCGAATGAACAGTAATGGACCTGACGACAACAGACACAATAATCAAATGTAAAGCAAAACCACCAGTATGAATATAAAATGCATTTGAGCAAATTAATGTGATGTGTGAAAAACAAAGTGAAAAATATATTTTACTGGTTGATGTTGCATCTGGGAGGTTATCCTTCTGTTCCGTTATTTCTTGAAGCATTCGATCCAATTTGATTGTTTCTCTTCCAATGCTGGCAACTTCCACCAATGTATGTTTTAACCACCTGTCGATATCCTCCACCTCGGAATGAGACTTACTGAGGGTTCGAAAAAGTACTTCCACCTTTCTCCTGCAAACACCATTGTCCACGTCGTTTAAGCAGCTGTACTCCACATTTTTTTATCTTTAAAATGGGTGATAAAACAACCTGACAACATTTCTTTTCTCACAGTGCAATGGTGTCACCTTTGGGGATTTGGGGAGAAATTAGCACACGTGTATAAATTCAGTATTTAGGTTGTTATTTACAATGATAATTGCAAATGTACGAATACATATATATATATATATATATATATATATATATATATATATATATATATATATATATATATATATATACATACATATGCAACTCCTCGCTTCGCTGATAGTGGTGTGAAAGGGAGGGGATATATATATATATATATATATATATATATATATATATATATATATATATATATATATATGTATATATGTTTATATATATATATATATATATATATATATATATATATATATATATATATATGTACATGATATATACATATATATGTATATATATATATATATATATATATATATATGTCCATGACATATACATATATATATATACATATATATATATATATATATACATATATATATATACATATTCATATATGGTGTGGTGATTTCAATAGACATGTCGGTGAATTTACAATGGGCTATGAAGGTGTGCATGGAGGTTTTGGATTTGGTAACAGAAACACTGAAGCGAACCGTATTCTTGAATTTCGTGATGCATTGGACTTGGCCGTTTGTCATACCTTTTTCAAGAAAAGGTCAAGTAGACTCATCACCTATGAACCTGGTGGCAGGAGCGGAGTAATTGCCAAAGTAATAATAATGCCAAAGTAATAATAATGCCAAAGTAATTGCAGGAGCGGAGTGTATCTCTCAACACAAGCTCCTTATCTGTTATCTCTCTTTATGAAGATCTATTGCAAAGAAGAAGGTCTTTGTTCCTTCAATTAAATCTGGAAGCTGAAATTTGTTGAAGAAAAGCACAAATTTCATGAGAAATTTATTGACAAAATCGAAGGTAAGGAAGAGGCAGCTGAGATATTGAAAACAAATGGACATTATTGAAGGACACATTTGTCAATATATCTGATACGATCCGTGGTTGGACAAAAGGTTCCTCACAAAGCAAGGAGACATGGTGATGGGACATGCAAGTCAGTTTTACCATCCTGAAGAAAAGGAAACGCTATAAGGCATGGAAGAAGGGTGGAGATGAAGAATATTTGCAGGTGAAGAGACAGGCAAAGAAGGCAGTCCAAACAGCAAATAAATTAGCACAGAAGAAAAGATTTGGTAACCTAGATAGTAAGCAGGCGAGGGGCTGGATTTTCAAAATTGGTGAACACATGAGGTGTGAAAATCAAGATGTTGGTGAGCAATGTGTTTGAGAAAAGAAAAGACAAGTTGTTTTTGAAGATTTTGAAATCAGAAATACTTGGAAGGAACTCTTCAGGAAGCTTTTGAATGAAGAATTTGACTGGGATAAGGATGGTTTAGTAGGTGCTGAACCACTACCTGGTCCATTTTCTAGGATAGATTTTGAGATGGTCATGTGAGCTATTGGAAAAATGAAGATAGGAAAGGCTGTACGTTACTCAGGTATTGCAGCAGAAATGGTGAAAGCCTCCTGGCACGTTGATTTTAAGCTCATTACTGATTTGGTAAATCAAATTATCAGTGAATTTGGTATTCCAAATGACTGGAATAAGAGTATAATTGCTGCTGTCTATAAAGGGAAAGAAGACGTTTTGGAATTCTCTCAAACGACACACACAATTTCAATGAAACCTGACCCCCAACCTTCATCACCCGTGATATAACCAAGTGAGCTTCATATCAGGACATGTGGTTCCATGTTTTTTTGTCGGCCACTGTATTAGTTATTATTCATGAAAGATGTTAACTCTCACCATTTTGTTTTCAGACCTCCCAACTAACCAAGCCCCCCTTCCCCCCCCCACACACCCTTCCCTCTCCTTCCCACTCATTCCCGCCTTATTCCCACATGACACTTTAACACCATACAACCACGGAATCATACTCACCCTGTCTGGCTTATCCTCTTCTGAAAGTCATGCACTGGGCTACTAAGATCTGGTAGTGTTTCCATGATTCCCCGAACCTCATCAATAATCCTTTCCACTTCATCGAGCTCTCCATTCCAACTGGAGTTTCCCATGCACAGATCCAAAGGTCGACTGAACAGTTCAGCTGCCTCAGTCAGAAGTTCACTGACGGCCTTGTTCCAGAGCTTGAAACACACATGGCACTCCCTGCAGGGTCTTCCATGTTCTCCTTGATAGCCACGCATGCATTTTTCACAGCGCTGTCCTGTGCTACCATTCCTGCATCGGCAGTGGCCTGTCGAGGCCTTACAGATGCGACCAGACGTTACAACTCCCCATTGACTACAATTGCACGCTGCATTCAGACAGGAAGGTACAAAAGGGGCACCGTGCTTTGCAATAATCAGATAAAACGCATGATTGAAACACAAATACCATTATCTCCTTCGGCAAAAAAACATCATGACACCCTATTTACAAATCCTACATTTCTGAGAATATATGTAACAATGCATGTTGTATAACATGTTTATGAGGACAGTTCAAGGTGGACATCCACTTATTATTCCAGAAAAATCAAAAAGTAAAGGGAAGTTGATGAAATTTCACAAATTTTTCAACGTATTCCCCTGCTACAGAAACACGCTTGTCCCATAAATGTGGTAATGCCTTGATGGCATCTGTGTATGAAGCTTTGGGACAGGTACACAGCCTTTTCAAGACATGTGCTTTGAAATCATAAACATTTCAACTTTCTGCAAGCCAGATGGTCTTTGAAATGATCCTTTTTCGTTTTTCTGGATAGCATATTTTGCTGGGGGCACAGCTGTGCCACTGATGCAGTACCCCCTGTAGGTTATAGCAGGAATTTGTAATTTGTTCAGTGTGTGGGCAATAGTCGCTTACTCTTTGCGAAGGATGCCGTGGGATCAATAACATCCACCAAACTAATGCCGACAGATGGGATGAGATGGCCCAAATAGATGAAAATCACAAGGTGACAACTTTGGACTTCGTTGGGGATGATTTAGAACTTCCTAACTACCAATATGTTAGCGCACTCTGATCCTTCGATGCCTGGAAAAGCAGAAGTCATTTGTTTTATCTATCTTCCTTGATACTTCTTCAATTTCAAGGGAGAATGAATGATTGTTTCCCCACTTCCAACACTGCAATAAAATTTTGCAATTTCACATATCATTTTCTGACAATTCTGCACAAGTAGCTGTTCAATACGTTTGATGTTGGCTTAAGTAACAGTTGTTAGTTGCATGTGAGAATGCTCAAAATCACAGCCTTTTTTTTTGCCTTCACTGATGAAGTCACCCCCCAGTGGCATTATGTTTTCAGGTTGTCTGTCCGTACAAATATGACCGCCTCTCGATGAGGAACAAAAGGTTCATGCATATGACATCATAGGTCACATGGCTTAGCAGCAATATTGGATTAACCCCAAATCCTACAAAAATCTTCTTCTCCAGAACAGCTGGATAGATCGAGGGGAACCTTTACACAAATGTTCCCCAAGCCAGGGTGTACAAGGATAAGGAATAATTGATAGGTCACATGGTTTGGCAGCCAGACTGGATTGAAGAAAAATAGTAAATAAAGTTTTCTCTGGAACTGTTTAATCAATCGATGCGAAACCTCACAATTATGATCGAGTAATGATGGTATATACATGTTTTACATTTCAACTTGATGGGACGCATGGTCTGGCAACAAATATTATTTAATTTTTTTTGATCTGGGTTTTCTTTTCTTTCTTTTTTCTGAAGAAGGCTCACTGGGCTGTGCCTGGATGGGGTTGAGGGTAGGGGAATAGCAGCTGAAACGTGAATCCTATCCAGGTTCTTCCTGATGACTTCATCTTTTCTTTTTGCTTGTTTGGGCTACTTCTGATTACTACACTGCAGGATTGTATCTATATGGTCTTCCATTTGATTTGAATTGAATTATTTTTAATCCCATCCTAAATTCAATTGAATAATACAAAAAAAACGTCATGTGTCAGGGTCAGGTGTCCAATCAAAATGGAATGTCTTGGTGCCCGGTCATCACTGCCAGCAGTTATAAGGTAGCAATTCTAATTATATCTCTTTTTAATAACGTAACACATCAATACACAAACACCACACAAAACAAGTCCTGGGGAGGGTCTGCAATCTCTGATTGCTCTTTTTCTTGTTTCAGTTGTAATGTGTTTATTTCTGGCTGCTGTCGATCTTCCTCTATATTTCCTCAAAGCCCAGGAACCGATCCCCCCTTTTCCCATTGGCCCCTGGTTTCCATGATCATGGTTTTAACTATCGCGGTATTTCCCAGGAATCGAACCCGCACAATATTAAAGGATTTACTACACATCGGAGAATATGTTTTATTAAAATTATCACCGAAGTAAATTAAAATTTTTGCTTTGAGCAAAGAAGTTGAACTCCACTTCAAATTCACTTTCTATACGCACCCATAGGGTGAGTAAACAGCGAGTTTCTATAAGACATGTCAAAAGTTTTAGAACACCCCCATTTTTCAGTGTAACTGAAATTTAAGCAGTTTAATGTTTCAATGTACTCTGAAATTAAAGCATAGAACAAATAAACAATTGCAGATAAAAAAGAAATCGTGGAATCGTTTTGTTAAACAAAATTTAATCTAAATTTTTGACTCACAAAAGTAGCCACCTTTTGCAGATAAAAAAAGCCGAACATACTCGTGACATTCTTTCTACAATGGAAATCAAATATTGTTCGGAAAGTTCTTCCCAACACTGTTGCAGAAGTTCCCAGAGATGTGTTGCACTTGTAGGTTGCTTTACTTTCACCCTTCTGTCCAGTTCATCACAAACCAGGTTGATGGGGTTTAAGTCTGGAGACTGTGCTGGCCATTCCATGATTTGAAGCCGACCGTCTCGTTCTTTTCTTCTCAGGTAGTTCTGACATAGCCTGGAGGTATATTTTGGGTCGTTATCCTGCTGAAGGATGAACCCCTGACCAACTAGGCAAAGACCAAAGGGTATTGCATGGCACTGCAAAATGCTGTGGTTGCCCTTTTGGTTCAGGGTACCAGTCACTCTGTGCAAGTTGCCGACTCTGGATCCAGTAAAAGAGCCCCAGATCATCACGCTTCTTCCTCCATGTTTGACAGTTGGTGTCACACACTGAGGAACCATCCTTTCGCCTACTCGACGGCGTACAAAAACCCTGCGTGATGAACCGAAGATTTCAAATTTTGATTCATCAGTCCAGAAGACCATCTTCCAGTTTTCAGTAGCCCACTGGTGGTGCTTCATGGCCAGGCAAGCCTCTTTGTCTTATTTTTCTATCTAAGCAATGACTTTTTTACTGCCACTCGACCTGTCAAACCTGCAGCTCGAAGTCTTCTCTTCACAGTTGAAACTGAGACTTCCTTACTTCTACCAGCGTTAAGCTGTGCTTGAAGCTGCTGTCCTGTGAGCCGCCTATTTCACAAGCTGTTGACTCTCAGAAACTTGTCTTCTGATTGTGCTGTGGCTTTGGGTCTGCCAGATCTCTTCCTGTCAGAGTTTCCTCCAGTTTCCAAGTGCCTTTTGATGGTGTAGGAAACTGTAATCACTGACACCTTGACTCTTTGCAATTTCTCTAAAAGAAAGACCTACACTTTTAATGGTTCTAATGGTCTGTCTGTCTTCCTTTGTTAATTGTCTTTTTCTCACCATTATAAGAGCAATATACTACTTCCTGCAGTGCAATATTGTCCAAATAATGCTTCAGAGGGTGTAGCAACAAAGCCTGTTCCATCACTGCTTTTATACACACAGAGGGTTTGTAACTAATCAACAAAAGTTTGGACACCTCTAGGAATTGTTTGCATCAACTTTCAAGGCTTAATTTACTTCTGTTGCTGCAGAACAGCTGCAGTTGCTAACCCATTACTTGTTTACTGAAAAGGGCCTTTTTAACAACTCTGAAATTTACATTATTTTTCAGTTTTTGGTAACCTAAACTTTTTTTTTAACCTCTGGCAGTTTACTCCTTAGCTTTGTACCATTTCCAGTTATTCACTGGAACTGCTTAAATTTCAGTAAAAACTGAAAAATGGGGGTGTTCTAAAACTTATGACATGTAGTGTACATGTTTTTTTACATGTTATAAAGTCAACATCAAACTGTAACTGTCCTCATAGTTATACATCACAAACAGAAATCAAACCACAACATCACCAGAGCTGAGTAATGTTTTCATAATGCCACTAAAGCAATTCATTCAACAAAATCAAAATACCTGGTTGCAACAAATATAATTATGAACAGTTCTAACAAATATTTAGAGAAATGTAATGAATTGTTGTAGCAGCAATCACATGACTTACGCAAGCAGTATGTATTTGCACTACCCCAGTGGTCTTCTTGGCAGGAAGCACACGTCAGCCCCCCATAGCCATGCAAGCAATGACACTGCCCAGTATCCTGTTTCATCACACACGATACGTTAAAGCTAGAATGAAATGCTGAAAGGTTCAACTACAAAGCAATGGAAAATATAATATATAAAGCTCATTCCAACCACTGGCTCACTCACTCACTCACTCACTGGTATTAAAGATCGGTACCCTCTGGGTGACATAGAAAACTGAAATTTTACGTGCCAATGGACAGCGAAGCCTATACACCAGGAAAAAAAAATCACAGAACTGTCGGACAACATCCGTAAATGAAAATAAATAAATGATAAAAATATTTTATGCGTGTGTACATCATATTACGATAACGGAACTGTATGTGCGTGCGTGGGTGTATGCGTGCGTGCGTGCGTGCATGCATGTACGTGCAAGTTGCTGCTGTTGCCTGCTTTCTCCACATGTGGGTGGGTTTCAGGGTGTGAAGCAGACCTGCCAGGTCTCGAAGTGTGTGTGTGTGTGTGTGTGTGTGTGTGTGTGTGTGTGTGTGTGTGTGTGTGTGTGTGTGTGTGTGTGTGTGTGTGTGTGTGTGTGTGTGTGTGTGTGTGTGTGTGTGGGTGTGTGTGTCGTTGATTGGTATCTACATATGTGAGTTTCAGAATGTGGAATGGAGTCATCACAGGGCGGACTCAAAGTATCAACCTTTATTTCGGAAAGGGGTCACGATTCATGGACCAAGCTGTGAAGTTTTCTATTCTCAAAGTTTTGTGCCGATGGCTCTCTTCAGGATCGTTACTGAGCCCTGGACAGCTTCCAACTGTAGTTCGTTTGTAGTAATATTCCCAGGGATGGTTTTTAATATGGTGAGGTTCTTCATCATCATTTCCGTGATGTTCGTCAACACTGGTATAAATTTGGCATTCTTCAGCTTCCAGGATCTTTTCACTTCATGCTTGAGGTCTTGGTATTTGGTCATTTTTCTTGATTTCTGCATTGTTAGTCCAAAATCACTGGTATTAACACCTCAATTGGCAATGCCTTCTTCTCTTTTTTTGTACAGAAGTATGATATCTGGTCGCAACGCTTTGTTTTCGATGTTCACGCCTGATGGAATCATTAGGTCGTATGTGAGCTGAACTTCAATGTTTTCAGTGACTACTTTTGTTTCATTTTCCAACAAATTTATGGAACTGGAATATCGAAGTTTTTGCAGAAGTGCCAGTGTGTCTCTATGTATGTATATCAGAAGTGAATATCAGTGTGTGTGTGTGTGTATATATATATTTATATATGTATATATATATATATATATATATATATATATATATATATATATATATATATATGTATATACACACACACTCAACTAAATGAAAAACAAATTATTCAATGTGCCACATAAAATAATAAATATAATTTCCACACCAAAAATAATGCTGTGTAAAGGGTCGATTAAGACCGTTGCTGGAAGGATGTGCCAAACTGGCTTTTTACTTCCTCATTCTGCATCCAATTAATGGTGGATTTGTGCGTCCGAGAAACAAGGAGAAAAATGAGACCTTGAAGCTTTTGTAAAACCAACGGGTTTATTTCCAGGAACCAAATAATCAGGGCAAGGTTGACCCGACAAAAGAAATGTGACGGTGGGTTTGGAGGGAATGGAGGGAATGTAATAAACCAATTCTTAAATACAATGAGAATAAAAGAAATAAAAAGAAACTTAGGCACCTCACACCAGGTTTAATTGCAGATGGGAAAAGGACAAAACTGGGGGACTCAGCTTTGGTGGTAGCGGGTGGAAGGATGGGTGCGGAGCAGCCACGAGCAGGCAATATGGACGAGGAGGTAATGGGCAAGATAATAAGGAGGCTGGCAGGATGACGAATGGACATAGCATGACAAAACAGGCAGGCAGGAGGACTTTCTCGCCTCAGACGGGGTGTTCGGGGTGGACCCTGTTGGGTTCAAGTCGACGCCCGCGGTTGTCGACCCGCTGCACGGGTGTGTTTTAGCTCCCACAGGGCAGCAGGTAAGAAGAAAAAAATTAATGATAGGATATTGAGAAAGAGGCAGGCCACTCTGAGCCTATGTTAGTGTGAGCCCCGACTGGAATGTAAATGCTTTTCAACTGTGAATGCAGAGATAGGAGCTGAGTCATGAGCAGCTGGCAACTCATGACAATGGAGGAAAGTTGGGAGAGCGTGAGGTTCAAGGCCAGCAGCGGCTGCAGAAAGGGGCAGAAAATCCGTTAATAACAATGGAGTAATGAAATGCAGCCACCTTTGGACACGCAAGCCCAGAAATTTAAAATTTAAATGGGAAATTGTTTTGGGGCAGCCTTGGTGGGAGTTGCTCCTCGGACTACAGGATTCGGACCAAGGGAGGTTATGGGGGCCGGCCTTGTGTTGAATTACCCCACTTTGAGATTGGGTTTTACCAAGCAGTTGGGGAGCTACACTGGCAGGATTTGGACGTGGGGTCCGACTGACCCCGAGCCCCACGGAGAGTCTGATGGAGTGTGGTATCCCTTCTCCATCGGGGCACCATCTGAGCGATTCACTCGGGCCGATGGGGTCACTGGAACATAGAGGGGGTTTGAGTCCAAGGTGGGTCCCCCTGGCCACTGGTCATGGTTTACCATGAGAACCAATAGGGGGAGCTGTTGCGGGTCATGCTTTGGTGGTGACACCACTGAGGGCCAGTAAGTGCCTGAGGAGGTGACCGCCCATGCTCCTTGAGGCTCTGAGCCAGCATGTGGCGACCTGCCATGCTGCGCTGGTCTATGGATGTGGGTCGATCCGCATGGACCGGGTATCAGTGCAGCCCACTGGACAACGACCGGATCATCAGTGGAAAGTTGAGCCTGGTGTTGGCTTAGTGGTTAGGGTGGCAGCTCGGGTCCTATGGTCCTGAGTTCAAACCCCGTTGGCCGCTGAATTAATTAACCAGGGGGTTGACTCAGCCTGTCATCCTTCCGAGGTCGGCGAAATGAGTACCAGTGTGCACTGGTTGGGGGGCACTGCATCAGCGACACAGTCGTGCTTCCAATAAATGATAGCCACCCCGGCAGCAAAGCTGCCATTCAAAAAGAAGAAGAAGTGGAAAGTTAGGGAGTGATTGGGAAAGACTCAGAGAGGCCTGTATAACCTTCCACAGATGGCCCACTGTGATTTATGGGCTCTTGGTTTGGAGAGCCCTGGGTTCCAATTGGTATGGGTTCCAATTGGTATGGGTTCCAATTGGTATGGGTTTCATAGGAAGAATGGCTGCATCAGGCGCTGCTGGTATTGAACGGGATGCCCAGTGGTGATTGGATGATGTTAAATTTACCTTTCCCCATTGTCAGAACTCGCCATGCTTTGCTATTTGGATATGGAGGTGAGTTGGGGAATTGATGTGGGTGATGGGCAAGAGTGGCCATGAGAGCCAAGCATGTGGATCTGGTGGAAAGGGTTAAAATGTAATGTGTATGGTGAATAGATAGTTGTGTTTTGTGTAAGTGTTGGTGATTATGGCATGTACATTGGCCATTTGCAGGTTAGGTGCACCGTAGCGTGTATTGCGGGTAATGAAGAATTGTATGGCAGTGGGGGAGGCAGTGACAATTGGGGTTTTGTGGGTGGGGAAGGTGTGCGTGTCCCCAGGTATGGAACGGGCTCTGGAGGAGCAGTATCTGCAGCCCCTCTTGGGGGTAACTCTTCCCTCGCAGCCGGTGGTGCTGGAATTGGGGGCCTGTCAGAGGGTGGTCTGTGTCGACGGCCATTGGTTAGGCGACCTTTGATGACCCTGGGAGAGGCCAAGAATGCCGGAGGCCAAGAGAGGTTAAGAGAGCCTGTGTGATGCGGAGACCCTCCCTGGCGGGACATACAGCAAAGAAGCTGTTTGGCTGCTCGGGTCCGAGAAGTTGAAGGGTGGGGCGGCGGCAAAAGAGTCGTGCGATCGGCGACTGTGTTTGGTCTGCAGACACCATAGCCTGAAGCACCCCCATCATCTTGTTTGTGCAGAATCTCTCCGCTGCAGAGTTAAGGGCCACACCTGCAGTGTGACAAAAGATGAAGCCATGGTCTTGCAGGGAATTTGATGGCGGTTGTTGTTGTTGTTGTGTATGAATGTGGGAACGTTCCACTAAGTCCCATGGATTTGATACGTATGTGCTATGAAGGGCAGGTAGCCCATGAAATTGGTTAGGTAGTTTCGAAATTGGTATTTGGGCTTCGGTGACAGCTGGATCAGGTGACCTCCACTGGGGGATGTAGTTAAGTGGTTGGGTTATTGGTTAAGGTAAATAGTGCATAAGGTTGGCCTGTTTGTTGTGTTTTTGGAGCCATTCTCTCCCTGCCCCAGGACATCGGAGCGAGGAACAAGCGGGAAGACCACTGCACATATAGAAATTGTACATAACTGAAGGAATTTGGTTTCAAACGAAGAGGGTAGTATGGTAAGGAGAATAGGCAAGTTAGCTACGGTTTAATTCCCACAGATCTTCTTGATATATTTTTTTGAGGTTAGTTAGATGTGAGTCTATGTGTTAAGGCTGGAGATGTTGCCCTTGCAGTGAACCTTGCAGGAGCTGTGGTTCTGGGGGGAGGGGGCTGTGTTACATTTGCAAGGGGGGGGTAGATATTCCCATAGTACAGATATAAATGTATAGAATAGCATAATCCGTGTACGAGTAGTTAGCCAATCTTCTTAATGTAATAAGTAGGGAGCCGTCAGCTTCAGGATTGTCTTGTTTGAATGTGCACCATCTAGGGGGTGGTGCGTGGTAATAATTAATTAGGGATTATGGTTAAGGTAATTGTGTGTACAACCCCAATGTAAACCTCTAATGGGGGTGCTGGGAGACTTTGCAAGAGAGAGGGGGTGGAGCTTTGAACACCTTAAAGGGGCGGAACATTGCCCAGGGAGAAGGGGAGGAGCTAAGGACAGAAAGAGAGAGAGAGAGTGTTTGTTGAGTTTAAAAAGAAAAGGGTTCTGAAGAGAACTGACGGAGAGGATCGTGAATTTTGGGGGAGAATAGTCTCTGAGGAGAGGAGGTCATCCTGCCGACCTGCCTCTCCCTGTTTTTATCGCCCTTTGTCTGTTCGTCATTCTGCCAGTCTCCTCATCTTGCCCATCACCTCTTTAACCCTCATCAATGCCTGCTCGTTGCTGCTCCACATCCATCCTTCCACCTAGTACCACCAGAGCTGAGTCCCCTGGTTTTGTTGCTTTCCCATCTGTGATTAAATCTGGTGTGAGGTGCCTTACCTTCTTTAGATTTATTTTATTCTCATTGTATATAATTATTTATTGATTTGGTGTTCCTCCTTTCTTCTTGATCCCAACCCGCCATCGTCTCCTCACTATCACCATTCCTTGCTTTATCTCTGATTCAAGAAAAAAAAAACCCATTTGCTTTTCAGAGTTTAGGTTCTCGTGTTTCTTAGTTCTCACGCGCGCAGACTTGCCATTGATTGAACGTAGTCTGGGGCAGTGAAAAAGCATGTTCGGCCCATCCGTCCAACATCGGTGTTAATTGGCCTGGACATAACAATAATTTCCTCAAAATTTAATGTCAGCAATTTGTTTTTGAAGTTTCAATTGAGAAAAAGGTGATGAATTATTATATGCCTCCCTGTCATATCACAAGAGTGAATTATCATAAGAGCCACTGCATGCTGATGTCATGTAGAGAAAGTCACATTGCAATGACTTCCATTCGTATTTGGGGATGGGGGAGGTTGGGTGGGAGTGTTCCACAAAAGTATCCCAAAAGACCTTTCTTGCGCAGTTTCTTTCTTAATTGTTTATATGTCAGATGGATAATGGGGATGGTTTACTCTTTGTGGTTTGCAGTGATCAAGTCTGTTTGTGCATTACTTTGTCACATCTGTCCTTTGTTTTGTCGCTTTAATCTGCATCGTTATTAGTACACAATTTAATTATATTACAATGTACTATTTTGCAGCCATTTCCCTTTTCTCCATGTTTGAATGTCTATGTTCAGTTGAATAAAACCATTTACCTACCTCAAAAAAAACTATCATGGTCTCGTACACTGTTGTGTGGAGCACGTCGGTTCTTCAGCTCAACCGTTTTTAATGGTGTCTCCTGCTGCCCTTACTCCACAGCTATCTGTCTTCACTCTTGGTTCATCAGTTCCGGTTCATCATGCATTCATTAATATTCACGTAACTCCCAATACCACATACATACATCCAAAAATAAATAGAAAAAATAATGTCAAGAATCAAAAAATAATAATTTGTCCTTCGCAAGAAAGCGATATATCTGGAATCCAAAACTTTTTTGGGGAATTTTTTTTAAGGTCAATTCAATACAAGGTGTCTTTTTATCAACATAAATTCACATTTAACCATTATGCATATTAAAAGTAAAATGGGAAGTGAGATTTACATTTAGTTAATCAAAGGCAAATGCAAAACACACATGGTGTGACCCTTCAACCTGAGATAACAGATTGAATCTATGAAAAAACCCAAATTGGAATACAGCCCTAATTCAAATACTCACGGGATGACACCGAGTGCCCAAAGAGCGAGTGGGGTTACACCGGCACGGCTTACAGCCTCCACCACTGTGCAAGCCCCAATAGCCTCGGTTACATTGGCTGCAGGTGTGTCCATGCACACCGGGAAGGCAAGGGCATTTGCCAGTGATGTGTTGGCAGCGACAAAGACCAGTAGACAAGCTGCAGGCCTCATGTGTTGTTCCCAAAGTATTGCATTGACACTCTGCACAAACGCATGCACATACGTTCTTTGGCATTTGTTCTATGAATACATTAATTGTTGGACGGAAATATCAACAAACTAGAATGGTACTCGGTAGCGCATATCTCTGCCAGCTGAGATAGTTTACGTTTTATATCCCACTGATAAGTTCCGGATGCAGATCCGGCCTAACCAAATTCGAATCAATTCATCCTTGTCACACACCCAACCTGCCCACCAAATTTCGTCCCAATCCGTCCATAGCTTTTTGAAATATCTGTCTAAAACACAGGCTGAATTTACGCTCAAGGTTGCTGTTGACGTCCCTGCTTTTGCTTCCTAAAAAAGTGAATTCTTAAGTTTGTCATCATCAGCACCACCGCTGGCCCAATGCCAGCAATGGCATTGGCCTGACATCAACACCACAGTTGACACAACATAATTTTGTCCATTGGCCCAAAGTTGGCCATTGTCGCAACTCTTTTACACCATGTGGCTGCAGTTGGATTGAAGTTGGGCTGAAGTTCGTAAATAGACGTCGCATTTACCGACCTTGGACCAATGTTGGAAAGCCTCTTCGCTATGTTTGTGGTAAGAGGATTACCAACATTCACAATAATTGCCAGTGTTTGTGTGCTCTCTGTCTCTTTTCTACAGATACTACATCGGTTTCTGCTCGCAAGAACTTGCTGCTTGTGTACCTCCACCATTAGTGAAACCAAGAAATGCTCGACAAGCCACTACATCACATGATTATTGTGTGGCTGTTGGCAATTCAAGAGTGGACCATTACGATGTTTGTTTCTTCCCACTCCACTGCCAAACACTGGAACTCCTAACCTTCTCACATCTTCCCAAACACTAATGACCTTCCTCCTTTCAAAAAACAGATTTTTTTACTTCCTCAAAAACTGTTACAATATTCTCTCTTTCCTTACTTTTCTGTCACTGCAGTTCTTTTATTTAAGGCTTGGCCTCGATGAGGATTACTTAGTCCGTGACTGAAGCCTTCAACATATAAATAAATAAATAAAAATTACCGGATATCCACTTGTTATTGAACATTATGTAAAAGATGAGCATTCACCTTCACCTCCTCACCTTTACACAGCTGCAGTGATGCGTTTCCATAATAGCCATCACGGCAAACCGCACAGTGTGGTCCTGCCGAGTTATGCAGGCACTTTAAGCATTCGCCCGTTTGAGGGTGGCAGGCATCTTTAGCCATCATGTTTGCATTTCCACTGCAATCACATGGTTTACAATCGCTGTGCCGAGACAGTGGATGTCCATAGTGTCCCACAGCACATAACTCACACTTCTTACCTGCACAAAAACCACATTATGACAAGGATGAAATTTCTCAATTCTCTCATTTTTAAGATTCATGAGCCTCAACCTCCACGAGAGACACATTTTAAATACTAAAAAAAATGATGTTAACCCTGAATTTAATATCTAACAGATGCCGTTAACATGTGATCAAATGATTGTCCGCTATCAGTCAGCAGTTACCAATAAAGCAGTGCAGAATATCAAGATAGTGTAGTTTTTTAGTTATATAAAGTATATATAAAGGTTACATCCATTTTATTGAGATACACTGTATATCCATCCTTGCAATGGAATCCTTGGATCATTTAAATTGCAACAAGAAAAAGAGCAATCAGAGATTGCAGATCCTCGCCAGGACTTGTTTTGTGTGGTGTTTGTGCAGTTTTGTGCAGTATATATTGTGTGGCATTTGTGTACTGATGTGTTTCGTAATTAATAACAGCATAACAAGAACTGTCCTTTATAACTGCAGCCAGTGATGACCAAGATGTACCAAGACGTCCCGCTTTGATGCAACCCTGCTTTGATTGGACACCTGACCCTGACCCATGACGTTTTTTTATTACTATTCAATTGAATTTAGAATTTGATTAAAATAAATCCAATTCAAATCAAATGGAAGACAAAATAGGTGCAGTGCTGGATTGAAGTAATCAGAAAGAACCCAAACAAACAAAAAGCAAAGAGGAAGTCATCAGGAGGAACCTGGATAGGATTCAAATTTCAGCTGCTACACCTCGACCCTCAAACCCATCCAGGTACAGCCAAGTGAGCCTTATTCAAAAAAAAGAAAGAAAAAAAAGAACCCAGATCAAAAAATTAAATATTTCTGGCTGCCAGACCATGCATCCAATCAAGTTGAAATTTAAATCCCATCCCATCACTACTACAGGGTGCCCCACAGAAAACCAGGAAATTTGAGATTTTGAGATTTATTTTCCCGTATTTTACCATATCAATAAACTAACATATAATAAAGTGTACCTTTGTTTTACACTACATATAAGTTTGCTTTTGTTTTGTTTTAAATAAACTGTACCAAATTTTCTGGTTTTCTGTGGGGCACCCTGTATTAAAGAATTGTGAAGTTTCACTTCAATTGATTAAGCAGTTCCAGAGAAAACATAATTTAATATTTTTCTTTAATCAAATATGGCTGTCAAACCAGGTGACCTATCAATTATTCCTTAACAAATGTGTAACGTTTCCCCTCAATCTGTCCAGCCATTCTGGAGATTTTTATTGGTTAAAAAAAACAATATGGCTGCCGAATCACGTGACCGATGACATCATCAACCTTTTTGTCTGTGGACCATTTTATCCCATTATGATGCTCAAATTTCTTTATACTGATCAGATGTAGCATTCTACATATGCAATTATGACGTCATAACAAAGGCACCAATGCCGTCATAAAAACATCACACATTCCCCATGAGGACTACTTGCCACGTGCCAAGTTTCAATTTTTCTCTCAGTGCATTTTCAGTGATTGAGGTCCAAAGTTTTTCGGCTTTTCCAACATGGCTGCCACGCCACGTGACCTATTACGTCATGATTGTCATGAAAACATGAGTAGTCGCTCCTATGGTGAAAATCTTGCGTCAATCCGAAAAGCGGTTGCGGAGAAAAACACTAAAATTCTGTGCGCACAAACAAACAAACAAATGGACTCAAATGCAATACCCCCCTCCTTCGGCAATGGTAAAAAAAATCATTCCAACTGACAAAACGGAAAGACCATGCAGGTAGTGCAAGGCCACATGAAAACAGCAGACTTCTTGAGGGCATAGCCATTCTTCAGAGCATGAATTATTCAAATGAGAATTAAAATTTGTTCATTATCGAATTGTTGCGAATTCGCGCCCGCTGGCATGCGAACGGCCACGTAACTCAAATCGCGGCACGTCACCCACCGGACGGACAATTCAGTCGTGACCCTCTCGGAACAACGCCGGGAGCTAGTCATGGGTGGGTCTTTCGACCTCACCACAATCGTGCCAATCGGCTGCCCGCGTAGGATAGGGTTGTTTGCCAAACTCGACCTACCCAAGTACCTACGCGGATGGTTAATCGG
This sequence comes from Eptatretus burgeri, assembly GCF_056783735.1. NCBI lineage: Eukaryota > Metazoa > Chordata > Myxini > Myxiniformes > Myxinidae > Eptatretus > Eptatretus burgeri. The sequence continues at coordinate 61,894,932 of NC_140969.1, forward strand.
GCGATCGTACCTTGCCGCAGGTCGACTTCAGACAAGAAACGCTTAAGCGGTTCGTTCCGTACTGCAGAGATAACCGAGCGGAGTTATCGTCGACCTCGACGGTTCAGATTAGTTACCGGGAACTTACACCCACTACCAATCTCTTACGTGATGCAGGATGGAGAGTGAATAAAAAGAAAGGAGACGAAGCAGAGCGGAAACAGTTCAACAAGGAAACATTATATTTACACACACAGACACAACACAGAAGGCACGTATTCAGTCACAGTAATACTAATAGAAACAGTAAAAGAGATACTACCGAATTCGACCGACACACGGCAACACCACAAGCATTTACACAAAAAGCAAAGGAAAAAGAAAGCCACCCTCATAGGCAGACAGGTCCGTAGACCAAATATACATGGATCCTGAAGAATCAGCCAGGTTCACGAGACCGGGGAGGTCTTACCTGCATCCTCGTGACGCGATGGCGGGCAAGCCGCAATGTTCGCGTCGCTGCACCCCGACTCCGTGCCCTGGCGTGGTCGGCGAGTCCTCTCCGGGGTGCTCCGCACGAGTGGTCCCGTTGGCACCACATTTAGGGTGGGGGAGGAACAGGGGCCCCCTCTGCACTATCTCAGCACGAATGGGGGGGGGATCGTTGATGCTCAGGGAGAGGGGTATGGCTGGCCGGCCTGGATCTCACGACGAGTCGAGCGACCCTCACACCGCGACCTCGTCGTCGTCCGCCATCTTCCCTGTAACTCCTCCGCAACTTCTCTCCAAGCTCGACTCACCCTCTCTCAGTTCCACTCAGCTCTGCCCTGCTCTTCTCCCAACTCACGCCCGCGAGTCGCCTTGCGCTCGTATCTTTATAGGTCTCAGGAGGAGCCGATATGCAAATATGCGGATCAAAACGTGATTGGAGGCGGGGCCACGCCACCCTCTGTTCAGCCATTGGTTGGGAAAAAAGGGCGTGAACCTCCCTTGATCCGCATATTTGCATAAACGGACTTCACATACACGCGCTTGGAGGCGGGGCCAAGCGCCTCGTGCTCACTCATTGGACGGAGGGGAAGTGGGCGTGAAACATTTTGGATCCGAATTTTCCCCTCGGAAAGGCCGCCATTCGCGCTCGCGTCTCAGTGCGTTTGGCACCAATCGCCGAACGGGCCCTAGACAGCCCGACGTTCAGTGTTCACAGGTGGTGCGGTTGTTGGTTGTGAAGGAGAAAGGCGAAGGTGGTGGAGGGTTTTCGGTGGTGGTTAGATGGTTATGGTGTCGTTTGGGAATGGCGGTGAAGCGATGTTTGCGGGATGGAGTTGTGAAGGTAAGGGTCGTGGCTGTTTACGTTGTTGGCAGCTTAATGGTCGAAAATAATAATAGAGAAAGAAAAAATGGCTAACTCAAAGCGTCGCAGCCCGGATGAATCACACATATTCCCTCTATACAACGGGTTTGGGCTAACTACACATGGACTTCTCGATATATCTCACCTGAGGACTCTTTATGGTGTCATGCGAATTTCCACAACCTTAGCACTACCCCTCCCCTTTTTACAGACTCATCCCGAGTAGTCAAATTCTCGTGTACCATGATGTGTAGTTCTCCCCTAGTACGTTTTACCTTCAGATCCCTGAGTGCGACATTCATGGTATTCGTGTCCCCAAAATAAATAACCTACGGGCTGAGTAACTAACTAAACAAACCCACTCATTCAGACGATTAAAATAAAATTGCCGGCACTAAGACAGACATGCCGGGGGCACACTCATATTTACAGTACATATTAACACCTTAACCTTACAAATTTTACACTAACCATGGCACAGGATCAATGGACTATGCAAGGAGAAAAACAAAAGTCAAAAGAAAACCGGTGCACGGGCCGCCACTGCAGGCCCGTGTTGTAGCTGCCAACAGGACAGTTCTAGCAGCTTGCAAACTGTTGCTTTCACGATGATCCCAGCACGCATGGAAATGAACAGGGGGGGGGGGGGACAAATGCAAAACAGAACGGGGCTGGTGAACATGGGCAGTGGGCATGGATGGCAAAAGCAAACAGGCAAGGCATGGCATGACAAGGCCGCGTAGTAAACACAGCCGGCAGATGAACTGGCCGGCACAGGCCTTGAAGCACAGCTGCAGACGATCCGGCCGGTACAGGCCTTGCAGCAAACAGCCAGCCGATGAAGTGGGCCGGCACAGGCCTTGCAGTAAAACAGCCATTGGACTGTTTTACTGCAAGTTTAAACTGTTTTACTGTTTTACTGTTTACCGTCTCCCTCCCAACCTATCGCCTTTGCCTGTCTCTGTCCATACCCACTCCCTTAATTTGTAAAAACCAATTTAGCCCCAATTAATTTTTTTGTTGTTTTTATTTTTTTACTCTTCCTACCTCCCCACTATAATTCGTCCCCTAACCCCTTTACTGTCCTTGTTCGGCTAACCTATCGTCCCCTAGCCTACTCCCAACCCCTACGTTCCCTTCCTGGAGGGGAATAAGGGAGAGCTAGCGTCCTGTGTCGAGGCCCAACTCAAGCCTCAGGATGGCCTCCCCAGACTTCAGCGATCTAACCCAAAGTGGGTCCAGCGGCCCACAACGAGAGCGAAGGGATGGATGGTGCGGAGGGTACACTTCCTATCTACCCTATCCATTTAACTTTTGAACTACCCCGGGGCTTTCAAGAAGCGCCTCTCGCTTAAACTATTGGTTCTATCAACCCAGATTCCCGTCGCCTGTGTTGGTGTCCTCGCAAATTTCAGGCCTCGCCCCCAAAATATTCCTTGCGTGCCCTCACATGGTCTCATGGCGGGGATGCGTGGCTCCCTTGGCAGGCACTACCCTCTGCCGATTCTCCAGCTATGGCACCCCCGGGCACTACATGCCTCCGAGCCTACCAGCTCCCTAAACACCAGGGAGTGCCCTCTATGGCGATTCCCCTGAAACGCTCACGTGGTAGGCTGGCTTCCAGGGCCCCTTTCCGAGGGTCACCAGTGCCCACAACACTGCCCACGCGGCTAATGGCACCCCTGGCCCCCGCATCATGCGGGCGCACCAATGCCCACTACGCTATCCCAGCCCCCCATGGGCCCTTGACCTACCGCGGCCGACTAGCCCGGTGCCCGGGGTACCCACGTAGCAATACTCACCTTTCGCTGCCACGCTCCCAGCCAATCAACAGGGCTCCTGCACCCCTCCAAATAGGTATCGAGCCGACACTCCCACCAACAACAAAATGACCTCAATTTTGTAAATTTAACTAACCCAGCAAACTCACTCTACACTGACTCCGGGGTCCCTTGGGCGGGAATCACTCCTCCCCCCACTCACTCATCGCACTCATCAATTCCCCATTCACTCCATTCACACAGACCCGCTGGCCTCACTCACTCACCAAGCACATGTTCCTTCCACACTTCTCAACTCACACTGCTGAACCCTGCCATTCTGCTCACTACATCCCCTAACTACCTCGTGCTCCCACGTCGTCCCTTACATTACAGCACGGTCCTTTTAACACTACGTAGCTAAGCTACGTCCCCACTACACATCCACAGTCTGTCACTGTACTCAAAATCCCAAAAATAAATTTCCCAACCTCAATCTCATCTAAAATCCCTCTAACTAATCCATTCCGCGAGCTCCATGAGGACTTACCCCTGCCCCATGAGACTGGTCTCGCTATCACTAACCCTTCCCCCTAACTAGTTCCATCCTGTGCCCAGGCAGGGGGGTCTTCCACCCCTTGCCCGGGAATCCTGATCACCCGAAAGCGAGGCTTGCTTAGTTCTCCAATTTTTTTTTCCAAATTTTGTGCATCACCAGCGCGGCAACTCGCAGCTCGCGCACTTTGTACCTGCCCGTGACGTCATGGCAGCTGCACGTGCACTTCGTCCCTCCGGACGGCACCATCCGGCAGGGATTCAACCCGTCCTGCCGGATTTCAACCACACGTGCAGCCATGACGTCATCCTGCGCTCCCCAAAAGCAAACCTTGCACTCCGAGGGGCTCCCCACGCGAACACATGTGCTCTGCCCGTTGGAGCTTAACAGAAGCTCGCGTGGAGAACCCATCCGGTCCAAATTCATCTACCTGCCTAACTTTTGTCCGTCGCGGGATTGGCAACATTCACCGCGCTCGTTTCCGGACCGGGTTTCACTCCCGCAAGCGCGCACGTGGCGGCCTCGTGCGTAGCACGGCACCAACCTCGCGCTCACCTCTGTGTAAACCCGGCACGGTCCCCGAAATAGCTACGGCCACTACTCGGCCTTTGTCCCTCACATGTCGCCGTCGTCGTCTCCATTCGATCCACGCACACCTGCGTGTCACGACGCTCATACTCCACTCCATCACACTCACACCGGGAGACGCAGCTGCGTGCTCCCGCATGCCGATCGTCATCTCCCTTACATACCACGACCTCACACACACACACAGTCTCTCTCACACACCGTGCCTTACTTACACACCGTGCCTTACTCACACCGTGCCTCACTCACACACGCGGGGGGCACTCACCCGCTGTGTTTCATTTACACACCGTGCCTCACTCCCACACGGCTGTTCGCACACGCGTGCTGTTTCTGGCGCGCACGTGGTCTCTTCCACCTGCGGTGCCCCTTTCAAACACGGCGTGCTGGGAAGCACGCTCTCCGGCACACTCGCGACCACACAACTCGCACATGGGGTCTCACCCATACACGGGGTTTCTGTTACACACGGGGCCTCTGTCGCACACGGGGTCTCACTCACACATTTCACCACACGAACCGGGACAACACTCGTAACCACACACACCGGGACACACGCTGGGGACTCACGCAACCACAATGGTTTCCGGGGCCTCTATACCCACCAAGCTGCACGTGCACCTGTCCACAGCACTCGTACCCTCGACCTCGCAAAGCACGACCGAACCCACCTGGTCGTGATCCGCCTCAAGGGGGCACAGCGTCTCCCTCCGTTCCCGAAGGAGGCCATCCCGCTGCCCGCACCGGGTCACAAAACAGTCCGCCAGCTCCCCCTTATGGTCCTCCATCCACTACCTCAATGTGTGTGTTCGTCACTAACCCTGTCCAATTCACCCTTGATCTCCCGTGTCGCTCTACATTTTATTCTTTCCGTCGTCACCTCGTGTCTCGTCTCACACGTTTCGGTCTCCGTCACCACGATTAGTTTTTCCCCTTGCGTCACCGTCACAGTTTCCGTCACCTCGACGCGTCTCGCCCAACACGTCCCCCGAATTAATTCGCCCTCACCCGCCTCCATTGTGGGCCTGACAGCCATTGCACTCCCCCTAAGCTCGTTTGCCCCAGCACGCGGCGTCACCATTTTTTCGCCCGCGGTCCGCGCTTCGCTGCTCACCAATGCCAGCCATCATGCCTGCCTGCAGGCCACGGCCGATTTGCTGCATCTCTCCCCGCATTTCTTTCATTTCTTCTTTCATTCCGTTCTTCATCTGTTCTAAATTCGCATTCATTTGATTATTCATTCCATCTATTTTGCTGTTTATGTTCGCATTCATTGCCGCCAGCATGGCGCATAGCTGGGCCATGCCGGGTGCACTCGGCTGAGCCGATTCGGCCAGGATCGGGGGGTTTTGGCAGAGAGGAGGAGGGGAGGTGTCATACACCGCGGCCACTGCCGCACCTATTTCGGGCTCCGGGTTCAGTTGGGGGGGAAATTGTTCCTGCATTACAATGGGAATGTCCTGCATGGGGATTTCATCCTGGACCATGGATTCCACCAATTCTAAATCCATATCTACCCCCGGATCCCGCTCGCCTTGAGACTCCATCTTATTTCTCGTAAGAGATTAATTTAAAAAGCTCGTAATTTGGAGGGGGGTGGGGGGGTCGCTTCACGCACCCCTGGTCCGTTCCCGTGAATTTAGCTGGAGACAGGAGAGATAGTTTCCCGCTCGCTGACACCAGTGTTGCGAGGAGAGGGATGGGTTCGTATCCCACAACCTGACGCCAGTGTTGCGAATTCGTGCCCGCCGGCGTGCGAACAGCCACGTAACTCGAATCGCGGCACGTCGCCCATCGGACGGACAATTCAGTCGTGACCCTCTCAGAACAACGCCGGGAGCTAGTCACGGGTGGGTCTTTCAACCTCACCACAATCGTGCCAATCGGCCACCCGCGTAGGATAGGGTTGTTCACCAAACTCGACCTACCTCAGTACCTACGCGGATGGTTAATCGGGCGATCGTACCTCGCCGCAGGTCGACTTCGGACACGAACCGCTTAAGCGGTTTGTTCCGTACTGCAGAACGAACCGAGCGGAGTTATCGTCGACCTCGACGATTCAGATTAGTTACCGGAAACTTGCACCCACTACCAATCTCTTACGTGATGCAGGATGGAGAGTCAATAAAAAGAAAGGAGACGAAGCAGACCAGGAACAGTTCAACAAGCAAGCATTTTATTTACACACACAGACACAGAAGGCACGTATTCAGTCACAGTAATGATAATAATAGAAACAGTAAAAGAGATCCTATCAACTACGACCGACACATGGCAACACTTACGCAGTTTTACTTACAGACGGCACCACCACAAGCATTTACACAAAAAGCAAAGGAAAAAAGAAAGCCACCCTCATAGGCAGACAGGTCCGTAGACCAAATATACGTGGCTCCTGAAGGATCGGCCAGGTCCACGAGACTGGGGAGGTCTTACCCGCGTCCTCGTGACGCGATGGCGGGCAAGCCGCAATGTCCGCGCCGCTGCGCCCTGACTCAGTGCCCTGGCGTGGTCAGCGAGTCCTCTCCGGCGTGCTCCGCGCGAGCGGTCCCGTTGGCACCACGTTTATGGTGGGGGAGGAACGGGGGCCCCCTCGGCACTATCTCAGCACCAATGGGGTTTGGGGGAAATCGTTGATGCTCAGGGAGAGGGGTATGGCTGGCTGGCCTGGATCTCGCGACGAGTCGAGCGACCCTCACACCGCGACCTCGTCGCCATCCGCCGTCTTCCCTGCAACTCCTCCACAACTTCTCTCCAAGCTCGACTCACCCTCTCTCAGTTCCACTCAGCTCTGCCCCGCTCTTCTCCCAACTCACGCCGGTGAGTCGCCTTGCGCTCGTATCTTTATAGGTCTCAGGAGGAGCCGATATGCAAATATGCGGATCAAAACGCGATTGGAGGTGGGGCCACGCCACCCTCTGTTCAGCCATTGGTTGGGCAAAAAGGGGTGTGAACCTCCCTTGATCCGCATATTTGCATAAACGGACTTCACATACACGCGCTTGGAGGCGGGGCCAAGCCGCCTCACGCTCACCCATTGGACGGAGGGAAGTGGGCGTGAATCATTTTGGATTCATATTTTCCCCTCGGAAAAGCCGCCATTTGTGCTCGCGGCTCGGTGCGTTTGGCACCAATCGCCGAACGAGCCCGAGACAGCCCGACGTTCAGTGTTCACAGGTGGTGCGGTTGTTGGTTGTGAAGGAGAAAGGCGAAGGTGGTGGAGGGTTTTCGGTGGTGGTTTGATGGTTGTGATGTCGTTTGGGAATGGCGGTGAAGCGATGTTTGCGGGATGGAGTTGAGAAGGTAAAGGTAGTGGCTGTTTGCATTGTTGGCAGCTTAATGGTCGAAAATAATAATAGAGAAAGAAAAAATGGCTAACTCAAAGCATCGCAGCCCGGATGAATCACACATATTCCCTCTATACAACAGGTTTGGGCTAACTACACATGGAACATCTCGATATATCTCACCTGAGTACTCTTTATGGTGTAATGTGAATTTCCACAACCGTAACAATATGCCAGTTATCCGTATGGGTCATTTATATGCAGACATTATCATAATCATCAATGTACAATACTCTCTACCAGTGCTGCCAAAGCAATTCCTGGGAAAGGGTTACGATTACACCGAGTGGTTTGCCATTGCCTTCCCAGTAGTAGTTTGGGCATTAATTTGGAATTTGTTTCATGGGGCCGGTGAGTGTGCATTCTTCTCGGCCATCCTGCCAGTCAATAGGGAATTATAATGATACAAATATAGTTATTTTGGCGATAACTCCAATAACTTATCAAACGAATTGACCAAACTGTCCAGCAGATTTTTTTTCGTTTGTGTCATCAGTATTTTTAATAATATCAAAAAACTATCGAGTTCACGGAGCGCTTTACCCCATGCAGTGTTGAAGTATATAATTTAATTGAAATAATATAATGATTTGAAAGCATTCACCAGCTTCCTCTTGGTTTGTGTTGTTAGAACTTTGTCTTTCCAGATGTTTGTCTTTCTAGATCCATGTCAATCCTGCCATTGCTGTCCTCCCTTAAGCTAACCATCTATTAATGTATCCTCTACATTCTCCACTCACTTCAATCTTAGAACCCAGGATAATGAAACATTCCACTATTTCCAAGTGATCATCTCCAATCTGTGAGAGGGTAGAGCATCAGCTGTGGTCAAGTGATTTTCATCCTGCTTACAGGGTAATTCGTGCATTGCATTCCTCCAAGCCCAACCACTCAGTGTACTGCAGTTACAGCAGAGGGTGGTGGGCTCTTGACAGAGTAGTCTGAAGTGAAGGCCGCTGGGCCAGTTACTTTGAGCTGCTGTTCCAGGCTGACCCACCAGCTGTTGAGTTGGATGTCAGGGGTGTCACTATTCCTATTGCTGAACCTCCAATCAACTGTGATCCACCTTTGTTTGTGGAAACACAGGCTGCGGTGAACCGGTTGAAATGGGGTACAGCTCCTGGGATCTGTGGCATCCTTGCTGAACTTCTCAAGGCTGGTGGAAATGCTGTACTCATCTCATTGCATGCAGTTCTGTGCTCTGCCTGGAACACAAGGCATTATCCCGACAGAATGGAAGACGGGCCTTGTTGTCCCTCTCTGGAAAGGAAAGGGTGATCGCAAGAACTGCAACAACTACCGAGGGTTGACGCTGCTCTCAGTGCTGGGCAAGATCTTTACTCGGATAATTCTTGATAGGGTTCGCCACCATCTGCTTGAGCACCAGCGTCCAGAGCAGTCAGGCTTTACACCAGAGGTCAACGATTGACTGTATCCTTGTTCTTCAGGTCCTCACTGAAAGTAGACGAGAGTTTCGGCAGGGCTGCTTGCAGCCTATGTTGATCTCTGTAAAGCATTTGATTCAGTGAATCCGGACACACTGTGGAGGATTCTCGGTCTTCGTGGGGTGCCACCAAATCTGATCAATCTGATGTCTGAACTCTGCTCTGGTACTGAGAGTGCTGTGAGATGTGGTGGTTCCATCTCTGACTTATTTCCAGTTGTTCGTAGATAAGAGTTCATCAGGGGTGTGTCAGAGCTGTTGAGAGTCTGTGTTTCCTGGGTCAAAACTAAGATCCAGGCTTTCTATGACATTTTGGATGCTGCTGTCTTGCCTGTACCTTTTGTGGTGGGGATGTTGAGGTCATGGAGAGATTCACTTACCATGGCAGTCATGTTCATGTCTCCACTGGCTGTGAGCCAGAGGTCAACAGACGTCTGGGTTGGGCCTGCGGAGTTATGGATTCACTGGATCATGGAGTGTGCCACTGTCGGTACCTGTGCAGGAGGACAAAAGTCTGAGTCTTCAGATCCTTGGTGCTTCCAGTCTTGCTCTATGGATATGAGACTTGGACTCTGACCAAGGATTTGAGATGGAGACTTAATTCCTTTGGTACCAGGTCTCTTCGGAGGATCCTTGGCTATCGCTGGTCGGACTTTGTGTCCAACAAGCGGTTGCTGAGAGAGACTTAAATGAGATTTGCAGAATCGCAGATTTTTGCAGATTTTTGAGATTTGAAACTCAGAAAATGCAGAATCACTGCTCACCTTCACTCCTCCATTCCTTTTTTTTTTTATCTCCGCTTGTGGAACCAACTTCCACATTCTCTTCAATCTTATTCTTCCCTCCAGGTATTCAAGACAGCTGTTCACCACCATCTCAGATCATCCCCCATTCAAAACCATGATCTTTTCTACCCCCATTAATCTCTCCACGTCAAAGCCCTCCTCCATCCAAATTTCAGTTTTTTTTTTTCCTTTCTGGGAGTTATTTTCTGTATCCATCCTGTCCACCTCATGCTTCCTTTCCTGCCTCTCATTCCTCCCCACACCCATTGTTTAGTCCAAGTGTCCCTCTATTTGTCCTTCAACTCAACTCTTAGTGTTATACCCCCACCCACTCCTTTTTTTACTGTTCCTTTTATCCTGTCGCATCGAGATCCGTTCAGTGTTCTCGCTCTTCCACGAGCCAACTCTGTATACAAACAAAACAACATTGTTTTTAATTCGAATGTAGATAAAGAATGGCAAACTACAAGACCTTCTTGCCTATTACCTCTGTAAGCCGGAAGACATTGACAGACCATATGTTGGGTGACACGATGGCGATGGCAGGAGTACGCATTCACACGATTGCTGGGATGACCAGGACATGGACATTGAATGCAGCCGGTCCCAACGCTCGGATCTTCATAATAGCCGTCCAGACACCTGTAAAGACAGTATCTAGTTTTGTGGCACGTCATATTTAATTGAGCAAAATAAACAAAATTTACAACACAAGTTGATCATATTTAACTTCAATTGTCAGCCAAACATTTAACGATAAACTCACTGCAGATAATGCCCGAACCCCAGAAATCAGCAAAATTGCTGATTCACTTCACTGTCTTATGGGTTTTGCTGGAAAAGCAAACATTATTACCTCCACCATCGACGGTGAAGGAGGTTATGTTTTCACCCCTTTCTGTCTGTTTGTTTGTTTGTTTGTTTGTTTGTGTGCAGGATATCTGAAAAAGTTGTGGCCAGATTCGGATGAAACTTGGTGGACAGGTTGGGTGTGTGACAAGGACGAATTCGATTTTGGTGAAGATTCGAATCCGGATCTGGACACGAGAATTATTTAATTTTTTAAGTGATTCTGCAACCATTGAGAGGTTGGGCCAAAAACGATATTGTATTGTATAGCATGATATTTCAAAAATGCAATAGGCCTGATATGTTCTCATGGATCAGGCATTAAGTGGTGGAGGTATGCGCTCGACTGAGTGCCCTTCTGGTTGTTGTACTGCACCAAAGGTACCCTGCATTTCCACCCCACCCCTTTCCCCTCCATCCTCCCACCTCCCCCGGCCCCACGCCCCTAAGAGTCTTCGGGATCTTAATGATCTTTGGGGTCTCAAAGGTTTTCAGGGTCGAAGGGGTCTTAAAGGATATTAGGGGTCTTTTAAGTCTTGAGGGTCTTCAAGGTTGTGGATGGATTCGGATGAAACTTGGTGGGCATGGGTGTGTGGAAAGGAAGAATTGAATCGACATCGAGTCAGGCTCCAGGGCACCTGAATGCAATACAAATACAAAGATTATAATGGGTGACTTCAATATGGACACTCTCTCTGGTCTTGCAGATAAAGGATGATCATTTGGATCATATTTGTGAATGTAATGGGCGCGTTCAAGCTTTGAAAGCCGTTACACATATAAATGGAGGACAACTTGACCATATCCGATTGAGTTAGAAATTTCCCTTTGCTATTGTTTCCAATTGCTTCACTAATTAATTTTTATTCTGACTACAAAGCTTTTTCAGTACGATTTTCTTCGAGTGAAGGAGTTACATTCAGGGAAGTGAAAGTAAATGTTTGAAGAGGATTAAGAAACTGAATGTGGTTGTACAAATTGTGTACATGATGGACAGAGAGAAGTTGTTCTAAAACACAAAAGCTTTCAAAAAAAGATTGTAACTCTTCATGATCGTCGCATGGGTCTGAAATTGTTTGAATTTATTACAATTTTTCAATACTTATCGATTGTGTATGCTGTTACCCGTTATCTGTGTATGCTCTTACCTGTTACTATGCTCTACTGATGGACATGTGAGCCATTTTGCTATGCATTGAAAATGTGAACAGTATGCCAACCACTGTCATTTCAATAAACGTAATACCAAATGGTTATGGTCTTTTTTTGTACACTGTTCCCTCTCAATTCCATCTCAATGTGCTGCATGGCGGCATCGCTGGGCGCCCAATGTCTCGCTCGGGAGGATATGTTATTTATTTATTTGGCATGGGGGCAGTGCACTTTGAATGTAGCTCGACTTTTTTGCACACTTTTTTTTTCTCAAAGATACTTCCCACAACAAAAGCATGAAAACTAGATACATTGAGTCAGGCTCTTGGTGTGGAAATATCAGCCACAAAATTATTTACAAGCCTTCATGAGTGTACTTTCCATCTTTATATATGTCTGTCACTTGACCATAATGATCACTGAATGCCAGGAGGCAGTGGACCAATCAAGGTGTACAACTTCCCCTTTTGAATGGGCAGGCAATGCTGCATTTTTTCTTGTACCCTTGGAGTCAATGGAACCTAAGATTATGAGGGCATTCAATATCTCATAAGGTTAAAGTGCAAGGACAGCTGCTCCTCTCCCACTGGCAACCGAATGGTGAACTTTCAATCCTGCACCGCTAAATTCAGATGTTCTGGAACACTTCTCCCCACCTCACCACCACTTAACTCCTTCATCTCTCATCTCCAAGCTCAACAGTTTGAACACGCACAGATCTAGCAGCCCATAATCAGGTTGTTTTTCACCACCTCACATGTAGCGTATTCTGCCACAGAGTGTCGCTTCTACCAAAGTAGTTCCTGGGCAAAGGTTAGGGTTATGCTGGGTGGTTTGCCATTGCCTGCCCAGCTCAGCAGTCATTGGAATCAAACCCATAGCAGCAATGCAAAGACAACAAGCCCTTGTCCACTCAGCTGCTCCCATATGTCCTGTCATTCCTTCATCTAGTTTCATGACACTTTAATTCCTTGTTTCCCATATCTTGTGTGCGGAATCGTGTCCTCAAATCCATTCAATCTCGCTCTTCCCTGACATTATTCACGGTGGTAACAGGTAATCAAACAACATCCTGCGATTTTTCACCTTAAATACCCAAGAGCTTTGCTATTGTTCACGTTTCCTCTCCGTGTCTACCTCTAAGTGTATTTTGTTCTGTCTGGTGTTGGCAGTCTCATCTGTCTGCTTCCTCCTCACCTGTGTATCCTCCTCCACATCAATGATGTGAGTGTGTGTGTGTGTGTATGTGTGTGTGTGCCTTGTTATCCTGCTTGTATCACTTGTCCACATATTCTTCTCTGCTCTGTTCCTTGCATGATGGTTTCTCTCTCTTTATTGTCCAACTCTTCCATGACATTTGATCGTAGTGAAAAAATATATACTAATTATTATTATTATTAGTTGTACCTTGTTAAATGCAAAATCAGCCCAGATTCCAAAATTTAACTTACTGTTTCACTTTAAAACAAATTAATCTGTACAGCCCATATTGTATACATTCCATATCTCACTTTTCGCAGTGTCTGCCGGTGCTGTTTCTCCGGCAGTTTAGGCAGAAACCGGTGTCTGCATCGCAATGGTCAGCTCTTCCTCGACAATTGCAAAGCAAGCAGCGAGGATAATCCCAGCGGCCAGGCTCACACGTATCACAGCGTAGACCAGCCTTGCCCACATGGCATTCACACTGACCCGTTTGTGCATCGCAGACCTCTTTCACAGAGCCTCGTGGATCGCATCTGCATGCTGGACAACAATGGAAATTTCAAAAAAAAAAATAATTCAATTTATTTTTATTACAGCACTATTCTCAGCCTCAAGTATCTGTTTTATTGCTGCCAATGCCACAGATAAAACATTTATATGAGAGTTTATTTGTGAATGTGCAACTAAAGACGCACTAATCATCTTGCAAATCAGCTGATTGCTCGAAGCATGCAAGGGGCCTTTGATAGTTAATCTCAATTTTAAAAGTTTTCCATCACCTAAGAGTGTAGTGGATCAATTAAACATATTCTATTTATAAAGGCAAACTCTCTTTCGAATGAGTATGCACTTCCATTTCAGAAAATCGTTTTGTTCACAATTGGTTTCACACTTTGCCACCACTTTGAAAATCGCCAGAATGCTTTGCGCATCTGAGCGTCACTTCACTCGGATGTTGCTGGATGTTGCCATTAACACTTCACAAACTTTCAGTGATCCGTCATCCTAGTTTTATGATTAATGTGAACAAAATGTGCAGGTTACCTTGAATGGTCTTTGTATGAATGCTTACATGCAATGATAAGTGATATTATGGTTAGTCTGCAAGAAGATATGTAAAAATATGCCTATGCTTGATGCTCAATGACACAAGGGTGTCTGTTGGATACCATGGAGTGTCTGCTCGATATCTGTGAAATATGAAAAACCAAGAGGTCTGCATTACACTTTCTTATGCTCGGCCAAACAATTTTTTTCTTCACAAGAGCGAGGTGACAGGAAGTGTATGAACTGTCAGTGGGACAACAGTTGGACACAATAAGCAAGGGAATAAACGAATGGGAAGAGAGGAGAAGAGGAAACAGTACCCTGCAAGTAAGAGGGTTGGTTTCAATATGGCTAATGGGGGTAGAATATATTTTGGTCAGGGTTGGTGGTGGTGGTGGGGAGATGGTGGTGCAAATCACTCACGCATGCAGCTGCCAGGTCTATGGCCATATGTTTGAGGGGCACAGGTGTCACATTTACGACCGATTATCATAGGATGGCATGGGCACTGCCCACCAATTGCTTCGCAGATATCGTTCTTCGATCCAAAACGATTGCAGGCGCAGGCTGCGGTGGACAGCAAAAGGAAAGAATTACTTTTCAAGTTGCAATGCAAAATGTTCATCCAATATCCTTGCACAGATTTTGAAGTTCGATATGATACACTTACGAATGGCACCATCATGAATGATAGCTGAAATGCTACACAAGATTTGGGTGCAGTTGTGGTGTGGCATGCGCTGCAATCTTTGTAAAGGGGATAATAGACAGCCAAGCATTCCAGCTCTGAGGCTAGCTTCTCCGTGTGTAAGTACGTTTGACATACTGGGCCGCAGGACTACCTGCACATCATGGTGATGAAAAGGAGGGAAGGAGAGTAAAGGGGCAAGGAAGGAGGTGGGATAATTAGCATGCCAGAAAGAAAGTTCAGCTTTGAAAGTTTCTAGTCGTAATTCAAAGCAAGATAGATTTTTGTTTCCATTATGCTCATCGAGTTGGTCATGCTTCCCATTGACACCAATAACAGTCAAGAGGACAACATGTGAGTTGCACACCAAAGATGTGACATGAATGGGTTTAAATAGGCAACAAGTAAACTTCTTAAGTTTAAGGGAATACAAGGGATTGTAAACAGACAAGCAATGCAATGAGTAACTGGCAAACATTTTCGTCAGTGCAGTTACTATATTGGAGAAAGTGGAGTTACAGGGAAACCCGACAATCTCCTCTTTGTGAAGTCATTGATATCCTTCTACATTGTTAAGTGCAGGTGTTATTATGGTTCCTGGAGGAAGGCATTAAGTGTTTGGTCTTGGTGTGCACGGTGTCTCGCTTTTTGGAAGAAAAAAAAAATGTTTGTTTTCATAATGAGGCACAATTTCAATTGCTACCAATTGCCTGATATTACGAGTTGGCTATACTGGGAACCATCAGCGATATCAGATCTCAGTCCTCGAGTTATTCAAAAGGTGCAAATCAATCCCTCAATATCGTTGTGAACAGTTGACAAAGCTCGTCTCAGTCTTGTGGATAACATGACAACCTATATTTAGAGACAAATATTTACCATATATATTTCGATAACGACGAACCTGTCCTTTACGGACAGGTTCATTCCCTCAAAATTACAGATGGGTTAATTCCCCAGAATTGCTGAATTTTAATACGACTTGTAATATCCCTCCCACCTGGAGCAGCACAAAGCAACACATACATACTTACAAAGAGAGAATTGGGGTCTGACATTGACCCTAAACATCCAGGACTATAAAAAATTTTTTAACCGACTTAAATCCACGCACACCAAAAGTATAACCACTCTGGGATTTCAACTCAGTCCATCCAGTAGTTAAAGAGTTATTCGAGGTCAAACAAGCACACACACACACACACACAGAGACACACACACACGCACACACACACACACACACACACACACGCACACACACACACACACACACACACACACACACACACACACACACACACACACACACACACACACACGTTGAGAAGAAAAAAACCGTTAAAAAACTAAAAAATATAGTGGGATGAAATCTCAAAAAAACAACCAAACAAGGTCAGAATGACACCACATTATGATTCCACAATATGACGTGCAATCCTCATGGATTACCATCACATCCTTTGACGTTTTACTTTTGTTGTGGGGTTGTGATGGAACAACGTCGAAAGATGTTGTGATGGTAAACCAGAAGAGGATTGTGGTGTTGTATTGTGGCATTGTAATGTGGTGTCATTCCTACCTTGTTTTGGTTGTTTTTTGGAGATTTCATCCCTCTATGTTTTTTACATTTTTCTTTAATTTTTTTTCCTTGTTTCAGCAATTTTTTTAAAGTAATAAAATGCTTAATGTTTTATTTATTTTGGGATGTGTTAAATTTATCATTGTTATGAAATTGTTTTAACACTTGTTTCAGTTGATTTGGAGGATGGTTTGGATATGTATCTCTTTTGGAATGGTTCTGTTTGGTGTCCATTCCTCTCCTCCCCCCTCCCTTCCCACAATCCTGGCCTGTTTTGGTTGAGTCAACATTTACGTTTGATTTATTTTCCTAATAAAACGATTCATGTTTAATGTACTTTTAAATTTTGGGTTGCGTGCACAAGCCCAGAGACAAAGTAACTTCCTCGCAAAGCACTTGCCATCATAGTTCCAACAGTTATTGAGGGAGGTAGGCTACAGCTTTACATTGTTTTGAGAGGGGAAGAAGCAGAAGAAGAGGAGGAAGAAGTACAAATTGGTGTTTTAGCGATCTCCCGATGTGGTCCATTAGCGATGTATTTTAGCATCTTCCCAAGTCTTGATAGTTCAGAAAACACTCGAGAATAAAAGGTATGGCTTTTAAATGCTTATGACTTCACTCTATCATAGTTTATAAGCGTGTTATTGTGTACACCTTTGAATGGGTGGCCATTTCTCCCCGTATCATCCCTCTATCTGGATTACTACCGTACTCCACGATACACATACATACAGGTAGACACAGACTGGCAGATGCACAGACAAACAGAAACTTCTTAAACTAGAACTACCACTTTACAACTGCGAGCAGTGATGACCATGTAGGTACCAAGACATCCTGCTTTGATCGGACTCTTGACTCTGATGCATGATGTTTATTATATATACGAGTACGGGCCCGTAGGTGCGTGCCCGTAGGTGAGTGCCAGTATGTGCAGCCTCTCTCTCTCTCTCAAGCTTCGAAAAGGCACATCCGCAGGTCCCCAGCAATATTCCTGGCAAATTTCAATCGTGCAAAAGAAATAATAAAAAATAAATAAATAAATAAACATTAATTGTGATGTCATTCGTGACGTCATAGCACCGTGTCCTGTCATTCGTCGACAGATAAATGGCCGTAACTTGGGAACTGCTCATCCGATTAATATCAAACCTTGAAAAGGCACATCCGCGGGGTCCCGGCAATATTCCTGGCAAGTTTCAATCAGATCGGACCATCGATCGTGCAAAAAAAAAAAAGGAATAAATAAATAAACATTATTTGTGACGTCATTCGTGACGTCATAGCACCGTGTCTTGTCATTGGTCGACAGATAAATGGCCGTAACTTGGGAACCGCTCGTCCGATCGATATCAAACCTCGAAAAGGCACATCCGCGGGTCCCTGGCAATATTCCTCGCAAGTTTCAATCCGATCTGACCGGCGGTCGCAGACAGACAGACAGACAGACAGACAGACACACAGAGATTGCTGGAATTATAGATAGACTAGTACGGGCCCGTAGGGGCGGGCCCGTAGGGGCGTGCCCGTAGGTGAGTGCCAGTAGGTGCAGCCCTCTCTCGCCCCCTCTCTCTCGCCCCCTCTCGCCCCCCACTCTCATCCTCCCTCTCTCACACCCCACTCTCGTCCCCCTCTCTCGCCCCCCTCTCTCACCCCCGTCTCTCGCGCCCCTCTCTTGCCTCCCCTCTCTTGCCTCCCCTCTCTATCCCCACTAGTCTCGCCCTTCCTCTCTCCCCCTACTCTCTCGCCCCCACTCTCATCCCCCCTCTCCCGTCCCCCTCTCTCGCAGATATTGGTCGACAGATAAATGGCCGTAACTTGGGAACTCCGATTGATATCATCTCCGATTTATATCAAACCTCGTGCTCGTCCGATTAATATCAAACCTCGAAAAGGCACATCTGCAGGTCCCCAGCAATATTCCTGGCAAGTTTCAATCAGATCGGACCGTCAATCGTGCAAAAAAATAATAATAAATAAATAAATAAATAAACAAATAAACATTAATTGTGAAGTCATTCGTGACGTCATAGCACCGTGTCTTGTCATTGGTCGACAGATAAATGGCCGTAACTTGGGAACCGCTCGTCCGATTAATATCAAACCTTGAAAAGGCACAACAGCGGGTTCCCAGCAATATTCCTGGCAAGTTTCAATCAGATCGAATGGTCAATCGTGAAAAAAAAAAACAGAATAAATAAATAAACATTAATTGTGACGTCATTCGTGACGTCATAGCACTGTGTCTTGTCATTGGTCGACAGATAAATGGCCGTAACTTAGGATCCGCTCGTCCGATTGACATCAAACCTCGAAAAGGCACATCTGCGGGTCCCCGGCAATATTCCTAGCAAGTTTCAATGAGATCGGACCAGCGGTCGTCAAGAAACGGCGGTCGCAGACAGACAGACAGACAGACAGACATACACACACAGAGATTGCTGGAATTATAGATACTAGTACGGGCCCATAGGGGCGGGCCCGTAGGTGCGTAAACAATGACTGGATTGGGGCATTATTTCAATTAGATCGGACCAACCGTATCATAAATGGCCATAACTTGGGAAACACCTGGGAAACATATTCAGGTCCCCAGCATCAATTGTGACATCATATCAAATGAAGAAGAATTGTGACGCCCCATCTCTCTCGCCCCCCTCGCTCTCCCTCCTCTCTCCCCCCTCTCACCCTCCTCTCTCGCCCCCCTCTTGCGCCCCTGTCTTGCCCCTCTCTCTCCCCCTCCCTCACCCCTAGTCTCACCCCTCCTCTATTCCCCTCTCTCTCCCCCCTCTCTCACCCCTAGTCTCGCCCCTCCTCTCTCCCTCCTCTCTCCCTCCTCTCTCCCCCTCCTCTCTTGCCCCTCTCTCTTGCCCCCCTCTATCCCCCGAGTCTCGCCCTTCCTCTCTCGCCCCACTCTCATCTCCCCTCTCCCATCCCATCTCTCGCCCCCTCTCGCCACCCTCTCTCACCTCCCTCTATCCCCCCTAGTCTCGCCCTTCCTCTCTCACCCCTCCTCTCTCGCCCCCACTCTCATCCCACCTCTCCAGTCCCCCTCTCTCGCCCCCACTCTCATCCCACCTCTCCCAGATATTGGTCGACAGATAAATGGCCGTAACTTGGGAACTTCTCGTCCAATTGATATCAAACCTTGAAAAGGCACATCAGCGGTCCCCAGCAATATTCCTGGCAAGTTTCAATCAGATCGGACCGTCAATCGTGCAAATATAATAATAAATAAATAAATTAACATTAATTGTGACATCATTCGTGATGTCATAGCACCGTGTCTTGTCATTGGTCGACAGATAAATGGCCGAAACTTGGGAACCGCTTGTCCGATTGATATCAAACCTTGAAAAGGCACATCAGCGGGTCCCCAGCAATATTCCTGGCAAGTTTCAATCAGATTGGACCGTCAATCGTGCAAATAAATAAAAAATAATAAATAAAGAAATAAATAAATCAACATTAATTATCACATCATCCGTGATGTCATAGCACCGTGTCTTGTCATTGGTCGACAGATAAATGGCCTTAACTTGGGAACCGTTCGTCCGATTGATATCAAACCTCGAAAAGGCACATCTGCGGGGCCCCGGCAATATTCCTGGCAAGTTTCAATCAGATCGGACCGGCTGTCGTCGAGAAACGGCGGTCGCAGACAGACAGACAGACAGACAGACAGACACACACACTGCTGGAATTATATATACATACATATATATATATATATATATATATATATATATATATATATATATATATATATATATATATATATATATATATATATATATATATATATATATATATATATATATATATACATATATTGTTACGGTTGTGGAAATTCACAAAACACCATTCAGGTTCCCCAGAGGTCAGTTATTTCGGTAAGTGTGTGTTCCAGGTTATATTTCCCCACCGATGTATAACTGGCATTGTTCGTGTGCCGGTCTGTGAACCTTTGAGGTCGTGTTATTCCTTTCTGTCTTTTATTTCAAACAATCATCTCCTCACCATCTTCTCCACAACCGCCATCAACTCCTCACCATCTTCTCCACAACCGCCATCATCTCCTCACCATCTTCTCCACAACCGCCATCATCGCCTCACCATCTTCTCCACAACAGCAATCATCTCCTCACCATCTTCTCCACAACCGCCATCATCTCCTCACCATCTTCTCCACAACCACCATCATCGCCTCACCATCTTCTCCACAACAGCAATCATCTCCTCACCATCTTCTCCACCACTGCCATCATCCCCTCACCAACTTCTCCACAACCGCCATCATCTCCTCACCATCTTCTCCACAACCACCATCATCTCCTCACAATCTTCTCCACAACTGCCATCATCTCCTCACCATCTTCTCCACAACCACAATCATCTCCTCACCATCTTCTCCACAACCACCATCATCTCCTCACAATCTTCTCCACAACTGCCATCATCTCCTCACCATCTTCTCCACAACCACAATCATCTCCTCATCATCTTCTCCACAATAACAATCATCTCCTCACCATCTTCACCACAACCGCGGGAAGGCTGTGATTCCAAACACGTCTGCGTGAAGACGGTGATTCCGAACACGGCCGCGTTTGACGGCAAGATCGGATCAAAATGGCGAAAGGGGCAGAGCCAGCCGGGGGTGAAGGGTCGAAGGTGAAGGAGCGAAGCCCCGGGGGATATAAAGGGCCGCGTTCGCTCGCCGACAAGAGTTGAGCGGTTGAAGAGACGCCGAGTCGTCGACAAAGTAGAATGTGTTGGAGAACGAGTTGCAGAATGAGTTGGAGAACGAGGTGGAGTCAGGAAGAGAACTTGGAGAGAGCGCTCAAGTTCGCGCTGCGCTGATGTGGTGGAGTCAGGAAGAGCGCTTGGAGAAGAACGAGCGGGAGAGTTCGGAGGTTGGAGTGCCGGCAGTGACACTGAGGGTTGCCGAACCAGGACCCAGCGAGTCACCAAGCGGGTAGCAGGAAGCCCGCTCAGTCTCACGGAGCCCCTTCGGTCATCCCGGCTCCGAGCAAATTATAAGGGCTCATGAGCCCGGTTCTTGTCAGGTCAGGTTCGATCTGTGACCTGCTACAGGTACCATGTAAACCTGTACTAACCTGTTCCATGGTCGGGTTGTCAGCGACTAAACCGTCTCCCCAACCAGGTTTTCTGGTGAGGAGGGTGTTTGGATATGGACACCCAGCAGGATTAAAAACAAAACCTGTCAAAGGGCGGAGGAGCTCCTTGTGAGCCAACGGCCATCCATATCTAGTGCCCAACTGTGTCTGCGGACGTCCTCCTGCAGTTGGGTTACTTCTTATTAGGAGTTTGATGGCAGGATTTGCACTCCGTCCACAGTAAAACCCTTCATTCCGCAAAACGCAAATCGCAAAAAAATCTGAAAACCCAATCCGTGGGAGTACCTCCTGTGCAGCTTCCCTTCGCAGGGCAGCCCACCGGATTACGGGATTGGGGCAAAGCCTTTGGGACCCCCAAACTTTGATGATAGGAGGGAAACCACGGGGTAACATCCCTGGGTCAGATTGCGGGAGAGTGTGTCAGAGTGGTGCTGAGGTGTCGTCCACCAGACGGCGGTCTCCTTGGGTTAACCTGAGGCGGTCCCTTTGGGTGGGTGCCTGGAATGTCCTATCCCTAAGAGAGGATGATCACCTGTCTCTGTTATCATCTGATCTCAAGCGTTTGGACATCGGGATTGCAGCTCTCTCTGAGGTTCGGAGACCGGATTGCGGCGAGATAATGGTGGGTGGTTACACCTACTATTGGTCTGGTCGCTCTGATGGTTACCATACCCAAGGAGTTGCTGTAGCTGTGTCCAATAAGCTGACCCCAATGAAAATTGAGGTAACACCGGTCAACGAGCGTATTATGAGATTAAGGATCCGTCACTCCTTAGGTGTCATTTCCCTGGTCTATGTTTATGCTCCGACTGAGGCGAGTGATCTCACCGTGAAGGATGCATTCTACGCCACACTCGAGTCTGTGGTTGATCAGTGCCCCAGACGAGATACACTTCTCGTTTTGGGGGATTTCAATGCATCGACTGGAACTGATAGGGATGGTTATGAGGTGTGTGTTGGTCCCCATGGGTCAGGAACTATGAACCAGAATGGCAATAAGTTCCTTGACTTTGCAAGAAGTCATGGACTTCGGGTGGCTGGTTCATGGTTTCAGCACCCACAACCTCATCGCTGGACTTGGTATTCCAACGCTGGCGGTGTGGCAAAGGAGATTGACCATGTCCTCATTGACGGTCATTGGAGGATGATCCAGAACTGCAGGGTCTACCGGAGTGCTCAGTTCCTCAATACTGACCACAGGCTTGTTGTAGCAACTCTAAAGCTGCACCTTAAATCCTGGAGAATGGTACCATCCCAGCCTAGGCTGGATGTTGGCAAGCTCAGGGATGAGAGAGTAGCTGAGGAGTTTGCGAACAGGCTGAGTGGACACTTGGGGGGTCTGGGTGCTTTGGGGGGGGGGTCCTGAAGAGTTGTGGAGCGCCTTCAAGACCATCGTCCTTGATGTTGCCGGTGGATGTCTTGGAACTCACCGCAGGGCAAAGAAGAATTTTGTCTCTCAAGGGACACTAGATATGATTGACCAGAGTCGCAGGGCCAGGCTGAATGGCAGAGCTGAGCTGTTCAGGGAGCTGAGGCGTAAAACTGTACGTGCACTGAGGGTGGACAAGGAGGCCTATGTGCGAGGAATCTGTGAGGGGGTAGAGCATCAACTGTGGACAGGTGATTCTCGTCCCACTTACAGGGGAATTCGCACATTACGTTCATCCAAGCCCATCCCTCGGAGCACTGCAGTTCGAGCAGAGAGTGGTCGGCTCTTGACAGAGTAGTCTGAAGTGATGGCCCGCTGGGCCGGTTACTTTGAGCGGTTGTACCTGGCTGATCCCCCAGCTGTCGAGTTGGACGTCAAGGGTGTTACAATCCCTGTTGCTGACCCTCGAATCAACTGTGGTCCACCTTCGCTTGTGGAAACACGGGCTGCGGTGAACCAGTTGAAACGGGGCAAAGCTCCAGGGATCTGTGGCATCCATGCCGAACTTCTCAAGGCTGGTGGTCATGCTGCACTCGTATCGTTGCATGCAGTTTTGTGCTCTGCCTGGAATGCAGGCATCATCCCAACTGACTGGAAGAGGGGCCTTGTTGTCCCTCTCTGGAAAGGGAAGGGTGATCGCCAAGACTGCAACAACTACCGAGGGGTGACGCTGCTTTCAGTGCCGGGCAAGGTCTTTGCTCGGATAATTCTTGATAGGGTTCGCCACCATCTGCTTGAGCACCAGCGTCCAGAGCAGTCAGGCTTTACACCAAAGAGGTCAACGATTGACCGTATCCTTGCCCTTCGTGTCCTCACCGAATGCAGACGAGAGTTTCGGCAGGGGCTGCTTGCAGCCTATGTTAATCTCTGTAAAGCGTTCGATTCAGTGAAATCGGGATGTCCTCTGGAGGATTCTTGGTCTTCGTGGCGTGCCACCAAAACTGATCGATCTGATGTCTGAACTCTACTCTGGTACTGAGAGTGCTGTGAAGTGTGGTGGTACCATCTCTGACTTATTTCCAGTTGTTACTGGAGTTCGTCAGGGATGTGTACTGGCCCCCACACTTTTCAGCACTTGTATGGACTGGATTTTAGGGAGGATGTCGGAGAGATCAAGTTGCGATGCATCGTTTGGGAATGTCAAGATCTCGGACCTTGATTTTGCAGATGATGCAGTCATCTTTGCGGAGACTTTAGACATCCTTTTGGGGGCCCTCGAGGTGCTGAATGAGGAGTCGAAGCCGCTGGGATTACGGGTTTCTTTGGTAAAAACTAAGATCCAGGATTTCGGTGACATCTTGGATGCTGCTGTCCTGTCTGTGTCTGTTTGTGGTGAGGATGTTGAGGTCGTGGAGAGATTCACTTACCTTGGCAGTGATATTCATGTCTCATGTCTCTGTGAGTCAGAGGTCAATAGACGTCTGGGTCGGGCCTGGGGAGTCATGGATTCACTGGATCATGGGGTGTGGCACTGCCGGTACCTGTGCGGGAGGACGAAAGTCCGAGTCTTCAGGTCCTTGGTACTTCCAGTCTTGATCTATGGATGCGAGACTTGGACTCTGACCAAGGATCTGAGATGGAGACTTAATTCCTTTGGTACCAGATCTCTTCGGAGAATCCTTGGCTATCGCTGGTCAGATTTTGTGTCCAACGAGTTGTTGCTGAGAGAGACTCGGATGAGATTTGTTACCTGCATAGTCTGTGAGCGTCAGTTGCGGCTGTATGGACATGTGGCTCGTTTTCCTGATGCTGATCCTGCTCACCAGATTCTCTCAGCGAGGGAGTCTCATGAGTGGAGGAGGCCAGTGGGCCGACCACGTGCCTCGTGGTTGCAGCAGGTTGACCATCATCTCAAGGAGATGGGGATGGGCCTGGCATCTGCCTGGGGGATGGCCAGACGGAGGCCCCTGGAGTACCGGCGGAAAGTGGACGCAGTGACGCGCTGTTCTGGCACATGCTCCCATACCTGATCTGACCTGAGCCCGGTTCTTCCTTTCTTTCTTGGGTTTTGCATGAAAGTCTGTGGCACCTTGTCCATAAGTAACAAACTGATTAAGTGCATTTACATTACATAATAGACATCGGCTGTAGATTTTGCTCGTGTCTTTTTCCCCATCCCCCCCCCACCCCCCAATTCATTGCATTGCTTGCATGCCTGTGTTGAAATAAATGTCCCCATTTTTGAATGTCACCTGCTCATTGCGTCCCTTCCTCCATTGACTGCCATAATTGCGTTCGGAATAATTATCTGGCTGATTATAAGCTGATAAAACGCACATCTGGTCCAACGGGGCTTGGTGATATAAAACCGCTCGGCAATCACAAATGGAACGAGCTGCTTAAGCGGCTGGTTTTCGTGCAGGCTCCGTCGAGGTATAAACTCCCGG
Source organism: Eptatretus burgeri (assembly GCF_056783735.1). Lineage (NCBI taxonomy): Eukaryota > Metazoa > Chordata > Myxini > Myxiniformes > Myxinidae > Eptatretus > Eptatretus burgeri. Next base: position 61,920,220 of record NC_140969.1, read on the forward strand.
CATTTCTGTCAACGTGAATAATTAGAATAATTAGGTACATCGACAATTCGGCGATCGACCCTGCAGCGCGTGGACAGAAGAGTTGGCTGGTTTATGGTGTGTTAAAAACACGGTAGCTGGGTTTCAGTGTTGATCTGGAAGCTGTGACTAGATTGCCACGTTTGTTGGGAGCGCGCGGCCGCAATTGAGCTAAAGGCGGTCGTCCGCACGCCGGACGGGCGGAAATCTACAAATATATATAAATGTATATATATATATATATATATATATATATATATATATATATATATATATATATATATATATATATATATATATATATATATATATATATATATATATATATATATATATATATATATATATACCGGGCGTAGTGGCGTGCGCCTGTAATCCGGCTACTCGGAGGCTTGGGTTGGCGAATCGCTCGAGGACGGGAGCTCTGCACTGGGCCGCGCTGAGAGGGTGTAGGGCAGCCCGGAATCATGGCGAAACCCAATCCTTATCCCTGTGTCGTAAGAGGCGACCAGGGTTGTCAGGAAGGGCATCCGGCGTAAAACCTGTGCCAAAAAAATCAGTATGCGGATCATAACGGATGATCCGCTGTGGCGACCCCTGACGGGAGCAGCTGAAAGACCGGGCATAGTGGCGTGCATCTGTAATCCAGCTACTCGGAGGCTTGGGTTGGAGGATCGCTTGAGGACGGGATCTCTGCACAGGGCCGCGCTACGAGAGGGTGTAGGGCAGCCCGGAATCATGGTGAAACCCAATCGTTATCCCTGTGTCGTAAGAGACGAGCAAGGTTGCGTCAGGAAGGGCATCCGGCGTAAAACCTGTGCCAAATCAGTATGTGGATCATAACGGATGATCCGCTGTGGCGACCCCTAACGGGAGCAGCCGAAAGACGAACAACAACATATATATATATATATATATATATATATATATATATATATATATATATATATATATATATATATATATATATATATATATCTTCTTCTTCTTCTTTCGGCTGCTCCCGTTCGGGGTCGCCACAGCGGATCAGCCGTATGATCCGCATCGTGATTTGGCACATGTTTTGCGCCGGATGCCCTTCCTGACGCAACCCTGGTCGCCTCTTACAACACAGGGATAAATATATATATATATATATATATATATATATATATATATATATATATATATATATATATATATATATATATATATATATATAATTGAATTCAGAATGGGATTAAAATAAATTCAATTCAAATCAAATCAAATGGAAGACCACATATAAACAGTTCTGCAGTGGAGTCATCATAAGGAACCCCAAAAAGCAAAGATGAAGTCATCAGGAGGAACCTGGAAAGGATTTGGGTTTCAGCTGCTACTCCTCTACCCTCAGACTCATCCAGGTGCAGCCAAGTGAGCCTTATTCAAAAAAGCAACTCAAAAATAACCCAGATCAAAAAAACATAATAATAATTCTGGCCACCAGACAATGCATCGTATCAAGTTGAAATTTAAAACATATATTCCCCATCGTGATTTGATCATAATTATGAAGTTTCACGTCGATCGATGAAGTGGTTCAAGAGAAATTATTTATTTATTTGTTTTGCTCAATCCAATATGACTGTCAGACCTTGTGACCTATCAATTATTCATGGACACCCTAATATTCCCAAGGCTTGGGGAGCATGTGTGTGTTTTCCCCTAGATCTGTCCAGCCTTTCTGGAGAAGATATTAATTGGTTTTTGGGTAAATCCAATGTTGCTGCCAAACCATGTGACTTATAACATCAAAGATGTGAATGTTTTGTTCCTCATGGATAGTTTTTTTCGACCCGTAAACCCGTTGGGTTCCCGTTGTGATAGCGGTTGATGAAAAAAAAAAAGGACAAAATTTTAATATTATTTAGTGGTCAAACTTTAACTTGAAGAAAATTTGAGCATTTACCTTAGGAGTCATCGGTCGGCCAACCGGTTTCTCAAGGTATATCAACACATTCTCCATTGTTTGTCCTTGTGCTTTTTGGATCATCATACCAAAACTTGACTGAATCGGGAATTGATTTTTTAATATTTTTTTTCGTTGCCTGATTTGAACGAAACTTGATACTGCACAACATAAGTGAATGGTGAGTAAGGTGGCCATAACATTTTTGCGCTATCGTGTCCCGTTTTGGCGGTATTTCGGGAACATATATATATATATATATATATATATATATATATATATATATATATATATATATATATCTATATATATATATATATATATATATATATATATATATATATATATATATATATATATATATATATATATATATATATGTACACATATACATATATACACACACAAGATGAGAGTTTTAGTGATATATAGATGATGATTAAACATCAATTTCTGACTCGAGTTATACCTGGTCATTACATTGTTATCTGCACCTTACTTACCCAGACATTGATGTCATTTTTGATGGCAATTGACATTTCCTCATCAAGAGTCCATGCAATGTCTTTTTTGCTTTGAAAAGTATATTTTCTTTTGTTAAAATGGCATTTGAAAACATTTTAGAGAACATAGGCCAAGTCTTCAGAAAGATGATTCGAGTTTAAGTTTTGAAGCAAGCCAAATCAATAAAACTCGACCACAAACAAACATGGTCATTATATTTTTTTTTTCATTCATTAATCTTGATAAGGAACAACAATCTATTTGCACTTACTGAATCTATAAGTAAGGTGGTTGATGGCCTGGGATTGATTAAGCCTTCAAACCACAAGTGGATTCGTACAGTGTAAATCACTCCTTTTTTCAGGCACACAGCCTCAGGAAATGCCACGTTCCTGCAAAATACAAATAAAAAGGCCACCACTATTTCATTGGGAAGTGAAGGAATGCAGATTAAAAATAAATAATAATAACCATTCAGTCATTCTAAATATAGGGTGATTTTATATTTTATCTCAGAACCATAAATAATTCCCATGCACTAAAAAGTATATCTGTTTGGAACTTAATTTGTGTAAATGTAGCCGAATGTTACAGAAAGGTGACAGCCCTGTAGTATAACAGCCCTTCCTTAAAACCATTTAGATAGTCTATTATGCATTTTTATTCTTGGAGCTATTCTGCGGAGTTCATGGAGGAACAACGCATTACTCACCTCGAGTTCTTATGCAACTTAACTTCTTGTTTGTATGCCAGTGGGTTGAAAGATTCACACTCGGAAGAAAGTACATCAGTGCTCCAACCCAGAATCATCAATTCTGCTTGCCATCTCTCCACAGTCTGTAATTGAATAAAATAGAATTTGACGCGAATGCGTCAATGGCTATGCCTCCACCAACATTAGATGTCAACCCACTGTTATGTTTGATCTCAATTAAAGGTCACATGACAAAGAATGCAAGAGAGAAAAGAGAGAAAAGTGGAAAGGAGAAAACATCAGATGCTTTTAACTCGAGATATGATCCGCAAAATTATTTTCAAAGGGCACATAACCTGTTTAACCCAAAATTGAAGCAGTTAATCTTTGTATCGCAATCCATACTTGTGCCAAGTTTGTGCTTTAGTGGTTAACAAGTTATCGCTGTCACAAAAATCTGCTGCGCACGCACATATGCATGGATGGGTGCACAGCATGACGGACAACCAAAAAACATCATATCTCGCCTTCGGCTGCGGAGGCAAAAAAAATCAGCTCAACATACTATCAATAGGCAATAGCAGTCCATCTTCGATTCGGATTTAGTGAGTGACATTGAATACAATGTTTTGCATATTGAATTACAATCATTCAAATGCCATCACTCCAAGCTTAGCACGTCCTTGGTAATCATCAATGAAAGTTGAAAATACTCTGCTGTCCAATGTGGAGACACTATAAGTACAACAATACAAAGCTAAGCTGGAATACACAGATTGCAGTGCAAATGAGAAAAATTTGGACTCACTGACTGACACATGTTACAGTTATAATAGCTTTTCGTATGCCATTGGGAACATGCCAGGCTAATAAGTCACCAAATAAATTCCCACATCACTAAATACCATGAAAAATACATCTGTAATTGTTTGTGTGTTTACTAAAAGTTAACCTGTCGAATCACCATTAATTAATTTTCTGTGAACTACCAGGATGCCTGTCACACACAGACAAACCTCCTTTATAAGGTGAAGATATAAGAAAAGTATGGCCCTTGATCCCCACCTTCCCAGGTTTTTGCAGCGTGCATATTGTCTGCCACTGCCAGTAACCCCTTCTGGTGAAACTCCAAAATACAGAATCACTGCTCACCTCCATTCATTCCTTCCTCATTTCTTCCCAACTGTGGAACCAACTTCCTCAGTTTCTTCAATCGCATTCTTCCCAACAGGGCTTCAAGACAGCTGTTCCCCACCATCTCAGATCATCCCAATGTCGGTCACCCAACAACATCCCAAATAAGGCTTTCTGCTCCAGAGCACACAAATATCTTAAAGCCTGATGTACTTATCATATTGTTGTTTTTGTTTTTTTCGTTTACACTTTTGATATTTTGTTTTCACGGTAGAAGTGGGCACTGATTTTTGTTGTCGGTGCTTATTCGTGTTAAAAAAAGGAGAAAAATCCCCCATCCACAACCTTGGTCTTTTCAACACACATCAACGTTCCCCAAGTCCACCCCTTTCCAAGTTTCCAGTTTTTCCTTCCACCTCTGTGATTGAGAGTTTGCGGCTGTATCTATCTTGTTAATCCCCTGCATCTGACCCTTGCTCTCATTCTTCCCCACATGCCATATTTCTCTCAGTCTTCCTCTATTTTGTCACCCAACCCTGCTGCTGGTTTCCATACTGTTCTTTTCGTTCTATGTTCTTGCTCCTCCACGAGCCTCAACACTATATACAAAAAAAGCAAATAAAAAGGGGAGTTCTGGTTCTGTGTGGAAAGCATGCTGCGTCTCGTCCTCAAAACTTGGTGGTGACGCTTTGACCATAATTCTATCCTTGCCCAGGGGCCTGGAGCAGCCATTAAATGGCTCAACGGCTGATGGAAATGATCCACTTTTGGAGTTCCTCTGGGTCACATTGATCCTTCTGCAGAGAATCATGGTAGTTATGAATGTTGCATGTAATGATTTTATCTCAATGGTGTGTAACATAGTAACAGAGGTGGCACAGGCAATCTGAGTGTACAAACTCGAATTGTCTGAATCTCATTCCGATTCAAGTCTTACCTTGAAAAATCATAATTATAAGGCCCTTGCTCATTCAGTAGTTCAATGGAGTACTGCTGTCTTCTATAGGCTGGTACCCCAGTAACACATCTGCCTCTCCTGGATTTTGTGGAACATATGATTGAAATCTCCAACGATGAGGCCAAAGCACAAGGTCTGTTTCTCCCACATCACAGTTGCCTCTGTTATTTTATCGACTCTCCTACAATCTAGCTTCATCTGCTGTCTCAATCCCTCAGACACTCTCCAGTAACTCCAAGATGCATCCATTTTTCCAGAAACACCTTAAATCCCCAAATCCAGGCTGAATGAGCACACCTCTTTTGTTCCTCATTTATCTTATTTGTGGAACTGTCTTCCAGAAACTGCTGTACCCCACTCTTTCCTCCAGGGTTCCAAACAGGTGGTTTGCTGCCATCACACATCATCCCCCATCCTTACCCACAATTTGTTGTTTTTTTTTTTACCCCCATTGACCATGTCAAGCACAACCGTTTTACCCAGAGATTGCTGTGTTTTCTCCTCTCCCCTCCTCACTCTCCTCTTTTCCTGTTTGGTCATTCCTTTGCTTATGGTGCCCAGATGTTGCCCCACTACCAGTTCATACCCTTCAACACCTTGCTCTTCCATGAGCCTCAATCTTGCAAATAATTTGTTTTTTTAAGGATACGTTAAATATATACAAGTATTTTCAGTCTCGACTCATTCGATTACAAATGCATGAAAAGATACCTTCAGTTCATAGCGGATGACAACATTGTAGTGCATCGAATGGGAAATGTCGGAGATAGAAAATTCCAGGCCGGTGCCATCATGCATTTTTATGAAGCCACTGCCTGTCCACGTGACTTCCTGACCAATTCTCCTTTGCCGCCGTACCACAGTTACCATCTGAGGAAATAAAAATAAAATTTTCAAGTTTAGTGCATAGCAGATTCTGTGGCGAGATAGATTAATGCTCATAAGATTTCTTTATAACATTCAATATTCCACTGCAAGATATTTTTATAATGTAAGACTCTGTGGCATGCAGACAAACATTACATGCAAATACAAGGAGCATTCAAAACGTTCTTGAAAAGAAGATACAATTGTCCAAGACAATTTGATGGTTTCTATTTTTTAATGTATATATTGCATGTCTATCGAGAAAATATTTTGTCTAACTAATCATATATACTTATCGTTATAAATTGAAAATCGTTGTCGAAGTTTGGGTGTCTTCCACCATTGCATCAGTATTCCTCAAAGTTTCAATTAACCCACACCATCAATCGTGAGATACTCACAGTCTGCTATTATTCAGGACATTTTTAATCCTTTATACCCATATAATGAGGGTACTGGAAGGGTTGTACTGTGAATAATTTACATTTGCTGATGAATGCACAAGATGTGCAGCTTCGGCTTCATAGATGTTCAAGAAAGTTTCCATACAGAAGTATCCAGGTGCAGGATGTGTGCAGGATTTGCCTTGCATGTGGGGTCGACAACGGCACTGGCCATCCACTGGGTTACACCTGCATCGAGAAACATATAATTTACCAGTGCCTTTACCATTTTCTAAATATTTTTTACATGAGTGTATAATCTTATGATTTTCAAGCAACAGTAAAAACATCTAATAACGTTTCTTTTTCGACAAAAAAATTTTTTTGAGGGGGGAGGGGGGTAGAAGGGGATAGATTGAACTCTGCCAGCACATTTAAATGTGATTAGTATCGGGAGGAATAGTACTCCAGCAGAGAATCTATTACTCAAAGTACAGTACATAAAAGGGTCACTTTATACAGAGAACCACACTGGAGGTAACAAGCTGTCATGCCTTAATTTGTAGTTGAATACTTTACCTAATTGGTTTTGACAGTTACCCATTCGTAAATAATTACAGAGCAGGTTTATCAACGATGGTATTAAATATATTGCCATATGACATTATATAGCATTCCAATATAGCCGATTGCTCCATGCTATATTATGCCTGCCATTAAACCGAACCACAAAATAACTGCATTCTGCGAACAGAAATGAAATGACAGTTTTATTTATACAAATCAAATCAAATGTTGGACTGCATTAACTCGTATTTTACGGACAGTATTTTGTTTCATCGTAACCACCAGTTCATTGGAAGTGCTTTTTACAGCTGTATTCAAAAAGGCTGCAATTAACCACAAATCTTAAGCTGAGCCAAGTTTAGTAATCATTTTTAATGTCATTGAAACATTGTGTTTTCCCAATTAAAGTTGTTTTTCTGTTGGCACTGTACCAAAGATAGTTTTCCTTTTTACCCAGTTGGGAGTGATGAAGTCACCACCAGTGTTTGCACAAAATGGACTTGAAACTAGACCTTCTAAGTTACAGTAGGGAACAAAGATCTGAGGCCAGTAGGATGTTTATTAAATTAGATGTAATAACAAAATAAATTGTTATAATGGTGTTGCAATTATGGAAAAGACCCCAGGGTGATGCACTCAACACATAAGGGATCCTCAGATATTGCATTAGTAAATGTGTTGAGTCAGGTTACCTTCCTGCACGTAATGGGGACGGAAAAATGTGTAATGTGTGTTTAGCAGGTTCTAGCCCCTTTGCGTTTCCCCACCTTCTTGAAATCTCCCTCTTCATCCATCCATCCCAATCCCTCACCCTTTCCCTCTCAAACCTCTCCTTCCCCATAATTTCTTCAAACCCCCCTCTTCATTAATCCATTTCAAATCCCTCCCATCCTCAATACATTTGAATCCTTCTTCTTGATTCTCTTTTCCCTTGCAACTTCCCACAGCACAAATCATGCACACAACGCAACATGTCTTACAGTGCACACACTATGTTACAAAACATAATCAAAGCCATTCACAAGTCAAACTCAGCGCTGGGTGCGTGAACCACAATGCAAGCACAAAGCAGTGTGCAACAAGTAAAACCTCTGAGGGATCGAGGTGCAGGCTCGGTGGGGCCTTGTGGCAGATAACGCATTGCAAATGGGCTGGGCTGCCCAGTTGAAGGTGTCACAAGCGTACCAATGGGAGAACGACACAAGCGGGTCAAAGGGTGTTGTGGGAACCAAGGCTCCCCAAAGCACCGCCTCGCCCAAGGCTGATAAAAGCCATGATGCTCCATAGATCGCCGCTGACTCATGCACCAAGGGACCTGAACATGAACCAGAACTACCTGGTGTGAGCTGAGGGACAGAGTGAGAAAGGTTGCGCTGGGGCGAGGCTCCAAGAGCAAATGGCAGCATGAGGTCCTTGGGGCACAGTGGCTCACATACTGACATAAACAATATTTTCTTTCTATCTCGTCATTCTAATTAGTCTCCTTGAGATGCACAAAAGAGCTCAAGAGAGCATTCAGCAAATAATCACTTGACCTGTCTGGGCGAGGTACTGACATGCATATCACATCTTACCTCGAAAGCCTACGCTGCATATGCTGCACCTCTCCTGACAAACTGCACCCACACACCACCCACATTTCCTTCTTTCCCCACTCTTCCCTCCACTTTGGGACCAACGTTAGCCCGCCGGCGTGAATCTGGTGAGCGAGAGGTCACAAACAAATCTATCTATCTATCTATCTATCTCTCTCTCTCTCTCTCTCTCTCTCTCTCTCTCTCTCTCTCTCTCTCTCTCTCTCTCTCTCTCTCTCTCTCTCTCTCTCTCTCTCTCTCTCTCTCTCTCTCTCTCTCTCTCTCTCTTCTTTAATTTCTTCAGAGTGATTGAGGCATGCCTGTCTTGAGTGTTTATATAGATAAAAAGAAATGTGTAAGGGGTTATTCCATGCATAAGGGTTAAGTTCTGTTCTTTGTGACTGCATTGATTCTGTAAATACAGTATTCATGCCAGTAAATACGTGCCTTTCTTCAATAGTTTATAAACTGTTTTAACATGCTCAATTGTCTGTTTCCCCATTGACATAACATAGGCAATAAATAGACGGGAAGTTATACCCCCCCTTGATTCTCTGTACTAGTTTAGCTGACATCCCACCTACGGTTTTGCTCGGCTGTAAATAATAAGCAGACGTGTTGGGAAGTTGAGAGCGTGGTTCCCCATATGGAATAACTAAATAAGCAGGAAGGTAATGCGATAATTGGGCGTGAGTACCCTACCAGATTTAGTTGCCTCAACCAGCATCCGTGGTTGCTTATATTAGCATCCCGTCAGGTCATGGAGTTATTTGTGACTCGTCAGCTTCAGGGTCGGAGGTCAGGAAACGGGTCCGAGCAACCCCCTCATGGGCCACACTTTCCCTCAAACCCAGAACAATATGAAACCAAAAGCACTTTCTCTAGATTTCCATGAACTTTTTTTTCATATACCATGTCGAGGCTCATGCAAGAGTTAATACACAGAAACATAGAACAAAGCAGATGACAAGAGGGGTGGGAGATTGAAGCACAAATAGTGGGAAATGAAGACGATATGAGATCTGTGGAAGGGAGAGGGATGGAGTGGGGTACACATGGTAAACAAAATGCTACTACAGAGACTTTCAAGAAGGAAAACGGAATTTGAAGGAGGTGGGTTTTATGTGGATTAACGGGGGTAGTAAAGATGAAGATTTTGGATGGGGGAAGATATGAGATGGTGGTGAACAGCTGTTTTGAAGACCTGGAGGGAGGAGTGGGATTGAAGAGAGTGTGGGAGTTTGTCCGAGAGATGAGAAAAAAAGGAATGAAGAGTGAAGGTGAGCAGTGATTCTTGATTTTGGCAGTTTCACCAGAAGGGGGGTTTTGGTGGACCTTGAGTACCCTGAAGAAATATAGGGGGACAGATCACTGAAAGAGTAAAGGGAGGGGGGCAAGGCCGGAGAGGAGACGGTAGAAGACAAAGACCAGCGACCTGCCTCCCGTGAGAGTGAGAGACCCAAAGACTCAGCTTCATCATGGGAAATACCGATGATCCTAAATGCCTTGGTTTCCACAGTGTGAAATCAAGCTCAGTGTGAGGCAGGAGCACCACCCCAGAAAGGGAAACAGGGAAAAGTTTGTTATTTTTTTTAATTTTTTTTTATTTTAAGACATGAAACAGAGGGTATAGTTGGGAGGAATAGGAGGAGGGTGGAGGGACAAGTGAAGAAAAAAAAACACATGGTAACAAGGAGAAAGTATAAATAAACACGATCGTGCACATAGATGGGAAAACGGGTCGGCCTCAAGGAAACCCGATAAGACAAGACTGATGAAAGCTCACCAAATAGCACAAGTTTTGAAACAAAACTGAACTAGGAACACACAGTAAACATGGAGGCAACGAAATAAAGTAAAAACACGACAAACAATGACCATAAACTTATCTTTGAGAAAGTCGGCAGAGACCCCTGGAGAGAACAACCCGTCGCCTCAAAAACCAGAACCGGAAGTGAACTCTTGAGGATACAGTAAAACTTGTTAAAATCGGAAAAATCAAATCTGTCTTTACACGTATTCAATATATAATCAGCGTGACCCCCTTTTGCCTTGAGAACTGCCTCAACTCCATTTGGGGTTGACTTCATTTGTTTCTGGGTTATACTTGAGTCAAGTTTTCTTTTTCCCAGCAGTGTTGTAATGTACTCCAGGGCTACATTTCAAAGTTGACCTCCAAAGCCACTCACTAACTAGGCATGCTACATCATTCAAAGTCCTTCCTTGGCACACCTGAGCTCCTATGCACTTACAAGGCCTTCATCTGCAGCTTGATGGAGTACTGCTCTTCCCTCTGGGATGGCTCTCCGTCTCACATCTTGCTCAGTTTGATGCCGTGGAAACCAAGGCCTTCAATATAATTGGAGTCTCCTACGATGAAGCTGAGTCTATCGGTCTGTCACTTCACCATCACAGACATGTCAGTGGTTTCTCTGTCTTCTACCACCTCCTTTCTGGTCTTGGTTACTCTGCTCTTTCTGTGCTTTGTTTCACTCCCCCCCACACCGCAAGGTTTTTGCAGGGTGCATGTAATCAATCATCAACCCCCTAACCCCTTCTGCGAAATTCCCAACATCCAGAAGTACTGCTTGCCTCCAATCATTTGTTCCCTTTTTTCTCCACCTGTGGAACCAACTTCCATGTTCTCTTTAATCACATTCTTCCCTCAAAGTGCTCAATACAGCAGTTCGCCACCATTCCCATCTAAAACCATGATCTTTCCTACCCCGGTTTAGCCATCCTCCCTCCAGTCCCAAACTCACCTCCTTCCAAAATTCCAGTTTTTGCTTCCTGACAGTTTGCTTCTGTATCCAACTGGTCCACCCCATGCACAACCCCACTGTTGGTGTTTCCTCCCGTCCACCCCCCTTCTCAACTATTCCTTTGGTCTAGTGCATCCTGATCCGTTCAGTGTTCTAACTCTTCCATGAGCTATTAACTTTGTATAACAAAACACCAGATAATTGGACCGAAATTTTAGCTCTTTATCAAATGTATTGACCCTTCATTTATTCTGTTAACACAAGGTTTCAGTCAATAATAACTCTAATAAATGACAGAATATGAATAAATATCTTTGATATAATGAAAAATTATGTTTGAAATTGTGGTATGAGAAAACTTAGCATCGATTTAAGTGGATTCAGATATTTTTTCCACCATAGTTTATGAAGCAAGCTCAGTTACTTGACCAACAAGTCCCAATAACCTGGTGGGGTGCAAGAGAAGTGCGGAGACAGATAATCCATTTGTTTTCTTTATTATTTTATCATTGCACAACCTCACATCAGCACTTAAGTATTTCAGAAGTGGACAGCCAAAAGTAGCAAAACTTACATTTCATCATAAGCACCTCCAAAGTCACATGTGCAGGGATGGCAACCATTGGGTTCAGCAAAGCTTAAGCCCCAGTGGCCTTTCTGGTTAAAAAGAAAAATGAAACAAATAGGTTAAATTAAATAATTCCCGAGCAGGTTTATAAGTGATGATACTGAATTTATTGCCATAGGATATCACGTGACATTCTCAAATAGCTAATTGTTCCATGCTATATTATGCTTGCCAATAAACTGAACCACAAAAGAACTAGACTGTGCTTACAGAAAAGTAATGAAAATTTTATGTTGATACAAAGCAAAGCAAATGTTGTACTGCATTAACCCATATTTTATGGACAGTATTTGGTTTCATCGTAACCGCCAGTTCAATGGAAGTGCTTTTTGCAGCTGTATTTGAAAAAGCCACAATAAACCACGAACCTCAAGCTCGAGCCAAGTTTAGTCATCATTTCTGTTTTTTAATGTAATTCAAACCTTGTGTTTCCCCAATTCAAGTAAAAAAATTTTTTTTCAAAAACACATAGGTTGGGGCTCATGGCTCATGGAGAAGTCGTATGATGGATTGTGGAATGCCGACAAACAAATAGCAGAGTGGAGGGAACCAGTGAGGAAAAGAGGAATACAAATAAACACCATCACAATGAGAAAAAGAAAGCTAGGGTGAAGTTCAAATCAAAGTTCAGTAATGCAGTGTTGATGTAACACCAGGCCACGTGATAATGCGAGCTATAATTAGGTAGAAAGAATTGTAATGACTTTAAGCACATGAAGAAGAAACAAGCCACACACCTGACACTGATGACACCGGTGTCCAGTCACCAAGCGCTTACAAGTACAGGACCCAGTTAATGGATCACATGCAGCTGTTCTGCTCACAGTTCCTCGAGGATCACAGCCACATGCTGGAAGAGTTAAAAAAAATAAAAAAACAAGACAGTCTTTTCAGCCAATCTGCTTCTATCGGTTTATCTTTTGGAACTTATGTGCACAAGCATCAAGTAGCAGTGATAAAATCATCAGACACATCAAGTTAGCGTTTATGTTAGGGGTGCGGTACATCCAAAAACGTATGTTTTTGTACAAGATGTCTTTCTGGTGAATACAACACTTTCGGTATGTTGGGGGTCTTGATCACTCCGGTGTGTGCATTAGATCTAAATTCAATCAATGAAGGTCAGAAAGAGCCTTACGGTGGCAGCCAAGAGGGTTATTGGTGTCCAATCCAAAATGGCCTGGTTTGCAGCGATCACATCGAACCCCTTCCACATTTGCTTTGCAACGGCAGCCACCCCCAATCTGTCTCAGCGTGGGGTCTGTCAAGCCATCACAATGGCCTCCATTCTTCGTACCCCGTTTGTCACAATTGCAGGCTGTGATAAAGATCAATAATAAATTATATTGTCTTTACAACCTCATAATATCATATACATTTTCATTTGTCTCAAAAAAAAAATGCAAAACAACTGTTGATAAATACATCATTAGATATATTTTGTCCACAAAATTACAAATAGGGGAATTAACTGAATGAATCCCCTCAACTACAAACCAATTAGCTCACTTCAAATCATCAGCAAGATCATGGAATCCGTCATCGCAGTTGATATAAAATTCCTTTTCTCCAACAGCCTCATCTCAGATCATCAATTCAGATTCAGACCTCGTCACTCTACCTTGGACATGCTGCTTCTCCTCTCCCAACAATGGGTGGAGGCCCTCAATATCAGGCATGAGATCAGGGCCATCTCTCTGGACATAACTTGATCTTTCAATAGTCTGACATCCTGCCTTGTTCTCCAAACTCTCTGCCTATGGCATCCAAAGTCACCTCCACACATGGCTTACTGATTTCCTCCCCTCTCGTAGCCAATGGGTGGCTCTCAACAGGATCCTCTCAGCTCCTTTTCCTGTTGAGACTGGAGTGCCCCAAGGCAGTGTCTTGGGCCCGGTCCTGTTCCTCATCTTCATCAATGATCTTTTTGACATAAAAAATCCCTCCTTATAATTTCGCTGTCGATTCCACCCTTTATCGTAGAGCATCCCTTATCCTTCATATCGAGAGGCAGCAGCCTCTCTTGAAGAAGTACAGTCCCTCAAACTTTTGGGACTCATTATCAGCCGTGATTTGTCTTGGGCAAACCACATATGCAAGTAAACCTCCAAAACCAGCTGTCGACTGGGAATCCTCAATCCTGACCAAAATTTCCACGGCAAATCCGAACTTCTAACAACTTGCAGGTCCTCATCTGCTGTATGATGGAGTACTGCTCTGGCGTTGCTGCCTCACACCTTTCACAGCTTCATGCTGTAGAGACAAAGACCCTAAAAATCATTGGAATTTCCCACGATGAAGCCAAATCTTTGGGCTTGTTTCGTTTTTTTCTTTTCTTTTTTTTAATATACAATGTCAAGGCTCGTATAAGAGCAAACACACAGAGCATATAACAAGGGGAGCAGGAGACAGGAGGGATGGGAGAGGGAAGCACAAAACAGTGGGGAATAGACACATGAGGAGATCTGTCGAAGGGAGCAGGATGGGACGGGGTAAGGAAGATGAACACTACACTTTCAGGAAGGAAAGCAGGGAATTTTAAGAAGGTGGGTTTGGGGTGGATTCCTGGTGGTCGAAAAGATCATGGTTTTGGATGGGGGAAGGTAAGATATGGTGGTGAACAGCTGTTTTGAAGACCTGGAGGGAAAAGTGGGATTGGAGAGTGTGCAGGAGTTTGTTCCAAAGGCAGGTAAAAAGAGGAATGAAACAATGAAGGTGAGCATTAATTCTTGATTTTGGTCATTTTACCAGAAAGGGGTTGCTGGTGGACCTTGAACACCCTGCGGAAATATGGGTGGGACAGATAGCAGACAGAGCAGCGGGGGGGGGGGAGGCTGGACAGGGGACGGGAGGAGGACAAAGACCACTGGACCTCCCTGCTGTGAGAGAACACATGACAAACAGATCGGTGGCTATCTATCTATCTTTTTTTTTTCTGCCTCCTTTTTGGTCTTGCACCCACCCCCCCCCCCCCTTTCCTTGCTGTTGTTCCCTCCCAAGTTTCTCCAGAGCTATTGCAGTTCCTCTTTTGGCTAAATTCTCAAAATTCATTCACTGCTCACCAACAGTCATTTGTTCAAATTTTACTCTCACTTGTGGAATCAACTTCTGAAGTCTGTTCAATCTCATTCCTCTCTCCAAGGCTTCAAGATTGCTGTTCCCATCCTTCTCATCATTTCTGCTCTCATAAACGCTCCTCAAACCCACCTTATCATTTCCAGGTTATGGTGTCTTCTGCTCTCTAAAATGCTGTTGGTGTCTTTCCCTGCTTTCCACTGTGTCCGTTCTGCTCTGTTGCAGCTATTCCATGAGCCTCACCTTGGTGTATAAAAAAATCATTTCCATCGCATGATTGCCCTGGCTTCCACCCACCCCCTGCCCCATCCCCAATGACAAAGCCAGCATGGTTTTCATTGAAATTCCAATCGCGACATTGCTATTTTCATGAGATTAGCTTGTTTTTTAGATGTTTAGATCAAAATCAAAATGCAAAATACTCCACCTTCTCTCACATTTCAATGCACAACTTAGAGAATATTTATCTGGAGTGCTTAACGCACACCATCACATTGGTTGGAATACCATTCTAGGATCAAATGCATCTGTCTTTTCTTACATTCTACTTTGGAGAGAATGGCATGTGTGCATACAATGTAGTAGTGTGCATACAATGTAGTAGTGTGGGCATTAACGCGTTGTGTTTCTTACGGACACAGGCGTCATGGCTCCTGACATTGCGACGTGGATGGCGGTAATAAAAGGGCCTACACAGCTGGCAGTGGTGTCCAGCCGTGTTGTGCTGACAGTCATCACACACACCGCCGCTCACGTTTCCCGAGGCAATGAACACAGCCATGTCAAAGGAGCATTTGCCAGAATGCCCGTTGCAATTGCACCCTGCCCAGAAAAATGTCTCATGAGTGCTTTCATCCTTACAAATGAAGATATGAACGATGAAGATAAATGGAAATTAAGGAATGCAAAATAAAATTAGAAATGGAGACAAGTAAAGGATCAAATCAAGCATGGAGAAGGCATACGCTTGCAGGCACGTGCATGGCGATCACGTGCGGGTGCCCATGGCGTGTCCATGTGAAAATTCTTGCAGCGCTCACAGTTGGTGCCAGCTGTGTTGTGTGTGCAGAGGCATCGTCCATGCACCTACACATAATGAAAACAGCAGAACATGCCTTCAAGGGACAATAGGCACAGCGAAAAAATGAATCTGCCTCCAGGTACTTTTAGGGTCAATATTTTGAGGAAATGGGGAGGGGGAGGGGCGGGGCACTTGAGACATCTCCTCCAAGCAGCTATTGTTAGCTCATGATATTAAATGTCGGAATAGCTGCTATAGGGGATACCCTAATGCAGCCCACTAAAACAAGTGATATGAAAATGAAAACAAATCTATATTTAATGGAGCGTTGTATGTGTATGTGATTATGTATGGTTTGTTATGTTTGTGGGGCAGAAGGAGGAATTTCATCATAAAGGTATGATTGTATAGGGTATTGTATAGGTTTGTCCATGGAAGTATAGGAGACATCTCGATGTAAATTAATTAGGGAAACTGTGAGATTAAGTGTTACTTGTTACCACACGGGGGGGTGGTGCCGTGTTAAATTAGGTTGGGTCTAAGGCTAGTTCTCCCAGTATGTGATTGCCTCCCTGTAACCTTTTCCTATGTTTTTGCATTTCAAGACCGGGGATAAAAAGGAATCACATCCTTAGAACAACAACTGAGCCAGATATTTCCAAGCAGGCGGAAACCCCGCCTCCAGAAATGACAACAAGCAAACCACACCCAAGGAGTGGATGATTAATGGCCGTGACATCAGAGAGACGGGGATGGAGTTAGGATAGAAGGTACGGGACAGAAGCGAGTGAAGAGATGGTGGTTGGAAGAGAAAGGTACTATGGCTGGCTTTCTCTCAACACGGTGAAGAAGGCTGCACAATTATCGTGTTCATGCCGAGGTGAATTTGCTCGCGTCATGGAGCAAGATGCTAGCCGTTGACTGTTTGGCTGGGTCATGTGAAACCGTGCATTGAAGCCTCGTATTGTGCCATCGGGGAAGAAGGCAGCGCCATTTTGCAGAGGAGCAGCATTGGCAGGTGCGATCGTGAAAAGAAGCTGCACGGCAGTTTCTGAACCCTGGTGCTGAATATCACCACCAAAATTGACTCCTATATGTTTTCCGTCGAGAGAGCGGCTTGGCACCATTTTTGGGTGGATTTTTCCGCACAGTCATGGTGCGGTTTGGTGCATCTCAAGCTCCAGAAACTCTTCTCTGGACAAAAAGCTAAGTGCTGGGAGAAAGGGAGGATTTTTTCTTTGTTTTGTCTGTCCCCCTTGTCTGTATTAAAGTCTGTGTGGAGGTGCCTCAAATTAGATTGAGTTTACCTCATGTTCCGTTTTTATGATTACCCTTTGAATTATTACCATTGTAAATATTTGATTTATTTTCATTAAACCCCCATATTTATTTAAGTTGCTTGTGTTGTCTATTTGTCATGGGTTCGAGAATAAACCCCCTGTGCTGTGCTTCCATCTGTTACATGCCTTCACCGTCCTTCCTTCCCTCATGCGCTATAATCTCCAAGGATCACGTATTCACCTCCAAGGGAGAACTGTTTGGCTATCCATCCAGGTAGGGGCCAATCCCCTGGACACGACTATATGTTTGTATGTATGTATGTATGTATGCACAGTATGTATGCATGTATGTATGTATGTATATCCGCTCTTTACCCATTGGTTGGACAGCTGACCTAACGTCACTCACAATTGTAACCTGAAATACTTAACCTAAAGTACCCAAAGAACCCAAAAGAACCATCCCTCCCCCCACCCCCTCCCCGAGCACCCAAAAGACCTGAACGATCCCGATGACCCAAACCACCCTGGGGACCTAAATGACCCCAAGATCCTCCAAATAACATGGGGTTTCCTCCCAAGAACGCCGGGTTCCCTCCCAAGAACGCCGGGTTCCCTCCCAAGAACGCCGGATTTCCTCCCAAGAACGCCAGGTTTCCTCCCAAGAACGCCGGGTTTCCTCCCAAGAATGCCGGGTTTCCTCCCAAGAACGCCGGGTTTCCTCCCAAGAACGCCGGGTTTCCTCCCAAGAACGCCGGGTTTCCTCCCAAGAACGCCGGGTTTCCTCCCAAGAACGCCGGGTTTCCTCCCAAGAACGCCGGGTTTCCTCCCAAGAACGCCGGGTTTCCTCCCAAGAACGCCGGGTTTCCTCCCAAGAACGCCGGGTTTCCTCCCAAGAACGTTGGATTCCCTCCCGAGAATGCCGGGTTTCCATCCAATAATGTTTGGTATCCTCCCTTTCAGTTTTGTGTTAAACAGCAGTGGTGACTATAAAAGGTAATCATATGTGTTTGTGGTTTCTCATCTTTTTACTTCTGGTAGGGATACCCCCAAGAAACGTCACAATAAGCTATTTATATACATTAACGTGGATTTTGTCGAAGGCGGAAAACCCCCATTGGGGATGGGGGGGGGGGAATTAAGTCACTACCACCAATATCATGTGACCCTGAGTTCTCCTGTCAAGTTTAGTTGAGATTGGATAAATGATGACCGAATGTCAAAGATACAGACAGACAGGCATCAAATGACTGACTTTTAAGAACTCTGTCATGATTCCATCTTGTTGTGCTGCCTTATTATCCCCCACCAACCAAGGAAGTTGGCGGGGGATATACAAATGGGTTCCGTCCGTCCGTCCGTCCATCCGTACAGCCATCCGTATGTCCGTCTATCCGTCACATTTCGTTTCTGGAGCTTAACTACAAATCCCCTCAAGATATATTTACGAAATTTGGTACACATATCAAGCAAGTGGTGAACTGGTGCCTTTTGATATTTAGAGATTTCCCCCAAAAAAATTTGTCACTTTCCATGGAAACAAGTTGGGTATTAAGAAATAATTGAGATTTACCTTTGTTTCCAGAGCATAATTTGCAAACTATTAACTATTTATTTATGAAATTTGGTACACACATGAAGAATAAATTGAACTGGTTATTCTTCTTTTGGTTCTCGTTTTTAAAGAGCTAGTTTGATTTATTCTTCCATTAAGCATCATATACATATCTCTTTTGATGATGCATCATTTAATAACGGTTCAAGTGGGTTGACAGGATTTTCAATTTTCAGAATTTCCTCAAAATGTTCTGCCCAACACTTTATAGTCAGGCAGCAGTTGTCACTATCTGATCAGTACTTCAATAAATTTGCCAACTTTGATTTTTCACTTTTATTTGTTCAAGGACTTCATACTGAATCACTTTCAACTTGTCTTCCAATTTTCAGTGTCATATTTCACCACTTGGGGGCGCTTTTTCAAAATGGCTGCCAAAATCACAGAAAAATGTTAAAAACATAATATTGACCACACATATCAACTGATATGATGATGTTTTCTGGATTGTTTCATCCTTGTGATACTAATTATGAAGTTTTGTTGTTTTGCAGGGCTCAAGCTGATGCCGGGCAATGTTGTCTGTTACCATGAAAGCAAACATCTGACCAATTGAAATATGGAACAGTGCATCATTTGTGCAGAAAAACGGAAAGATGAATTTTCATTAGCAAGTGAAACATCTCTAAACAAGATTAAATTGTTCAGTGAAAGATGGGCTAGACTTGGTAAAAACATTAACATTCATGATAGAGTAAAGCAGATAAACATTGTTGCAGGGGCAGAATAGCGCTACCACAGAAAATGTTACAAATCACTTTGTAACCAAGCTAACCTTGAGAAAGCTGAAAGAAGTCATGAAGAACATTTAAAATGTAGAGTGAATAAAAAGAGAGGGAGGCCAAGTACAAGTTCCGTACCATCAACTCCAAAAAACAAGGAAAACGTTTTATCAGGAATTGTGTGTTTTCTGCGAGGGCAGTAGTGTGGAAAAACTGCATCAAGTTTGCAGTGAGCCTATGGGAAGGAAGTTCTTCCAGATAAAGGAACTGAGCACAAATGAAGATGTCCGCGCAAGATTGGCACTCCTTTGTGATGCTATGGATGCATTTGCCCAAAACTGTAAATACCATCTGACCTGTTTCAGAAAGGAAACCAGACACATTGAATCTTTCCAGAGTACAAACACTTGTTCATCTGAAAATGAAGCCATCGGAAAGGCCATATGTGACATTGAAATTGTCAACATAGTGCAGTTGATAATCACCAATCGTGACAGTTTCCCAAGCATTGACATAAAGACAATCAACAATTCCTAAATTAAACTCCTTGAAGAACATGATGTAACAGTTCAAAGAACTAACTTTAAGCAGCACCTGAAGTCCCTTTTACTTGAGAAGATACCTGGGATTGATTTTGTGAAACGTGGGCCTAAACCAGAATTTGTTGTGTCAGAGTTAGTCAAAGACAAAATCCTCACATACAAGTATGAAACATCAGATGTGGATGAAGAGATGGAAATTCTTAGTAGGGCTTCAAAGATAATTCGAAGAGAAGTTGACAAGATGAAAAACTGGCAATATAAAGGATCATTTGATGACTTTGAAACACCCAAGAAGCTATTGCAGCTAGTGAGGTGGATAACCTATGGTCCACAAACTACTCTACAAGTCAAAAGAGAAAGAGAAGCTGAGAAAACATCAAGAAATCTAACTCAGCACATCATATCTGCATATAGAACTAAGAGACGAATTAACTATGAGTCGAAAGAAGGTGGCAGTTTTCACAAGGATAAGAATACACCATTGACTGTTGGCCTTGCACTGGTATCATATCAAGCAAACAGGTCACGTTCACAAGTTGAAAAGCTCCACAGCACAAAATAGAAGAAGAGGAGGAGCTTTTTTAGACTAGTTCATATTTGACAGGCCCTATAATATTAATCTGCCATAGACAATATAGGGGTGATGAACTTACGAGATATAATTTGAACTTCAAATGGTATTGCATGGAAAATGTTCATTATACTTCACAAGTATTGATAACTAAACAAAATTGATGTCAGGATACTTGTCCAAAAAGCGTAACAATAACGTATGGCGGTCTGGGAAAACCCGTCAGAAGTCGCGCTGGACAAGTTCCTCGTTTGAACAAACGGTACAAGCACATATCAATTTATGTTTACTTCCCATTGTTACCATGCACGCTTATTCCAAAAGAGTATGGACCTGCTTGTTCCATACTCTTTTGAATAAGCGTACATGTTAATGATAGGCGGAAAAAACAATAAATTGTTAGGTTGCGTGACCGTTTTCAACAAGGAACTTGTCCATCATGACTTCCGATGGGTTTTCTCAGACCACCACACACATTTCATCTGTCGGCCTACAACAGTATTGTCTATGAGTACACGATAATTGATCGAGTTAAGGTGTATCCAAATCACTAAAACCTTATTATGTCAAGTATTGAAGGAAATAATCTTTAACTTGTGAAAACATTAGGGACACTGCATAAAGGTGAACATTTTCAGTTGAATTTGAAACAAAACGGTAATCTTTATAATGAATGATACATTTTATGGGAATTTTTAATGATTTTGGCCGCCACCTTGGAGAAATGCGCCCTCTTTGAGTAGTTAACTACAATGTTTTTGATACTTAAGCTGACTGTTAAACTTACTTGAAGATCATTTGGCCAAAACATTAGAAAATATCATTCTAAATTGATGGAATTACACTGAACAACAAAATTTTTTTACTGGAGATGTGTAAAGTGATTTAGACTAATTTGGGTACGCTGATTTCAAAAATCATAACCGTTTTGCTGTATCACGTCAGGATTTTCAGTAACAGAAATATTCCCATTGCCTAGAAGTCAGGATTTCAATGAAATTTACAAAAATTCATTTATTCATTTATTTCATCATGAATGCTTCAAAATTATAGAAATTACAGAAAAACTCCACTAGAATGTAATTAAAAATGCTTTAGGCATTTGGCTTTGCGTTTGTGCTGCTCTGTGTCAGTTTCACGATGCAGGAACCAGCAGAAATCGCCCATCATGTTCGGGTTGTGCCGCCCTTGGTAACGCGTCTCCATGAGTGAAATCTCTTGGTGGAATCGCTCGCCGTGCTCGTCCGAGACTGCTCCCAAGTTGTCAGGGAAGAAGTTCAGGTGCTGGTGTAGGAAATGGATTTTCAGGGACATCCTGGAGCCAAGTTTCCTGAAGGACTCCAGCAGCTGCTGCACTATTTCTTCATAGTTGTCCGCGCGCTCGTTCCCCAAGAAGTTGTCCGTCACAGCTTTGAAGCTCCTCCACGCTGCCAGCTCTTTGGGGTTTAGAGTTGTCGGAAAAGTTTCGTCCTTCATAATCTGTCGGATTTGCGGTCCAACAAAGACACCAGCCTTGATCTTGGCCTCCGACAAGGTGTTGACAAACTTTTCCTTGAGGTATAAAAACCCACGCCCATTCAGATCCATTGCCCATACAAAACTTTTCATCAAGCCGAGCTTTATGTGGAGTGGTGGAAGGAAAACCTTGGTTGGGTCGACAAGGGCGACATGCTTCACGTTGTGTCGACCAGGTACATGCTCTTTTCGCTCTTCCCAATCTTTCTTCGTCCAGTGATTCTTGTCGTCTCTGCTATCCCAGAGACAAAGGAAGCACATGTATTTCGTGTAGCCTGACTGCAGCCCTAACAACAGCGCCACCACTTTCAAGTCTCCGCAGATGTGCCAGTTGAAGTCATTGTACTTGATGGAATCAAGCAGCTGCCGCATAGTCTCATAGGTCTCTGTCATGCCGAACGCGTGAGCCAGTGGGACTGATGGTTTCTCGTTGCCATTGTGGAGCAAAACAGCCTTCAAGCTGTTCTTCCCCGAGTCGATGAAGAGGCGCCAGTCTGCAGGATCGTGATCACACCCAAGTTCTTTCAACAGACCGTTGATGTCACTGCAGAATGTCATCGTGTCTTCCATCTCAAAGAACTCAGCCATGTCTCTGTGACGTGCTATGAACAAGGATATCTTGGTGTTAGGTTCAAGTAGATTCCACTGCTGCAGCCTTGATCCAAGCAGCTCTGCCTTCGCCTTTGACAGCGAGAGATCTCTTACAAGATCATTTAAGTCTCCCTGGTTCAGAAGGTATGATTCTTGAGTGTCGGGTTCAAAAGGTTCATCATCACCATCCTCTTCACCACTGCTTACAGCTATGTTCTGATCAGCTGGAGGTGTTGGAACGGGGTTCTCGTCATCATGAGGCACAGGTTTACGAGCAGAGACGCAGTCAGCGTACTTGATGTGACCTTTATTCTTCTTGTTGAAGCCGGCGATGCTTGTGCAGCAGAAATAACAATCATCATGATGATTCTGCGGCTCACGCCATATCATGGGCACCGCAAATGGCATGCTCGCGCGCTTGCCCACCAACCACTGAGTCAAGGTTGTGTGACAGCTTGTGCAGCAGATGTGTGGTGCCCAGCTCTGTTCTTGGTCCCCCACCTTACACCCGAAGTAGTGAAAGTAGGCGGCCTTCATTTTCACTGCTGTAGATATACTTCGCTGTTGATCTTTTTTGGTATACCGACCACAGACATAACAGAAGTTGTCAGGATGATTGGTACAGGAACGCCTACTCATCTTTATCTGAAAGAAAGAAATATAATACAAGTTAACAACAATTGTACGAAATAGACATGTTAAAGACATATGTAAATTTCATTGAAATCCTGACTTCTAGGCAATGGGAATATTTCTGTTCCTGAAAATCCTGACGTGATACAGCAAAACGGTTATGATTTTTGAAATCAGCGTACCCAAATTAGTCTTTATCACTTTACACATCTCCAGTAAAAAAAAAATTTTGAAATTTGTTGTTCAGTGTTATTGGTGAAAATTACGTTTTTTATGATTTTGGCAGCCATTTTGAAAAAGCGCCCTCACGTGGTGAAATACTTAACTGAAAATTAGAAGACAAATTGAAAGTGATTCATTGTGATGTCCTTGAACAAATAAAAGTGAAAAATCAAAGTTGGCAAAATTCTCGAAGTAGGTGACAACTACTGCCTGACTACTAGCTGTTCTTTTTTGGTTGTAACAGTGCCTCCATCTTTGGTCATTACAGCTGACATTCGATGATGTTGTTCGCCTTCGAGAGTCTTTGCGATCTGGTCATGTTTCTTAATATGACATTTACTGCTGTTTCTTGTGCTTTATCTTCGACTAGCATGGATGGGGTCACTACGCTCGCCTCTCCACATGTCATTACAGAGATTGATCGTCACAGATTTGCTGTACTGTCATGATTTACACCAATCATTATACAAACATTTATTTTGTACAAATTTATTTCGAATATTGGTGATATTATATGTATTTGAAATTCATTTGTGACATAAGAAGGTCCAAGTGGTCTTAATGGTCAGGGGTCTAAGCTGTCTAATCTGTCTGAAGGGTGTAAGAGGTCTGAATGGTGTTATGGTCTTTGGGGTCTTGAGGGACTTGAAGGGTTGTAAAGGTCTAAACTCTAAAGGGTATAAAAGATCTAAACGGTGAAAGGATCGAAAGGTGTCAAGTGTCAAGAGGGACTTTTGAAGGTAAAAGGGGTCTTACCCTTTTTAGCTTAAAGATAAAAGGGGGCTTTAATGAGTCTTAAGCCTGGTGTTGGCTTAGTGGTTAGGGTGGCAGCTTGGGGTCCTAGGGTCCTGAGTTCAAGCCCCGTTGGCCGCTGAATTAAAAATACACCAGGAGGTTGACTCAGCCTGTCACCCTTCCGAGGTCAGCAAAATGAGCACCAGTGTACTGGCAGGGGGACACTGCATCAGCGGCATGGCCGCATCCCAACCAATGATGCAACCAGCAGCCACAGGCTGCACTCGATAGAGAGAGAATGAGTCTTAAAGGGTTTTTGGGGTCATTTGGTGTCTTTGGAGTCTTTTAGGTGCTCTAGGTCATTTGGGTCTTCAATGGCTTTTGGGTCCTCAGGGACTTTTGGGTTATCTGAGTCTTTTGGGGTCATTGGGGTCTTTTGTGTCTTTGGTGTCTTTAGGGAACTTGGGGTCTTCAAGGGTCGTCAACTTTTGAAGGGGGTCTCAGCTGTCAAAAGCATTGAAAGGTACATTCCAATAGTACATAATTAATAGACGTATGTGTGTGAAGTCAGGGTGCAACTGATGTTCAAACAGTACATAATTATGCATTTCAATAAAATATACATTATTAAAGCTTTTCGACTTGCACTCCTCAGGATAAAACAACAAGCAGATGACAAAGAAGCACCAAACTCTCATTTATAAAGTTACAATTTATAAAGTTACAATTGGTTGAGAGAAAGAAAGGGCTGGATTACCTGATTGGTGGAACTATAGAGCAGAGGTTCTTAACCAGTGGTATCCATACCCCTTGGGGGTATGGGAACTAAATGCTGGGGGTATGGGCCTCGATCTCTGAATATTTGTATATATTTGATTTATTAACTTATAGTTGGTTAGAATGTTAGATTATAACTTGCACTGTTACTCAATGTTTGTATATTTGTAATTTCGCGGTTATTTTTTTTGTTGTTGTTGCAAATATATATGATAAATGCTTATGATTGCCTTTCATGTTCGATTCCTAGCTATCCATGTCTAAAATAAATTCAAGCTATTGACATCTTTGGAATTCATACTGTCAACTAATAGGACTGGTGATGATGATGATTTTGACAGTCAAGCGAAGGGGGTATGGGACCATGTTGGACAATCCATTGGGGGTCTGGAATCATCAAAAGGTTAAGAACCCCTGCTATAGAGCATCATTAATCATGAGTAGGTGGAAATTATTATTAATGAGTTTCAGTGCCAGTGTGATGTGGGCCACACATCTTTGAGAATGAAGGATCGTATTGAACAACGCGTCCCTTTAGGGATCAGATGGGGTCAGTCATCTGAACAGAGACAACCAACTCGGGCTTGTAAGAATGTGTACAGTACCACTACTATTCCCTGTGCCTCTGCAATTGATTACCATTTACTGAATAATCCTCAGTGTGCAGAGCAATATAGTATTGGCTGGTTTAAAATCCTGAGCAGAGGTCGCAGTTTCGCTCACCTTCGTGCAATGGAGGCCACATTCATCAGGTCAACCAATCCCATTCTTTGTAGATAGAAATAATTTGTCCGAAATGTATATCTGTTTTGACTCTGATGGCTTGACTGTGTGACAAATATACCACAGTCAACATCGAGTCATCATGAACCCCCCTACTAGCCCTCAGCTAATTAGCATTACGTTTCCAAACAACACTCACTTACCGAGTTCCAAATGACCCTGGAAGCAAAGTCAACATAAGCACTGCTCGTCGAGAGCTTCATGAAATGGGTTTCAATGGCCGAGCAGCCACACACAAGCCAAATATCACCATGCACAATGCCAAGAGTCAGCTGAAGTGGTGTAAATCTCATCACCATTGGACTCTGGAGCAGTGGAAACGTGTTCTCTGGAATGTTGAAATATGCTTCACCATCTGACAGTCCGAGGGACGAATCTAGGTTTGGTGGATGCCAGGAGAATGCTTCTTTCCATGAATGCATAGTGCCAACTATGAGGTTTGGTGGAGGAGGAAAATGGTCTGGGGCTGTTTTTCATGGTTCGGGATTGGCCTCTTGGTTCCAGTGAAGGGAAATCTTAACGCTACAGCATACAATGACATTCTAGACGATTCTGTGCTTCCAATTTTGTGGCAACAGTTTTTTGGAAGGAACTTTCCTGTTTCAGCATGACAATGCCCCAATGCACAAAGTGAGGTCCATACAGGAATGGTTTGTCGAGATCGGTGTGGAAGAACTTGACTGGCCTTCACAGAGCCCTGACCTCAACCCCATCGAACACCTTTGGGATGAATTGAAACGCCGACTACGAGTCAGACTGAATCGCCCAACATCAACCAACCTCACTAATGCTCTTGTGGCTGAATGAAAGCAAATCCCTGCAGCAATGTTCCATCATCGAGTAGTGGAAAGCCTTCCCAGAAGAGTGGAGGTTGTTATAGCAGCAAAGGGGGGGGGACCAACTACTTATTAATGCCCATGATTTTGGAATGAAATGTTGGATGAACAGGTGTCTGCATACTTTTGGCAATGTAGTGTACTTGCATTGATTCGGCAACAAATTGGCAGATGCAATTTAACCTGAGCATGTGTAAGGTGTTGGGAATGGGAAAGAATAATGAAAATAGAGATAACATGATGCAAGGGGTGATCTTGGAGCGTGTCACACAGCAGAAGGATCTGGGGGGGTGGTAATAGATATGGGAGGTAAGCAGGCAGCAAAATGCCAGGTAGCAATAGGGAAAGTAAATAGGGTTTTTGATTGTATTCGGAGGGGGTAAATTTATAAATCAAAAGAGGTGGTGTTAACATTGTACAGGAATATAGTGAGGGCCACATCGAGAATATCGTGTGCAGTTTTGATCACCACAATTCAGGAAGGACATAGATGTCAAAGAGGATTCAGTGAAGGGTTACTGGATTGATTCCGGGCCTAGCTAGACTCAGCGATGAGGAGCGGCTGAAGGAGACAGGGATTTATACACTAGAAAGAAGGCGGTTACGAGGAGATATGCCAGAGATGTTGAAGATAATGAAGGGTATAGACATAATAAGTGCAAAAGAATAATTCAGTCTGCACTTATTTTATCGATACCTTTCATTTTCTGAAACATATCCATCATATCTCCTCATAACCACCTCGTTTCTCGTATATAAAGCCCTGTCTCCTTCGGCCGCTCCTCATAGCTGAGTCTATCTAGGTCCGGAATCAATCTTGTAGCCCTGCACTGAACCCTCTCTATCGCATCTATGTCCTTCCGGAACTGTGGTGACCAAAACTGCACACGATATTCTAGATGTGGCCCTCACTAAATTCCTGTTCAATGTTAACACCACCTCTTTGGATTTATAATTGATCCTCATCCGAATACAGCCTAAAACCCTATTTGTTTGACCTTTAGCTGCCTGGCACTGTGCTGCTTGCTTACCTCCCGTATGTATTACCACCCCCAGATCCTTCTCCTGTGTGACACACTCGCAAATTACCCCTTGCATCATGTAATCTATGTAATTTTCATTGTTCTATGAAATAATTACCCCTTGCATCTGTAATTTTCATTGTTCTTTCCCATCCCCAACACCTTACACTTGCTCAGGCTAAATTATAGAAAGGTAGTAGCAGCAGAAACAGTGGATAAGTTTAAATTGTAATTAGATAGGTACCTGAAAGTTATGGAGATCGAGGGGTATAGGATGTTGGCAGGACTTTTAGGTAACTTGGGCATTGATGGGTGATTGTGTGCATGTGTACATATTGCTGTTGGTGGGGGTCTCGTCAAGGGGTGTTGTGTAGTTGATGATGTGTTTTTCACTCAAGCCCATGCCCCCTCCCCTGAAAAGAATGGAAAAAAACGACAAAAACTACAAACCCCCCCCCACAAAAAACACTAAATAATGAAAAAACATTTTGCATTTCTTCTTTGATCTTGTGTTGATAAATTGGTGTAGTGTTGACGTTGTGCATGCATGATGGGCTGAGCAGTCTCACCTGCATCTAATTTCCTTGTGATTCCTATCATGATTTAATGTCTTTTATTTTCTCATTTTTACAGGAACCAAGGCTCCTCGTGGAGTTCACACACACACACACACACACACACACACACACACACACACACACACACACACACACACACACACACACGAGACTCAACATTGGACTCTGAGATGAGGCAAACACAGCTACTGCTTGGTGAAAGTGCCATCACTTCCCGGTGGACTCTGAGTGTACCAGTGACACCACAACAACGGTGCTGCCTCTATCAGCACACTCAGTGGGGCATTTCGTCAGGAAGAATTTCCTCCTCCCCATGGATTCCAAACTGTGGGGATCGTCCTTGCTCTTAACCTGATAAGTTCTTCAAGCAAGGAAGCAGCACATGCTATTTTTCGAGTCTTTGGTACGACTTGGCTGGGGATTGAACCCCTGACCTCCCAGACATGGAGCGGACGCTCTCACCCTCACAACACCAAGTCTATTTTCACGAAAAAATAAGTGACCACTATATTCGTTATTGGTGTCTGTCTGTCTGTCTGTCTGTCTGTCTGTCTGTTTGTCTGTCCCGAGCATAGCTCCGTGGGTTTTGATCCGATCCTGATAAGATTTTGGTGGAAGGTTTATATCATGATCTAGTTGTGTTTTCCTGAGAATGGGCGTGGTGCGCCCATTATGGGCGGAGCCACGCCCAAAAAACGTGTTTTTAGGGGGTAGCCGATTTCAATTTGCATCTTCTCCGAGGGGTTTTGTCGAATCTGACAGGGGTTTTCGGTATTTGGTTAGCCAATGGCACCTGCATAGCCCCACGGAGCTCGATTTTTCATTTCCGTCCCAAGGTCAAGGTCACAAGGCTACGAA
The DNA here is from genome assembly GCF_056783735.1 of Eptatretus burgeri. NCBI lineage: Eukaryota > Metazoa > Chordata > Myxini > Myxiniformes > Myxinidae > Eptatretus > Eptatretus burgeri. Next base: position 61,949,615 of record NC_140969.1, read on the forward strand.
CTTAGAAAATTGCGAATTTTGACATAAAAATCCATCTTCTCCGAGGGGTTTGTCGAATCTGACAGGGGTTTTCGGTATTTGGTTAGCCAATGGCACCTGCATAGTCCCACGGAGCTTGATTTTTCATTTTCGTCCCAAGGTCAAGGTCACAAGGTCATGATCTTAGAAAATTGCGAATTTTGACATAAAAATCATACGACCGCCCAAACTTTGAGAGCTAGGATGACAATATTTTTTATGCATAATCTTGAGGTCATTCCCCAGCTAAAGTCTTGAAACCATTTTTCTCTATCTCGAACACCTTGCCCCTGGCGCCCCCTTCAAGTTTGTTTTTACGCTGATTTCATCAAAGTATGGATAATCCGAGGAGTATGAAATGCCATATAGCCTATATGACGTTATATTGTTCCTGGAATGTTCCAGAGGAAGTTCTGCACCAAAGGTCATAATCCTTGACCTTTGACCTTTAAAGTTCACAAAGGTCAAATTTTCAAAGTTGTGGTAATCGAACCGGGTTTTCGACCTTCTTCGACGAACTAACTCCAATTAGCTATAGCACGTATCCTGTTTCCTTATTTTAACGTCCACAACATTGTTTTGGGACCTTTAAAGGTTACGCAAAGGTCAAATTTTGAAAGTTGTTGAACGAAACCGGTTTTTCGACATTTTGCAGCTGTCACTCGTACCACATCATGTTGATCATTTTTATAAGTTGGTCAAACATTATCACATTGTCTCATCCTTGACTTCTGAAACAATTTACATTGTCAAATACCGCTCGTGAACCATTGCGGTTTCCAGACTTGTGTTTTACTTATTTTCATTCATCAATAATTTTCCAGGATTCATCTGATATGATAGTTTCCCAATAACTGACAAGGTAACTAAAAATACAACTCGTTTTTCATCATTCATTTGCAAAAAAAACAAAAGTTACTATTTTACCATTATGGGACAGTGCACTGGACATAGGCAAATAAATAATATCCCTAACCCTTTCACACCATGAGGCACATTGGGCTACCAAGGCAGTTTCATTTATCTAAGGAGTCCTGTCCTGGATTGGTCGCCACTCCGAAGCAGGATACTTGAATGGCACATTACTTCAGTGAGCTGGTACTCATTTTGCCGACCTCGGAAGGATGACAGGCTGTTAACCCACCTGGTGTTATTTAAACGGTGTGACAGGGGCTCAAAATCAGGACCTTTAGATCTTAAGCCAGCCACCTGAACCGTAAAGCCAACACCAAGCTTATCGGGCATGGCTAATACCATTATTTTGAAAGTTGATTGGAGGATGCTTTTTTGCTTTGTTAAACTCACCACTCTGCTTTTCCCATAACTTGCATCAATCATGGGTTGATTGGTGAGGGTTTCTCATGATAGTAATATTAACAAATACTTTCAACTTTCCTTCTCTTGAGGGTTATTACTGCATAATCCGATTATAATGGTTTGGTGAAATGGTTTTGCTTGTGCTAAAACATTCAAGTAATCTGGTTTTAGCTAAACTAATCAATAAAGACAATTTTTTTCTCTCTACTTGTATTATAGATCATGAATCCAGGTGTAAAGACAGCTAACTTTCTGTTTCAACACAACACTGCCTTGGACGTGGCTGATCACCGATATCCTTTACCGAAAGGCATATTTACAGAATGCGAGATTGCAGAGCAGTTTTCCTCTACCTGCAGTCTGGCCTCTGGTCGGGGTGCTGTTATATGCTTTGATATGCCATTTGTTTCTCTTATGTGCACATCAAAGTCTATAAAAGCCTGGTGTTGGCTTAATGGTTCAGGTAGCTGGCTTAAGATCTGAGGGTCTTGAGTTCAAGCTCCTGTTTATTCATTGAATTAACACCAGGTGGGTTGACGCAGCCTGTCATCCTTCTTAGGTCAGTGAAATGAGTACCAGCTTCCTGGTAACGGGAAGGGAGGGGGGGATAATGCATCAGCAGCATAGCTGTGCCCCCAGAAAATGATGCAGTCAAAGCAGCCTTAAGCTGCATATGAAAAAATAAATAAAGGTGATAAAAATTCAAAGTGGCAGAAGGACATTATGGACACCCTTTATATTTATATACACAATATAAGTAATGAGTTTATAGAGGCCAACAACATACCCTGGGGGCAATTGCTTTGGATTTTGAAGAGTCCTCACCTCGACAAACTCAACTCCATCAAGCCTTGTGCTTCACAAAATAATATTGCATCATTCATGGGATGCCCCTGACACATTGTCCAAAATACAGCAGAATAGGGCTCACAACCATTTTTAGAAGTCAATGAATTTAAAATGAAAGACTTGTTCTTGTGGACACATACCATTGGCTTAACTAGAGCATACAACAGAAAGCAGGTTTCGAAGAACACTGACAATTGCCAGTATTCACACATTTCAACATATTTATGCAGAGGAAAGATCCATGAATTTTTTTTTTCTCTCGATCATCCAAAATCGACAAATTAATGAGAAAGCTGTTTGGAAGATTTGCTAAATAGCTGCCCTGAAATGAAAAATAAAAACAAAAAGACGAAACAGCTTTCAAACTGGGAAAGTCACCTCCTTATTCCTCTCTTTGTGTTGATTTTACCTTCAAAGAACATCCAATTGATTTCATGAAAAATGAAATTTCACAATTGTACAAGTTTCTTGATACGCTAGGGAATGGTACGCAGCAGTTTGTGGATATGCACTTAGCAAAGTCCACTTGAGTGATCCTTTCCTGGAAAATTATTTCTTGTACATTCTCAACAGAAAGAAGCATGTGACTTTTCAAACGTGTAGTATTTTGCCACAAGGTGCAAGTCCCATTTCAAGTTTTCCTCATCACAGATGAATCGACTCTGGAAGAAGTGTGTCGATCAATAGCAACTGCTGCAGGAGGAAAATATCCAAGCAGGTGTGTGGAAAGAAGCCCCAAACTGTGTACCGTCGATAAATCCAGTCTCCCAGAATGACAACTACGGGGCTATTTGAGATAATGCAAAAGAGTTAATGGCAGCGTCAAATACCCCACACTATCTGGGGTTGCACAGGTTGTGCTAATCCATCACCACTCCAATACTTCAGAGGAGAGAGTCTTCAGTATGCTAACAAAGAACAAAACTAACATTCAGACCTAATCTGAAGCTTGATGTGACACCATCGTCAATTCTGAAGGTAAAGTTGGATCACCTGAAAAAAAAAACAAAAATAAAAAACAGGAACCACACTATTCGTTCGAGCCAAAGCCTCTTCTGAAAGCAGCCAAGACAGTGACAGGGGACTACAACAAAAATACCAAAACTGATGAAATGGTGTTTCTTGATACTAAGTTAGGTATAGTTGAACTCCTGATATTTTGACAGTCACCTGAAAAATGTGCAAATGACATGAAAGTGTTACGTTAATATATTGTTTCATTAATGTCAAGCAAGCCATGGTGGCAAAGTCAGCTGTAGAGTCCTGGAAAGGGACAGAATACCTTTTATTGGGGCTACCCCATGGAGGAGGACAACCTGGAAGAAGGCACTTCCCACAAGCGGCAGTTAGCCAATCACGGGACCCGCTACAGGTGAAAGCAGTTCCATGGTCTCCGAGGGCTGTATCTGCACTTGCACACATGAGTTGTACCTTGGACTTCATGAGAGAAACATCTGTCTTCTCTGGTTTCTCTCGTCTCTCTCTGACTCTCTCTCTCTGACTCTCTCTGACTCCTGCTCTGCTTCATCGTTGGGACAGAGAGGACTGCTCTCTGAAGACGAGGACGCAGCCTCACAATCCCTCGCCTCCACCGCATCGCTCCTGCCACCTTTCCAGTCCCGAGCCACACTTTACCTGTGCGCCAGCGATATGCAGCCACTTTCAGGTTTGTGCCTGCTAAAGTCCTCACCTGCTTCCCCTTTGTGAGTAAGAATGTGGTGTGTGGCACCATCACTGGGTTATGATTGTTTCTTTATCATTGTACAGCATATAAATTTGCATATTCCCCTCTCCCTAAACAAGTCTGTCATGTCGCTTGGTTTGTTCTGTTCCCCATATCCCATCCACCTATTTTCCCTGTATGTCATTAATTTTATTTAAAATAAACCTTTATAAAGGTAAGACATGTTTTTTCCATTGCGTATGCATTCCACCAATGAATGTGGCTTAATTTGGAATAACCGTGGAGAACCATAAGATGAATCTGAGTGCAGGGTATTTCTTATTTGAATGAGGTTTAGCTTACCATCTTCTGGCTGTTCATGGGATCAAATATCCCGACGCTGAGGCATATCGCATTTGCGAGCCTCAAACATGACAATATTTTCCATGAAAATGAACAATATTGCTTCAGAAACATATTGACAAAAATTAGATTGGATGCGTATCTGGGCATCAAAGGATCACCGGCAACTGGGACCCTGGCATACCAACTCAATAAATTTGCTAGATCCAACATAGCAGCTCTGCAATGCTCATCTAACAAGTGAGGTTTTTGTTCAAGCAAGCTGAAAATAGTGAGAGATCTGCCATGGATCACATGCATCTCACTAATCAATCCATCAGCCAGTCTCTCTGTCGTTCCAAGGTGATAATACTCGGAGCTCTTGCAAGTATGCAATCAGCAATGCAATTTCTAATTGGTTTTGGCTGTTGAGGTACACTCGAGCACCACCTTGTTGGTGCTTGATCACTACGTAAAGTATGTACGAAAGGATTCCAACGACTCCTTTCAGAGAAAATTGGGGCCAAATGCTCCAACAATAAGCCTCCAGGATTATGTCAGCTGAAGACTCAAGTGGCCTAATAATAAATTAGACAAAGAAACGTGTCACAGGTAAAGGAGTATTTTTCAACAATGATCAATCTCAACCTCGAAGATGGCCATTTATTATTTGGAAACTGCATTAGCATGGCAAGTAAAATAGCCTTAATACCTTGTACTGTTCATGAAGTCAAAGATAAATGTGGACCAAGTGAAAAAGGGTGAATAAAATTTGACTGGAAGAGCTAATTCTAGACATGGTATTTCAAAGAAAAAGGAGGAAGAAAATTAATGTACTATACAAGTTGGTGTGAGCCGGAGAAGCAGTCACTCACCTTTCCAGGCACCATAACCTCGGTAGGTTTAATGGGAATGCACTGGCTGGCATGTCCGTAGCAGAAACAGTTGCCATGCACCACCATTTCATAAACAGCATAGTAGTACTTCTGCTGAACTTTGGTGCGTGGGTGAAGCAGATTGTCCCCAAGTGTGTGTAAACGTGTGAAATTTACACGCAGGTTGGTGACACGCAGGAGGTCTGTGTGAAGAACATGTCAGGAGAGACAGGAGAAAAGAAACAATTCAACCAGAAGGCATTGCAAATATCCTTATTATATAACTCCATGGTATACATAAATTACCATTCCAAATTCAAACCGTATAACAAAAATAATGAAATGGGATACAACGATATGGGGTGCTGCTTGTGAAAGAACACTTCTCAAAGCTTTGGTGAGCATTTTTTTCATTTCCAGGTGTCTAATGTGACATGTGACATCACATTTACTGCACATGCTGCACCCACAAGAAAAAGCGAAGTGTGTCGCCTGGTTTACAGACACCAAATCAGCCACACAGGTTTAACGAAGTTTCCGGGTGACCTGTGGAAGGCAGCCACCATCTCGAAAAACGATTCATGAGTGGTACAAAAAGTTTATGGACACGGATAGCATCCTCAGATGAAGAGGGCAGGCCGATCAAGCACAAGTGATGAGGATGTTGAACATGTCCGTGAGTCCATTTGGATTTTGGATGATGATCTTGAAAATGGTTGACAATACAACTGAGAAATGTTTTTTTTTTATAACGCTGTATTCCATTTCATTTTTTGTATTATTACAGTTTGAATTTGGAACGGTAATTTGTGGACATCCTGTATATTTAAATAAGTTAGTGTCATGCGGTATAAACATCAGACTTTCACCATGTTCACAACAGATGTTTGGGAACAAAGACAAATATATTGCTTGGCGTGGTTAAAAGGATCAAAAGGAAAGCAGTCGAAGAGAATGATAAAAGGGTAAGAATCGTTTTGTGTTCTGCAATGTATAACACTGGTCTGCGTCATTTCAGAGGTCTAGGTTTTCTCAACGGTTCCTATATGTTTTTTGCATGCTGAATTTATAAATGTATCTCATTTCACTCAATCAGGTCAAATATTTATGATGCTATCTCAATTTTAAGGAAAAAAAAATCAAAAAAAAATTTTTTTTTAATTAGCATTTTTTTTATTCAAAATCAGACTTACATTGACAGAAAATGTACAAACTATATATATATAAAATGACGCACAAGTACCATTAATTTGAAATTCAACATTAAGAAGATGAAGGAAAACAGCGACTGCTGGAGCGACTGAAGTAGGGTGTTGCCAGAAACAACGATTTATCTATATTTTCCTGAAATTGAAATGAAAGTAATTGAGAAGGCACTTTCTTCCACATTAAGTGTACTTGTGCGTCATTATATGTATAGTTTGTACATTTTCTGTCAATGCAAGTCTGATTTTGAATTAAAAAAAATGCTAATTAAAAAAACAAAAATTTTGATTATTTTTTTTTTCCTTAAAATTGAGATAGCATAAAAACTTGACCTGATTGAGCGAAATGAGATACATTTCTGAATTCAGCATGAAAAAAGCAGATAAGGACCGTGGAGAAAACCGAGACCTCTGAAAAAAAATATTTCAAATGCTGCCCAGTGTAATCGGCGTAATTGTCCATACTTGTGAATACACCAATCCACATGCAAGTCGAGTATATTTTAAACATTTTATCCAACAAAATTTAAATAAACAAAAATTAACAAACCTCATGAATTTTGTGAGATTTTCATAAAATGGAAGAAATAAAATAAGTCCTTCATCCTCTTTTCTCAACAAATTGTGATCCGATAAAATATTATTCTCAACAGACTAATGAGCCTCTATAATGTCATAAAATAATAAAACATAAAATCCATTGTGACCGTCAAAGGCAATTACAAGTCTTTTATTATTTTTTTTAAGCAGTCAACAAATCTCAATATGAGATTTACAAAGTTTAATGCAAAATTGTATTTAGTAAAATTTTACAAGTGTCATGATAACCTGTCAAATTACAACATAACATGCGTGTGAAAAGATGGCGTTATTATCTGAAGAGTATGATTATAAGGTGGTTCTCATTCTGTTGCTGCATCATCATTATTATCCTGCAAAGAAAACATGATGTAATAGTTAAAGTATATAATACTGTAACGCTTGAGGGGAGGGGGGGGTGATATCACCATCGAACAGATAGGAATGCATAGGATAGCATGGTCCGTGTGTGAGTACATAGCCATATTGATGTATAAGTAGGGAAATGTCAGCTTAAGAATTGTCTTGTTTGCCTGTACACGATAAATGGGGTGGTGGTGGGAATAATTAGTTGGGGATTATGGTTAAAGAAACTGTATAAAACCTCTATGTAAACCTCAACCAGGGGGTGCCGAGAGACTTGGCATGAAGGAGGAGGGAGCGGAGCTATAAACGCCTCCCAAGGGGCGTAGTAATGGATCGCCTGAGAAAAAAAATGGTTGAATCGCCAAAATGGGGGCAGAGCGTTGCCGAAGAGAAAGGAAAGGGAGGCACTAAAAAGCAGTTGGTGGAGAAAGAACATTCGAGAAGGGGTTGGTCGAGGTGAGGACGGCACATGGAAAAAGGCATTTGGGGACAGTTGGTCTGAGAACTGGAAGAGAGGACTGTTGAGGTCGAGAGAGAAAGTGTTCTGAGGAAAAAGAGGAGAGCTTTCTCTGAGGAGGTCATCCTGCATGCCTGTGTTCATCCTGCCTGCCTGCTTCTGCTGGCCTCTGCTTGCCTGTGCCTCTCTTCGCACTGTGCCTCATTTCATTGACCTGCCCATGTGCTTTGTCTCGTCGTCGTCCTGGTTATCTCCTGCCCATCTCATCGTCTGCTCACCTTGTCATCATCCTCATCTCTCATCACCTGCTCGTCCCCGCTGCCCCAGAGCTGAGTCCCCTGACACCAGCCAAAGCTGGCCAAGGCAAAATCTTGGGTGGCTCCATATCTAGAATTGTTCAGAATACATTATTCAACATGTGTACCAATTTTGGTGTTTTTATGCAAATTTGAACAATAGGTTTGCTATGCTGCAGTACTACATCTCCTCCATCGAGTTCAGTCATCCCTGGTTTTTTTATTATTGTGGTTCGAGAAATAAACCTGTTGGGTATAAAAGCTGTAAAGTTTCTCTTGTCTCTCCTCATGACCCACGCGCACGTTGTCTGCAATTAATTCGGAACGTCTCCATAGGAGTTGAGCTGCTCGGGACATCGTTGGACTTTAACATCCAGCCACGACAGCTCGACCTTGGTTGAACCGTCGATGCCTCAATACTGTACTATGACAGCTTAGTTATGGGTGAACACAAAATGTGTTTCTATCATGTATTTACTTGTTTTTGAAAAACAAAGCCAAGACTCGTGGAAGAGCGAGAACACATAATGGATCAAGATGTAACAGAACAAAAGGAATAGAAGAAACAAGAGTGAGAATTACTTTGCAATACATGTCGCCTACCAATGTGATATTTTCTAAGTCCAAAAAGGGCATAACTGAAAAATTGACGAAATTCCCTGAAACACGAACTTGTTCTGGAACTTATCATAATGAAGCCATGCACCGAGTTTCAGTCGAATATGTTACAGGGTATGGGAAAGAAAGATCTGAAAACCATAGGTGGGATGGATGGACGGACAGACATATGGAAAGCAAACCTATAGTCCACTCCGGTGAAACCGGTAGGGGACTAATGAAGATGGCAAAAACACTTACGACAGGGTTAATATGGAGGGAAACTTGGACAAATAAGGGATGTGGGGAAGAATGAGTAGTGGAGGATGCACGGGGTGCACAAGATAGATACAGAAGATTTTCAGAATTTTACCAAAGGGGATTGATTGTGGACTGCATGTGCCCTGAAGAAATTTGTGGGTGGGGTAGTCGATGGGGGGACGACAAACATAAAAGATCATAGGGTGCAAGACCAGAAAGGAGGCGATAGAAGAGAGAGAGAGACTCCGAGCTATGTGGAATGTGAAAGATATAGGTCCATCGACTCGGCTTCATTGCAGGAGATTCCAATGATCTTGAAGGCCTTGGTTTCCATGCCGTGAAGTTGAGCAAGGTTTAAGGCAGGGGCACCAGCCCATAGGGGAAGCAGTACACTCCATCAAGCTGAGGATGAAGGCCTTGTATGTGCATAAGAGTTCAGGTGTGCCGAGGAAGGACTTTGCACGATGAAGGATTCTTAATCAGAAACTGGCTTTGGAGGCCAACTTTGAAACGTGTTTTGCCCATGGAAGATCATCACTGATAACACTGAACAACAAATTTCAAAATTTTTTTTTTACTGGAGATGTGTAAAGTGATTAAGACTAATTTGGGTACGCTGATTTCAAAAATCATAACCGTTTTGCTGTATCACGTCAGGATTTTCAGGAACAGAAATATTCCCATTGCCTAGAAGTCAGGATTTCAATGAAATTTACATATGTCTTTAACATGTCTATTTCGTACAATTGTTGTTAACTTGTGTTATATTTCTTTCTTTCAGATAAAGATGAGTAGGCGTTCCTGTACCAATCATCCTGACAACTTCTGTTATGTCTGTGGTCGGTATACCAAAAAAGATCAACAGCGAAGTATATCTACAGCAGTGAAAATGAAGGCCGCCTACTTTCACTACTTCGGGTGTAAGGTGGGGGACCAAGAACAGAGCTGGGCACCACACATCTGCTGCACAAGCTGTCACATAACCTTGACTCAGTGGTTGGTGGGCAAGCGCGCGAGCATGCCATTTGCGGTGCCCATGATATGGCGTGAGCCGCAGAATCATCATGATGATTGTTATTTCTGCTGCACAAGCATCGCCGGCTTCAACAAGAAGAATAAAGGTCACATCAAGTACGCTGACTGCGTCTCTGCTCGTAAACCTGTGCCTCATGATGACGAGAACCCCGTTCCAACACCTCCAGCTGATCAGAACATAGCTGTAAGCAGTGGTGAAGAGGATGGTGATGATGAACCTTTTGAACCCGACACTCAAGAATCACACCTTCTGAACCAGGGAGACTTAAATGATCTTGTAAGAGATCTCTCGCTGTCAAAGGCGAAGGCAGAGCTGCTTGGATCAAGGCTGCAGCAGTGGAATCTACTTGAACCTAACACCAAGATATCCTTGTTCAGAGCACGTCACAGAGACATGGCTGAGTTCTTTGAGATGGAAGACACGATGACATTCTGCAGTGACATCAACGGTCTGTTGAAAGAACTTGGGTGTGATCACGATCCTGCAGACTGGCGCCTCTTCATCGACTCGGGGAAGAACAGCTTGAAGGCTGTTTTGCTCCACAATGGCAACGAGAAACCATCAGTCCCACTGGCTCACGCGTTCGGTATGACAGAGACCTATGAGACTATGCGGCAGCTGCTTGATTCCATCAAGTACAATGACTTCAACTGGCACATCTGCGGAGACTTGAAAGTGGTGGCGCTGTTGTTAGGGCTGCAGTCAGGCTACACGAAATACATGTGCTTCCTTTGTCTCTGGGATAGCAGAGACGACAAGAATCACTGGACGAAGAAAGATTGGGAAGAGCGAAAAGAGCATGTACCTGGTCGACACAACGTGAAGCATGTCGCCCTTGTCGACCCAGCCAAGGTTTTCCTTCCACCACTCCACATAAAGCTCGGCTTGATGAAAAGATTTGTACGGGCAATGGATCTGAATGGGCGTGGGTTTTTATACCTCAAGGAAAAGTTTGGCAACACCTTGTCGGAGGCCAAGATCAAGGCTGGTGTCTTTGTTGGACCGCAAATCCGACAGATTATGAAGGACGAAACTTTTCCGACAACTCTAAACCCCAAAGAGCTGGCAGCGTGGAGGAGCTTCAAAGCTGTGACGGACAACTTCTTGGGGAACGAGCGCGCGGACAACTATGAAGAAATAGTGCAGCAGCTGCTGGAGTCCTTCAGGAAACTTGGCTCCAGGATGTCCCTGAAAATCCATTTCCTACACCAGCACCTGAACTTCTTCCCTGACAACTTGGGAGCAGTCTCGGACGAGCACGGCGAGCGATTCCACCAAGAGATTTCACTCATGGAGACGCGTTACCAAGGGCGGCACAACCCGAACATGATGGGCGATTTCTGCTGGTTCCTGCATCGTGAAACTGACACAGAGCAGCACAAACGCAAAGCCAAATGCCTAAAGCATTTTTAATTACATTCTAGTAGAGTTTTTCTGTAATTTCTATATTTTTGAAGCATTCATGATGAAATAAATGAATAAATGAATTTTTGTAAATTTCATTGAAATCCTGACTTCTAGGCAATGGGAATATTTCTGTTACTGAAAATCCTGACGTGATACAGCAAAACGGTTATGATTTTTGAAATTCGCGTACCCAAATTAGTCTAAATCACTTTACACATCTCCAGTAAAAAATTTTTGTTGTTCAGTGTAATGAGACCCAAAGGTTTGAGTGACTGAACTTCAAGAGGATTGTTAAGAAAATTGATGGGAGAGTGTGTCAGACGGTGTTTCCAGAGAGAGAGAGAGAGAGAGAGAGAGTGAGAGTGGAAGATTTGTTAGGAGATTTACATTTGTGTATTTATCAATTTCTAGCAAGTAAGTTGCTGGTATAACATATGTGGATGTCTCTAAAGGATTACTGACTTTATCGATAAATCAGAGGCTTTGTATGAATGATACGTACATACGTTTGTCGTTTACAGAGTAAAACGTTTGTCAAGCAACTGGTATCCCAGCATTAAAAATGCTTCTTTATCTGAATTTGGCGATTCTAGTTGATCATCTAATCATGTATTTGCTGAGAATAACATTTAAAAAATGCTGAGCTCGAGGTCTACAATCTTTGCAGTTGTAGATGCCTCATTCTTGGCATTTTACCAAGTCTGCTTTGGAGAAAGGAATTTATGGGTTACATTTGCGTAGTCATCAATTTCTAGCCCACTGTCTGAACACACCTTAAGTTAAAACATTTTATAATGTGTTTTATTACCCCATTACACTATGAGCTTTGTTGCTCACATTATGGTCAGTTATAAGGATATATCTCCCCTGACAGTTATAGCTTTAAAAAATCGTTCCTTGTGCAAATCGGGAAATTGAGATGACGGACAGGATGACACAATAAACAACAGCAAAATACTTTCCTCTCTACTCACCATAGTTTGCCAAAGGACAGAAGACGAATTTGATCAATTCAACCAGTTCAGTCCATTGTGCTGGATGGTGAGTGATCATGGTCTTAGATTGAAGTGGTGATTGATTTAAGTCACTTTATAAAAAAGATATTTAGAACGATAGGTATACTAATAAATGTTAGTGTGTGTGTGTGTGTGTGTGTGTGTGTGTGTGTGTGTGTGTGTGTGTGTGTGTGTGTGTGTGTGTGTTTGTGTGTGTGCGTGCGTGCGTGTTGTTCATAAAACATTTTCTCTCTGCTAACTCCCCTCCCCCCAACCTGTCTGTGTTTCTTTCTTTCTGTCTGTTCCATCCTCGCTCCTCCCCCTCCTAATAGAGTGCACCACCCTCCAACCATCTCTGTCTGTCTGTCTGTCTGTGTGCAGATGTGTCCGGGCGGTGTTTCTGTCCGGGTGGTGTTTGTCTCCAGATGGAGATTGTGTCCGGCCATTACTTATCTCTGGACGATGTTTGTCTCTGTGTCCGGGCAGTATTTATCTGTGGACATGTCCAGGCTGTGTTTATATCCGGACGGGAGTTTTTCTCCGGATGTGCCAGGGCGGTGTTTGTCCCCAGGCAGTATTTATAGTATGACCGGTAGAAAATGGATTTCAGACATTATTTTGTTTCTCTCTTCACTGTTATTCGATACAGGATCATTTTGATCATATGATCCTGCATAGAATAAGAAGTGTTAATCTATGCAGGATCTGTCAACAGTATGAATCATAAGTAACGCTCCACCGCATGGCTGCCTTCCCTTCCCCCACCCTTCCTCCCTCCTCTCTCTTTTCCCCTCCAATATATAAGAGACGGGTGCCATGTATTCGTGTGTGTGTGTGTATATATATATATATATATATATATATATATATATATATATATATATATATATATATATATATATATATATATATATATATATACATATATATATATATATATATATATATATATATATATATATATATATATCTATATATATATACATATATATATATATATATATATATATATATATATATATATATATATATATATATATATATATATATATATATATATATATGTATATATATATATATATATATATATATATATATATATATATATATATATATATATATATATATATATATATATATATATATATATATATATATATATATATATATATATATATATATATATATATATATATATATATATATATATATATATATATATATATATATATATATATATATACATATATATATATATATATATATATATATATATATATATATATATATATATATATATATATATATATATATATATATATATATATATATATATATATATATATATATATATATATATATATATATATATATATATATATATATATACATATATATATATATATATATATATATATATATATATATATATATATATATATATATATATATATATATATATATATATATATATATATATATATATATATATATATATATATATATATATATATATATATATATATATATATATATATATATATATATATATATATATATATATATATATATATATATATATATATATATATATATATATATATATATATATATATATATATATATATATATATATATATATATATATATATATATATTATATTGTTGAGGGAATTGCCTCTTTATTATCCCCCGCCAATCAACGAAGTTGGTGGGGGATATAGAAATGGGTTCCGTCCGTACGTCCGTCCGTCCGTCCATCCATCACATTTCATTTCCGGAGCTTAACTACAAATCCCCTCAAGATATATTTACGAAATTTGGTACACATATCATGCAAGTGGTGAACTGGTGCCTTTTGATATTTAGAGATTTCCCCCCAAAAAAAATTCTGTCACTTTCCATGGAAACAAGTTGGGTATTAAGAAATAATTGAGGTTTACCTTTGTTTCCAGAGCATAGTTGCAAAACTATTAACTATTTCTTTATGAAATTTGGTACACACATCAAGAATAAATTGAACTGGTGCCTTTTGCGACTTGTCCTCATTTACTATGGCGGGGGATATCGAAGACTTTGTCTTCAACGGATGCTAGTTTGTCATTGTGTCAGTCTCTTCTTTGCTTCCGATACAATTCCACACCCCTTGACCAATTTCCACTAAATTTTGCAAATGTGCTGGGGGTACTCAGGGTCAGATCATGGGCAACACTCCCCCCACCCCATCCCTTTCCCACCCCTGGAAGGCAATTCTCTGTATGTACGTATGATTGAAGGTCATAAAATCAGGAAACTGACCTCAAACAAGGAAATGAGGCCTTTTCACCCATCATTGCCTTGGTGCACTCTCGGGTTATTTTTTTGCTACAGCTTTAAACATAAATCTTCTTGATGGTTTACAAAAGTCTAAACAACTCGATTTGGATCAGATGACCCAGCTTGTTTTTATGCTTGTAGATTGTGTTTGCATTTTGTCAGCAGATATATAAATCAATTGGATGAAGAATGAGTGAGCAGTACGTACTTTTTATTCATGCGTATACCAAGCTCCAGCCAAGAATGCGACATGTCACTGGCATGGTCCAAGCTCTGCCCCTCTCCTGTACGAGGGAGTGTCGAGGCTCCAACGGTCCAGTTTTGTTTACAGATACATTTGTTTATGGACAATAATGGACAGTTTTGTGATTTTGTTTAAATTTTGGAATCGTGGGTTCTAGTTCCATCAGTCTGCCCAATTTCAACGTTGTAGCCCACTTAGAAAGTACTCAACATTTATATCAGTGAGGGAGTGAGTGATTCTAGCTTTATACATTTAATATACTTTATAGTTGTCCAATAAAAATATTGATTGCTGAGATAGTTACTTTTCCATGTTAAATACACTGTAAATTCAAATGTGGTGGGAATACCTTGTATTCTCTGGCTGTAGGGGTCCATGATGGGCAGCCTTGGGTCAAGAACCTTAAAAATAAGCTGAAAACAAGATTATTTGTTCAGAAAACTTATTTCAAGGTGAAAAGTGTCCACAATGTTAAATTTTAGATTTGATATGATGTTTACTGATTCCATTTATTCTTACCTGTACCATAATTGAGATAAAAGGGGGAATTTTACAATTGAAATCCTTGCAAAGGAAAATACTGTTTCGTAAATATAAACAAATATCAGTGTTTTTTAATTTAATAGCAGAGAATAAGCAATCATTCATTACAAGATGATAATAGTGCACATAAAAAAGAAAACAGTTTATCATTTGTTGGTTAGCTGTATGGCGAGATTGAGCGATGACTTTGGGGATGAGTGGGAGTCTGGCAGGATCGATGATGAGGGACCCAGACTGGCCACCGGGCTGACAGGAAACCAGAGACTCGCCTCATGGGCAGTGCAAATGGACATTTTGGTTTCCAGAGCTGGCAAAGTACAATAAGGGGACGGACAGGAGTTGGTTGAGGTGCGGTGTGTTGGAGGGCTTTGGTGGTAGACCAGCAGTCAGGTGTTTTCAGTAGTTACTTCTATGCCAAGCTGCATCTATTGGGTTTTTGATGCAATGTGACGAGGCCCAGCTGTGACCTATCCTGTACCAGCAAATGTGTGAACAAGCGAATTGGACTACGTGGGCACTTGAGGCTCTTACCAGACCTCCCTCATTGCCATTTTCTCCAACGCCATTTTCACCCCAGCAGCAGCGGTCCTTTATTAACAAACCCCTTATACCATTCAGTATTATTTTTAAAATATTCAACATGGGTTTGTCATTTAACCTTAGCGGCAGAGTTTCCTGAAGTGGGAGATTATTCTATATCATGATCATCACGGTACTTGTATGTTATATAAACAAATTATGGTCACGTTATCGATGTCGCATAGTTGCCAACCACGGCCAGTGCAAGGGTATTCGGCCCCCTTGTCGAACCTTCAGCTTTAAGTCCCCATCGTCCCCCTCCCCACTCACTTTCAATAATTAATATTGGGCATTAGTATTAAAAAAACTTCTGCATTTAAAATTACAGTTTAATTACAGAGGGTATCGGTTATGTTTTCACCCCGTTTGTCTGTTTGTTACTTGCGAAATTGAAGATTCATAAGTACAGTATGTTGGTTGGTCTGGTATGTCTGTCTCTCTGTCTGTCTGTCTGTCTGTCTATCGCTTGCAGGTCACATTTTTACTCCAATCTTCATGAAATGGAAACACCTGTTCGAGGTAGTGACAATCTGGAAGCCTATTGTTTTCTGAGACCCCTTAGACCTTTGAAGACCATTTAAGACCCCCAAGACCCTAAAGGCCACTGAAGACCTCAAAGACTTTTAAGACCCTTCAGACCTTATCTACCCCGAGTACCCTTAAGACACTTTAGACCCCAAGATCCGTATGATCCTTAATATCCGTATGATCCTTAAGATCCGTATGATCCTTAAGACCCATAAGACTCCAAAGACCCTTGAAAACCCCAAAGACCCTTTATACCCCAAAGACTCTTAAGGCCCTGAAGACCCTTTAGACCCCTGAGGCTTTAACATCATTTAGACACCTTACACTCATCAGACAGATTAGACAGCTTGGATCCTTGACCATTTAGAGATTTAGACCACCTGGACCTTTTTCGACCCTTTTTACATGCTTGAGAGATTGGACTCTTTTGACCCATGAGACACTAACTATGATTGGAACGTACCCTTCAGATCTTTAGAACGTTTAGAGCCTTTTAAGCACACACCACACACATATCTATAGTTTTCTTGCAAAACACAGACTATACTTTTTTCAGCAAGTAATGCGCAAACTCTACCCACCCAATGGGTGAGTACTCTGTTAGTTCTGTATATAAAACCGAAAAACATGGGCAGACGGTGAACCCTCATCAACGTGAAGCCTTGGTTGACCCATGTGAGTATGTCTATTAATTACTTCTGTTAATTACGGAATATTGGAACAAACCTTTCAGACATTTCGACTTTAGAGCCCTTTACCTCTGAGACCCCTTAGAGCTTTTAGACCCCTTTAGACCATTTTAAACCTTTTAGACCCCTTGGACCGTTTAAGACCCTTTATGCCCCTTGAACCCTTCAGACCTTTGCACCCTTTAGACCACTTAGATGCCTTTGCCCTTTAGACCCATTGACCCTGTTGAGATACTTCAGACCTTTTTAGATCCCTTAAGACTCTTTTAGACCTTTTTAAACCCGTGAGGCCCATAAAGATTCTTTCCGCCTTTAGAACGCTGAGACCATTTTACCATTACACCTTGTTTGAATGAGCCCTTTCGAATTCTGAGACCACTTACATCCGATAGACCCATTAGACCCTTTAGACCTGCAACTACTGTTGAAACATACCCTTTTGACCTTGAGACCTTAAGAGCCCTACAGACCACATTAGACCTCAAAGACTCTTCGACCTCTTAGCTGACCTTCACTCTTTCATTCCTCTTTTTTCCCCACGTTTCAAACAAATTCCCACACTCTCTTCAATCCCACTCTTCCCTCCAGGTCTTCAAAACAGCTGTTTACCACCATCTCTTATCTTCACCCATCCAAAACCATTATCTTTTTTACCCTCCCCCCCCCCCCCCCGCTAATCCACCCCAAACTTACCACCTTCAAATTCACTGCTTTCCTTCCTCAAAGTCTGTGCCGTGTAAGGATCTGAAAGTCCCTGTTGTGTACATCTTATTTATCCTGTGTACCCTCATCCCTCATCCCTCTCCCTTACACAGATCTCATGTCTCTGTTCTCCACTGTTTTGTCCTTTCCTCTCCCACCTCTCTTGTCTCCTGATCCCCTTGTTGTACGTTCTGTGTGTTTGCTCTGATATGGGCCTCGTAATTGCATACAAAAAAAAGACCTTAAGACCTGTAACTATTGTTGGAACTTACACTTAATACCCTTATATACCACTTAGACCCTTCAGACCTTTACACCCCTTCGATACCTTGAACCCTTCAGATGCACACCACCAAAAATCTATATAGTCTTCTTTCAATTTACAGACTATACTTTTCTCAGCAAGTAATGCACAATGTCCAGCCACCCGGAGGGTGGGTACTCTGCGAGGTTGAACACAAATTGCATATCGGATCACTGAAGTCGATTGTTTGAGGTCAAAAGATCAAAGCTAAAGGTCACATAAAATCATCAATTTTCTTCCTGTTAACTTGAAATTTCAACATGATTTACAAATCGAGTCACAGACCTGGTTCACCAAAAATCGCATTGGCTTTTTGACATGTCAACAGTTTCCATGACAACAATTACAATCAAATGGGCCTTTTGTGAATATATTATCACCATACCTAAGTAATTTTTCAAGATATCAAATTGAAACTTAAGCCTGGTGTTGGCGCAGTGGTTAGGGCAGCGGCTTGGGATCCAAAAGGTCCTGAGTTCAAGCCCCGTTGGGCCACTGAATTAATACACCAGGGGGTTGACTCAGCCTGTCATCCTTCCAAGGTCGGCGAAATGAGTACCAGTATACTGGGCCGGTGTATACCCCGGTTAAAATAGGTATACCATATCCCTGTGTCGTAAGAGGCGACCAGGGTTGCGTCAGGAAGGGCATCCGGCGTAAAACATGTGCCAAATCACTATGTGGATCATACGGATGATCTGCTGTGGCGACCCCTATCGGGAGCAGCCGAAATAATAATAAGAAGAAGATCAAATTGAAACTTACAAACATTATTTGTACGTGTGTGTAGTACATGTGATGAAAGTTTGGCAAAACTTAGTCAAAGGTCAAAGTCAAGGCCATCAAAAGCAAGTAAAACACCTATTAAGCCACAATTTAAAAATATTTTAACTAAATTTGTTCTGCATAACATTTAATCGTGCAAAACAGTTGATATGTCAAATTTTCGAAATTTCCAAATTGCTGCTTCCATGGAAACTATTGTTTATTTGGATTTAGATTTCATCAATAGTTTTTCATTCATCTTTTGCCGCCCCAAAACTTCCCTGCTAAAGACGACTGTCAACCTTGCCTTGTGTTTGCACCGGCCCTGTTGCCAACATTGAGAGACAAAAAAGTGGTAGGAGGTAAAGAATCAGTTGTGCGAGGGAGCAAAGCGATGGGGGGGGGGAGGTGGGAAGTCTTGGAGTGGGGCGTCCACCCTCCCAGGGTATGGAAGTATGAAAAATTTGTAATGTTAGTCTTAAATGTGTACATTCTAAGACACTTTTATGCAAAATTACACTCGGAGGCCGACAGAAACCTTGTCACAATATGAAAATCTATCAAAACCTTTGATAAGACATTGTTTTGTGAAAGCGGTATTTTTCACTACTATTGGGGAATAAAATCAGGAGGCTGTTCAAGTATACAAAAAGCGATAGACTCCCGCCAAAATCTGCAAAGTTGGTAACGATGTTGTTACATGGACTCCGCCTGCGTAGCCCAATACCGGCCATCCCTGCTAACAATACGTATTTAAAAGGGATTTTTATAACAGTTTAATAACAATAATAACAAAATATTTTTTCCGATTAATTTTTTTTTTAAATAGATAACATACAGTTCTGGCAACAGAGGAAAAAAAATTGGGTGTGCGCTTTTGATAAAGTGTTTATACATGGCTTTAAACAAGTTAACTAAAGTTATTAATGCATATCTTTTTGAAGAACAATTTCAAATTAACAATTTATTACACAGGACTAGAAAGGGAGTAACCAGACCATTGAAATGGCAGGGAATGATGACCATCTCCGTCGTGGAGATACAGTAAGTGAAAATGATAATTACTGTTTTGCGTTCAATTTACCCAGCCAGACAATAACACTTTTAATCCTCGAAATAAGTTTCCTTTCTTTCGAGATTAAAAAAAAATTATCTACAATTTCATCAAAAACATATTTTAGGCCGAAGGGCTCACACTAATGAAGTCATGCAAACAGCAACGTTCAATCAGCATGAGCAGCCAAAGAAATCAACCGCCCACACTTACCTCTCCGTTACTTGACGGTTCAATGGCGGAATAGCGACTCTCACAGACCACATCGCCGACCCACAGCTGCTGCCTCACTGGGATGCCAGGAAAGGCATTTGCACAGTCATAGGCAAAATATCGATAGGGTTGCCATGTCAGACCGAGATTCACAGAGCGCTCAATCACAGCGGCCGCAGGTCTGAAAGTCTGCATGTGAGAAGTCGATATTCTATTAGAATCAAACATGCTAACAGTGATTATAGTCATCTGGAATGCGAAGCAGCAGAAATTCCTTGGTTTTTATTTTAACAAAATTGTGATGACATCTTCATTTGCCCAATGCAAACATTGCTTGCTTTGGTCTTGTACATGATACATTTTGTAATGTTTCGGTGTAGGCATTTAACTGGTTCCAGCAACTTTTGACTTAATTCATATTTACTGATAAAAGCAATTTCCTTGCTTAGTGCAGGGAGACATCACAACCAGTGCTGATGAACATAATTATTCAAAGTTGAAAGCATGACAAATTCACAACACTGCCCCTCATGAAACCTAATATAAACGTGCACATACGTAAAGGTATACTTACATACAACACAAACAAATACATATATACATACAACACAAACAAACACATAAATACATACAACACAAGCAAACACATAAATACATACAACACAAGCAAACACATAAATACATACAACACAAGCAAACACATAAATACATACAACACAAACAAACACATAAATCCATACAACACAATCAAACACATAAATACATACAACTCAAACAAACACATAAATACATACAACACAAGCAAACACATAAATACATACAACACAAACAAACACATAAATACATACAATACAAACAAACACATAAATACATACAACACAAACAAACACATAAATACATACAACACAAACAAACACATAAATACATACAACACAAACAAACACATAAATACATACAACACAAACAAACACATAAATACATACAACACAAACAAACACATAAATACATACAACACAAACAAACACATAAATACATACAACATAAACAAACACATAAATACATACAACACAAGCAAACACATAAATACATACAACACAAACAAACACATAAATACATACAACACAAGCAAACACATAAATACATACAACACAAACAAACACATAAATACATACAACACAAGCAAACACATAAATACATACAACACAAACAAACACGTAAATACATACAACACAAACAAACACATAAATACATACAACACAAGCAGACACATAAATACATACAACACAAACAAACACATAAATACATACAACACAAACAAACACATAAATACATACAACACAAACAAACACATAAATACATACAACACAAACAAACACATAAATACATACAACACAAACAAACACATAAATACATACAACACAAGCAAACACATAAATACATACAACACAAACAAACACATAAATACATACAACACAAGCAAACACATAAATACATACAACACAAACAAACACATAAATACATACAACACAAACAAACACATAAATACATACAACACAAACAAACACATAAATACATACAACACAAACAATCACATAAATCCATACAACACAGACAAGCACATAAATACATACGACTCAAGCAAACACATAAATACATAGAACACAAACAAACACATAAATACATTCAGCACAAACAAAGACATAAATACATACAACACAAACAAACACATAAATACGAACAACACAAACAAACACATAAATACATACAACACAAACAAACACATAAATACATACAACACAAACAAACACATAAATACATACAACACAAACAAACACATAAATACATACAACACAAACAAACACATAAATACATACAACACAAACAAACACATAAATACATACAACACAAACAAACACATAAATACATACAACACAAACAAACACATAAATACATACAACACAAACAAACACATAAATTCATACAACACAAACAAACACATAAATACATACAACTCAAGCAAACACATAAATACATACAACACAAACAAACACATAAATACATACAACACAAGCAAACACATAAATACATACAACACAAGCAAACACATAAATACATACAACACAAGCAAACACATAAATACATACAACACAAACAAACACATAAATACATACAACACAAACAAATACATAAATACATACAACACAAACAAATACATATATACATACAACACAAACAACTGCATATATATATATATATATATATATATATATATATATATATATATATATATATATATATATATATATATATATATATATATATATATATATATATATATATATATATATATATATATATATATATATACATACATACATATATATATATATAAAAGCCTGGTGTGTTGGCGCAGTGGTTAGGGCAGCGGCTTGGGATCCAAAAGGTCCTGAGTTCAAGCCTCGTCGGGCCACTGAATTAATACACCAGGGGGTTGACTCAGCCTGTCATCCTTCCGAGGTCGGCAAAATGAGTACCAGTATACTGAGCCGGTGTATACCCCGGTCAAAATAGGTGTACCATATCCCTGTGTCGTAAGAGGCGACCAGGGTTGCGTCAGGAAGGGCATCCGGCGTAAAACATGTGCCAAATCACTATGCGGATCATACGGATGATCCGCTGTGGCGACCCCTAACGGGAGCAGCCGAAAGAAGAAGAAGAAGATATATATATATATATATATATATATATATATATATATATATATATATATATATATATATATATATATATATATATATATATATATATATATATAAAAACACACACACAAAAGCATATATACATATTACACACACAAATGCATATTGTTGTGGATTTCAGAATGGGATCCGAGTAATACACATCTCCTTTGCATCTCCTTTGATGGTCAGGAGAGAATGACCACGAGAATGGACGGTTGTAGGTCATGTGCAGCGATGCGCCAACAGGCAAGCTGGATTTGGCTGAAGTATGCTTGAGGCTCCGCCCACAATACTCGCCTATAAAAGAACAGCAGGACTGCCTTGTTGGCAGTTGGTGAGAGATCCTGATCGCAGTTGGTGGGAGATCCGAATCAGAGTTGGTGAGAGATCCTGGACGGAGTTGGTGAGAGATCCTGAGGACAGTTGGTCAGACATCCTAATTGGAGTTGATGAGAGATCTTGATGACAGTTGGTCAGAGATCCTAATTGGAGTTGGTGAGAGATCTTGATGACAGTTGGTTTGAGATCATGATCAGAGTTGGTGAGAGATTCTGATAACAGTTGGTCAGAGATTCTGATCGGAGTTGGTGAGAGATCTTGATGACAATTGGTTTGAGATCCTGATCGGAGTTGGTGAGAGATCCTGATGACAGTTGGTCAGAGATTCTGATCGGAGTTGGTGAGAGATTCTGATGACAGTTGGTTAGAGATCCTGATTGGAGTTGGTGAGACATTCTGATGACAGTTGGTTAGAGATCCTGATTGGAGTTGGTGAGAGATTCTGATAACAGTTGGTCAGAGATTCTGATCGGAGTTGGTGAGAGATCTTGATGACAGTTGGTTTGAGATCCTGATCAGAGTTGGTGAGAGATCCTGATGACAGTTGGTCAGAGATTCTGATCGGAGTTGGTGAGAGATTCTGATGACAGTTGGTTAGAGATCCTGATTGGAGTTGGTGAGACATTCTGATGACAGTTGGTTAGAGATCCTGATTGGAGTTGGTGAGAGATCCTGCTCATGGTTTGTGCCAGCTCCTGACAGCTCATGATGGGTGGGAACAGCAGCAATGGAGGTTGGTGACAGGTGGACTGTTCCTGCTGGTTCTTGGCATACCTGGTTCTTGGCGTACCTCGCTCTTGCAGTATCTGGCTCTTGGCGTACCTGGCTATTGGTGTACCTGGCTATTGACATTCCTGATTCTTAGCGTACCTAATTCTTAGCGTACCTGGTTCTTGATGTTCCTTGTTCTTGGGGGTGCCAACGTGACGTCGATTGGTGTTCAAGCCTGTTTGAGGGTGGGTGCAAGGCGAGGTAGGCCACCGGCAGCGGAAATGAGCCGGTCTGTGGTCAGCTGATTTGGAGAGGTAGACCAAGGCACGCTCACATATTTTGGTTCATTTTAGTAGATGCATGATGACTTCTGCCTTGGTAAGCTGAGATCGGATTTCTTTTCCTCCGAATGGTCTGATGGGTACCCGTGTCTCGTGTTTAATTGTTAAGCAAGGCATAGTCATAAGAATCTGCTCTTTGTCCATTTTTCTATGAATGCTTATTTAATTCTTTATTTATTTGAGATTATTTTGTTGATTGAACATTTGATTGATTTGAATTCATCCATTTAATCGACAAGGAACTAAAAAGTCGTTCAGGTTATTTATTTTTCTTAATAATAAATTCCTGGTTGAGGTTTCAACCTGTCCGTGATTGTCATTTCATTCCTTTGATCCAGCATTGTACCAACCTAGATAGACTGGGAGGTTATAATTCCGAAACTAATTAACCTGTCATAGTTGGCGTGCACCAGCGGTAAATGCTCGGCCACATTACTTAAGATTTAATCACGATAAGATTGGTGCATCGCCAAAGGCGCATCCCCCAGTCAGTAAGCCAAGTGACCTTTAGTTAAATGGAAAATTAGATGGTGGACACTGGAACTTATGGTTAACTGATTGGCGTTCATGGTTGTGAGCCATGGTCAAAGGGCAGAGGAGCTCCTTGTGAGCCATCGGCCATCCATCTCTCATGCCTGACTGTGTCTGTGGACATCCTCCTGCAGTTGGGTTACATTTAATTGGGGGTTGGTGGCAGGATTTGCACTCCAGCAACCGTAAAATATTTCATCCTGCAAAGCATTCCAAAAGCAAAAATAAATCTGAAAACCCACACAATGGGAGTACCTCTCGTGCAGCTGCCCTTTACAGGGCAGCTCACTGGATGACGGGATTGGATAAAGCCTTCGGGAGCCCCAATCTTTGATGATAAGAAGGAAACCACAGGGTAACCTTCCAGGGTCAGTTTGTGGTAGTGTGTGGCAGGGTGGTGCTGAAGTGTCGTCCACCAGACAGCAGACTCCCCGGGTTAACCTGAGGCGGTCTCATCAGGTGGGTGCCTGGAATGTCCTACCCCTAAGAGAGGATGATCGCCTGTCTCGGTTATCGTCTGAGCTCAAGCGTTTGGACATTGGAATTGCAGCACTCTCTGAGGTTCAGAGACCGGATTGCAGGGAGATCATGGCAGGTTTTTAGACCTACGATTGGTGTGGTTGCTCTGATGGTTGCCATGCCCAAGGAGTTGCTGTAGCTGTGTCCATTAAGCTGATTCCAATGGTAATTGAGGTAACACCGGTCAACAAGCGTATTATGAGACTAAAGATACGTCACTCCTTGGGTGTCATTTCTCTGGTCTGTCTATGCTCCGATTGAGGAGATTGATCTCATTGTAAAGTAGACACTCTATGTCACGTTTGAGTCTGTGGTTGATGAGTGCCCCAGGCGAGATACTCTTCTTGTCTTGGGGGATTTCAATGCATTGATTGAAACTGACAGGGATGCTTACGAGACGTGTATTGGTCCCCATGGGTCTGGAACTGTGAACCAGAATCGCACTGAGTTACTTGACTTTGCAAGAAGTCATGGACTTAGGATGGCTGGATCATGGTTTCAGTGCTGACAGGCTCATCGCTGGACTTGGTATTCCAACACTGGTGGTGTGGCAAAGGAGGTTGACCATGTCCTGGTTGATGGTCACTGGAGGATAATCCAGAACTGTCGAGTCTACCGGAGTGCTCAGTTCCTCAATACTGACCACCGGCTTGTTGTAACAACTCTGAAGTTGCTGCTTAAATCCAGGAGAATGGTACCCTCCCAGCCAAGGTTGGATATTGCCAAGCTCAAGGATGAGAGGGTTGCTGAGGAGTTTGCGAACAGGCTGAGTGGAGCTTTGTGGGGGTCTGGGTGTTTTGGGGGATCCTGAAGAGTTGTGGAGTGCCTTCAAGACCACCATCCTTGATGTTGCTGGTGGATGTCTTGGAACTCACCATCGGGCGAAGAAGAATTTTGTCACTCAAGAGACACTGGATACCATTGAACAGAGTTGTAGGGCCAGGCTGAATGGCAGAGCTGATCTGTTCAGGAAGCTGAGGTGTAAAACCTGTACGTGCACTAAGGGTGAACTAGGAGGCCTATCTGCAAGGAATCTGTGAGGGTGTAGAGCATCACCCGTAGTCAAGTGATTCTCGTCCTGCTTACAGGGGAATTCGCACATTGTGTTTCTCCAAGTCCATCCCTCGGTGTGCTGCAGTTAAAGCAGAATGTGGTGGGCTCTTGACAGAGGAGTCGAAGTGAAGGCCAGCTGGGCCGGTTACTTTAAGCTGCTGTTCCAGGCTGACCCACCAGCTGTTGAGTTGGATGTCAGGGGTGTCACTATTCCTATTGCTGAACCTCCAATCAACTGTGATGCACCTTTGTTTGTGGAAACACAGGCTGCAATGAACCGGTTGAAATGGGGTACAGCTCCTGGGATCTGTGGCATCCATGCTGAACTTCTCAAGGCTGGTGGAAATGCTGTACTCGTGTCATCGCATGCAGTTCTCTGCTCTGCCTTGAACACAGGCATCATCCCAACTGACTGGAAGAGGGGCCTTGTTGTCCGCATTGGGAAAGGGAAGGGTGATCGCCAGGACTGCGACAACTACCGAGGGGTGATGCTGCTCTCAGTGCCAGGCAATGCCTTTGCTCGGATAATTCTTGATAGGGTTCGCCACCATCTGCTTGAGCACCAGCGTCCAGAGCAGTCAGGCTTTACACCAAAGAGGTCAACGATTGACCGTATCCTTGCTCTTCGGGTCCTCACCGAATGCAGATGAGAGTTTCGGCAGGGGCTGCTTGCAGCTTATGTTGGTCTGTAAAGCACTTGATTAAGTGAATTGGGATGCCCTCTGGAAGATTCTTGGTCTTCCTGTGGTGCCACCAAAATGGATCAATCTGATGTGTGAACTCTACTCTGGTACTGAGGGTGCTATGAGATGTGGTTGTA
This sequence comes from Eptatretus burgeri, assembly GCF_056783735.1. Classification (NCBI taxonomy): domain Eukaryota; kingdom Metazoa; phylum Chordata; class Myxini; order Myxiniformes; family Myxinidae; genus Eptatretus; species Eptatretus burgeri. Next base: position 61,976,870 of record NC_140969.1, read on the forward strand.
CCATCTCTGACTTTCGTCAGGTGTGTGTACTGGCCCCCATACTTTTCAGCACTTGCTTGGACTGGATTATGGGGAGGATGGTGGAGAGATCAAGTTGTGGTGCATCGTTTGATAATGTCAAGATCTCTGACCTGGATTTCTTCGATGATGCAGTCATCTTCGCGAAGACTCTGGACATCCTTTTGGGGACCCTCGAGGTTCTGAATGAGGAGATGGACCCGCTGGGATTATGGGTGTCCTGGGTCAAAACTAAAATCCCGGCTTTCAATGACATCTTGCTGCTGCTATCCTGTCTGTGCCTGTTTGTGGTGAGGATGTTGAGGTCATGGAGAGATTCACTTGCCTTGGCAATGATATTCATGTCTCTGCTGGCTGTGAGCCAGAGGTGAATAGGTGTCTGGGTCAGCTCTGGGGAGTCATGGATTCACTGGATCATTGGATGTGGCGCTGCCGGTGCCTGTGCGGGAGGATGAAAGTCTGAGTCTTTAGGTCCTTGGTGATTTCAGTATTTCTCTGTGGATGTGAGACTTGGACTTTGACCAGGGATCTGAGACAGAGACTTAATTCCTTTGGTGCTGGGTCTCTTCAGAGAATTCTTGGCGATCGCTGGTTGGACTTTGTGCCCAATGAGTGGTTTCTAAGAGAGACTCAAATGAGATTTTTTTTTACCTCCATTGTCTGTGAGCATCAGCTGTAGCTGTATGGACATGTGGCTCGTTTTCTGGCGCTGATCCTGCTCACCCGATTTTCTCAGTGAGGGAGCCTCATGAGTGGAGGAGTCCAATGTCCCGACCACGTGACTCGTGGTTGCAGCAGATTGATCAACATCTCAAGGAGATTGGGATGGGCCAGGAATCTGCCTGGAGGGTGGCCAGACGGAGGCCGTTGGAGTTCCGGCGGAAAGTGGACGTAGCGACGCGCTGCTCCAGCACTTGCTCCCATCCCTGACCTGACACGTTTGTGGTTTTTAAGCCACCCACCACATTACAAAGTTAATTGTGAATGGTGGCCCCAGGTCCTGTTCTTCCGAGGAGTTTTGTATTTTTAATTAATTTTCTGAAATTTTAAGAATTCGTTTTTCATTTGGAAGTTGATAGTTATGATGTGTAAATAAAGGATGGAAAAAGTCTGATTTAATGCAATTTAATTCCAGACTAGAAGGCAACAAAAGGTGGAATTTTTAAAAGGGGGGGTGCAGACTTTCTATAGGCACTGTCTGTATAGTATCATGTGTTGTCTTTGTGCCAATTTTGAACAAAATCGGTCCATACACGTCTGATATATCGCTGTGGCTGACACACGGACGGTCAGATGAGACCCAATCCACAAGCCCCCATTTTGCAGTAAGTCCAATGGGGGATAATAATGATTACGATCAAATTAAATTAAGAGGATTATGATGTTAAAATTAAATAACAAGGAAACGTCGATGATGTAATCTCACGATTATGTGATGGACCTACAAACATAGATTACTTTTTGAGTTAATTGGCTCATTATCTCAACACTTAAGTGGAAATTTTAAAAGGGCCCCATTAGTTTTTTGCGTATCAATGTCATGATTCATCGTACGAGTTTCAAAATGATCGGTTGAGCCACCTCGGTGGAGTCGGAAAAAAATCGAAATAATGTTAATGGACCCAGAATTGATTGACTGACTGAAGTACATCATTGTGGGTTTCACAGCTCTTCTTGACTTTGTTGTCGACGAGATAAAAACCAGGATCTGATGCAGTAGGACCCACGCCTTTTGGGTGGTATGAGGGATAGATCTGTGTAACATGAAAGTTAGATCTTGAAATATCGCGTACACAAGCCAAGTTACCGAGATGGTTGCCACAGCAACAGAATTCAGCCAATCGCCACCGTGATCTAATCGAGTTGAAATAATGTCATGAGGAATAGATATCAGCCAAATGAAAGCTAAATGTTCAATGGTTTTTGAAATATCGGGTGCACAAAAGTACATGGACAGATGATAGGACGCTCACATAGACGGAGCGAGAGGAGCAGGCAGTAATAATAATGCTAATAATGTGAATGTTGATAATTAGTGGTGATTGGAAGAAAATTGTTGATTACCTTGAAAATGTTTTACCAACGATGGTGAAATGTTCATGATTGTGAAGGTATTTACTTGCTCATGATTCGATTGTTGACTATAGTGAGGCAAGTATCAAGGGCATGAGTGAGGATGGTGATCTATCTACATTTTGATGATGCTGAAGTATCATTGATGGTGAGGGTGATGATCCATATATCTTGTAGGCCAACCCCATTCTTGCCTTGAAAGTAATGATCATGTGCGTGATGTGAAACTCAGCCTCGAGGTCCAACCGAATGCTCACCTCTTGAACCCCTACTCACAAACAAACACAAGAAAATCTTACTTATCAACATGCGCGAAAAAGGTTCGCAGCAGTTCAAGTAAAGATTGCAATCATAAATTCCAATGGGAAATAAAGTCGTGTTTTTGCAATGTTTACACATCCACCGACAAGCTCATCTTCCTGTAATAAAATCAAGGTAAAAGTCCACGAGCAGTTGTAATGCCTCCAGGAAACAACTTGTTTGAATTGAAGGTAGGTTCACCTTTACCCCCCAAGATGTTAAAATAACTTCGTCGAGAATATTATGCCAACTTAAATCCATTCAGTACCACCTGGTTACAAAATAGAATCATAACCTTGAGATTTATTAAATACCAATGTAAGATGAGAACGGCTCCATGACACTGTTATGACAATAGCTGTGATTCAAGTAAAAGGAGTTATTCGTTTGCCTCAAGATGAATGAGCTTTGGAGGATGGTCTAGACGTATGGACACTCGCCTCTGAGCTGTCCAGCCTGGGTTCGAATCTCGACACCAGCAATAAACTGTCAACATGGTGTCTCTAAAATGGGTGTTATGTGGTTATCCTGTCTGCTGGCATTAGTTTGTGGATGTTAAAGATCTCATCGTGTACTTCTTGAAGAATAGACACTGGTATTATCCTTGACACCCTGGCAAAATTACAAATTCCTGCCCTGACTTCGTGTATCGGAGTGGTGACCCATCCAGGATTGTAAGACTAGCCAATAAACTGTTTGGGCCGAACTGATGCTCTGTATAGAACAAAAACGTCCTTTCAACACCATAGTTGTCTGACCTGCAGCACATTCTTCAAAGGGTCTCATTTCTCCAGCCTCAACTTTGTTATGATTTTTAACCACAATTAAAATACATTTATACACAATTTTGAATCGGTTGGCAAAATGGGATGAGGCTTTGCTTATATAATGGACTTAAATTGAGGCATGTGCGGATAAAGAACCCCACCATTCTCCGACTGCCACCATGTCCTAACTGGACCCGAGGAAAATGATGGCACCACATTGTGGATCCGATGGCTGGTATCAACGTTATCTCTCCGGGAATTGCAGATGTAACACTTATTGTTGTTCTGAAAATAAAACCAAGATAGAGATGTATTACAGTCTTGTATCAACTGTCGGACCTTTTGAACACATCAGGGAAGAGTTGGTGTGTCTCTCATAGCGATAGCAGTCTGAGAAGCTGTAGAATGTAGACTTTAGAGGATGTATATAAACGAGACTGATGGATTCTTTTTTAAAAACGAATACTCACGAGATCACTCATGACACAGTACTTTTGGGGTTCATGCAATCCACAGGTGGACGAGGCATGGAGTTGCCTTGCACGTCCTGTGAGGAGATTTCCAACAGCAGGGTAGCAGCTTCCATGTTCACAGAGCGGTTGCCTCGTCACCCGATAATTCCGTGCTGACCTTCCCCGTCCATATTTTCTTGACACCAGATGCTTCTGTATCGTCCGTCCACACTCAGCCTCATGCAGAAGCCACAACCCGACTGAAAAAGTACAGTGGTGATATGACAAATGTCCCAGACATATTGAATCTCCAAAATAAATAAAAAATAACAACATGATTAAAAACAAAAATTATGAAATTTTATTTTGTTTAAGTGAAATTAAAGAATAAATGATTTAGATTACCGCTTCAACAAATCATACTTGTTCATTCAACACATGAGAAAATATAAAACAGTTTAAAGTAGTCTCGTAAGAAATCATTAAACATGTGCAGTGGGTGGATTAAAAGTTCAAATGTAAAAGGAAATCAAAACTTGATCAAACTAGAGAGTCCATAGAACAATATCCAGTGCAATGTTCAGGTATAATACATCAATTTTAAAGATTGTTTTAAAAAAAATCTGGAAGTTTAGTGCTGCTGGAGCAGTCTTATATACTCGAATAAGATGACATTGAGTCACAGTTTAAGAGATGGAGGCTTTATTGTTCACCGTAGAATGAAATGGAACGCCAAGAAGGAACCCAAAGAAGTAAAGAGTAAAGATGGATTATCAGGAGGAATCTGGATAGGATTCGGGTTTCAACCGCTACTCCCCTGCCCTCAAACTCATCCAGGCACAGCCAAGTGAGCGTACAGAAAAAATTTCTGCAATAATTTACTTCTCCTTACTTCTTAGATAGATTCACTTCTCCTAACTTAGAGATACATAAAGAAAGATAGGAATAGAGAGTAAAATAGGTGATAGAGACGAAAAAGAAAGAATTAGAATGAATAAAGAGAAAAAAAAAATTAGAAAAAAAATATGAAGGGAACAAAGAACAAAGATGTCAGGAAGAACCCAAACAGATAGATTTCAACAGTTACTCCCCAGGGTGAAACGCAGCAACATGTACAAGATAACACAACGTCAATCAGCATCGTACATAGCCTGAGTGGAGGCCTCGTCTTCATCCCGATACTGCACCCTTTCACGTGCCACACCCATTTCTCAGGGGCTACACTTAACAGCTCCAATGCAGACAACACCCGATATAGCTTGTCCAAGTACTACAAAACTGGAGGTTCTTGGAAGTGTTATGAAGGCGATTTGTGTTCAACATTGTTCCCTCCACCACCAAAGGTGGATGGAGATTATATTTTCACCCCTGTTTGTCTGTCTGTCTGTTTGTTTGTTTGTTACTTGTGAAAAATAGAAGATTTTTCAAGTAGTTTGGTTGGTTGCGTGCGATATTCTGTCCGTCTGTTTGTGTTTATGTTTATCACCTTTACAGGTCACAATTTTAACCCGATCTTCACGAAACTTCATCACATTGTAGAGTTCGTCATAAGCAAGAAGCCTCATGTTTTGAGGTCAAAATGTCAAAAGGTCAACATTGGCCAAATTTCAAAACAGTACTTAACTTGAGTTAGGTGTCTAAAATCCTCAATTTTCATCCAATTGACTTTAAATTTGAAGACGATATATATTTCAGGTCAATGAATTCAATGAGCTAATTATTTTGAGGTCCACATAGACCAAAGGGTCAACATAGGCCAAATATCAACTACTTTAGTGGAATTTCTAAAATCCTCAATTTTCATCCCGTTGACTTGAAATTTGCTTATCAGGTCACTGAATTCAATGAACAAGTATTTTTGAGGTCAACATAGGCCAAAAGGTCAATATAGGCCAAAGAGTCGACAGAGGTCAAAAAGTCGGCAGAGGACAAATTTCTAATATTGTCAAATTTCATCCGATTGACTATCAATTTGAAGAGGATTTGCGTATTTGGTCATTTAATTCAACCACCAATTATTTTTAAGATTAAATTTATTTTATGGATTTCACAAGTGTCGTACTCTGCATAACATTTTTCTTGTTTGTTTGTGTGTGAACAAAATATCTCAAAAGGTTGTGGACGGATTTGGACGTAATTTGGTGGAGAGCATGAGTATGCGACAAGGACGAAATGATTAGATTTTGGTGAGAATCCTGATTTGGATCCGAGAATTTTTTTGTGATTTTTCACTATTGAGAGATAGTCAAAAACGACAAAAAATAAAAAAATAAACTAGCAGGACATCTCAAAAAGTTGTGGATAGATTCGGACGAAACTTGGTAGGGCACATTGGGGATGTAACAAGGAAGAAGTGCTTCGATTTTGGTGAAGATCCAAATCCGGATCCGATAATTTTTAAAGTGATTTTTCACCATTGAGTGATGAGGCTAAAACGACATATAGCAGGATATCTCAAAAAGTTGTGGATGTGTTCAGACTAAACTTGGTGGAGAGGTTTGGTATGTAACAAGTAAGTACGTTAATCCACCCCAAACCCACCTCCTTCAAATTCCCTGCTTTCCTTCCTGAAAGTCCCTGTGATGTCCATCTTGTGTACCCCATGTTCCTCGCCCCAACACTCTCCCTTCCACAGATCTCGTAATGTCGCTGTTCCCCACTGTTTTGTCCTTCCCACTCCCGCCCCTCTTGTCTCATGCCCCCCTTGATGTGTGTTATGTGTTAGCTCTCTTATACTGTGTTAACTGTTACTGTTATATGTGTTATATGTGTAATGTTATATGTGTAAACTGTGTTTACTGTTATATGTGTTAACTTATATGAGCCTCGACAAGGTGTACAATTTTTTTTTTGACAAAACTGTAACAGATGCAGTTCTGTAGCTTCGAGAGTTCTGTAGATTGTATCACATTGGTAGTATTTACATCAGATAGTCAAAGGTAGCAATGACATCTAAAAAGGAGTCCTACTTTTTACTCAACCTCATTCGTGTTGGTTTCTGAGGGCTTCCTATTATATAAGCTTTGGTCAAGATATAATCTAAGGAATTTGTACACAGAAACCTGTTTGGAGAACATAATTTGAATGAATAATTCATTAATCTAAGTCATTGGTGTGTGTTCTTGGTTAATTCAAAAGGACTTACCAAGGATGATCCAGAGTATTTTCATGGTAGAAAACAATTGTCTGGTTAAGTACCTCCACAGCAAGCTTCCATGCCTAGTAGTAGATTACATCGAAGTATTTTGACATGGAAAACACATATATTGTGCAACATCTTTTTTTTAAAAAAACAATGGAAAATAAAAATATTTGCAATTTGAACCAAGCAGAGGAAGACCTCTATTGGGTTTGTATTCTCAGATATAGCTGTTAACAACGAAGTAATGGCTCAAGCATTAGCTTGGATTCCACACATCTTTTGGCCATTCAAGAATTCATTAAAGTCTGCATTAATCTATTTGACGTCTTGGGACTATGCAATTACTCTCCTGTCTGCTCTGTTCAAAACAAAGTTGTGACGACCCCCTTAATGAATGTCTTTAGTGGGCCAGCTGAAGTTTTTTTGTTGTTGAAATATTTGAGGGTACCATTGCAATTCTAATCCTAACTGTGTTTTGAGATGCTGAGGATACAGACTTGTCAGGCTGCTGCTTTTAGTTTTGAATCCACAACTTAAGGAGTGTAATGTCCTTTAAACCACAATATTAGCTCCATACTTTATTTGCACAAGCTAAAAGATGGAATGGCCAAATAAGATGCTATAGACATATCTCATGCATCAAGATCACTAATGGGTAAAGAGAGACTGCCCTCCTTTCTTGCTCAAGGTTCATACCATAAATTGATCGCTGTGATAATAGAAACAGCTCATCCAGTACTAAGTAAACAGAATTAATCCTGTTAGTGGGGCAACTTAGCATAACAATTGTGCATTTTGTGAGGAAAGCACCAAATTTGGCACACTGGTAGCCTATCCTATTATGAACAGATTTGGATATTGGGCCATCTCAAAATTTTTGATGGCAGTGGAAAATGGCTGCCACAGCCATCAGCGGCTGAATTTGAGATGGCCCAACATCCAAATCTGTTCATAATATGATAGGCTACTAGTGTGCCCAATTTGGTGCTTTCCTCACAAAATGCACAATTGTTATGCTATATTTAGCTAAGTTGCCCCATTATGTGGCCCATGATCAGACAGTATAACCTGTTTGGAGGTTGATGGAAAATGTCATGGAAACTTACAGGAGGGAAATAACTTTGTATCCACTCCGATTCCGAATCTTTATTTTTTTTCCCCACGGCATCTCTCGAAATGGAGTACTGCCATACTCCATGATGCCACACTTGCGATTATAAACAGGCTGGCTCACTTTCAGCTGAATCAATCAAGCTCAGCTCCATTTTACAGATCATGTTGATGCTTTTCCTCTTCTACATCGATACAAGTTGACATACTCGTAGCAATGAATCTGTTGAAGAGACAGAAGAGGTATCAGTCACACAAAGCAGCATTTCAATATGATGTCGTCATCAGACTTTGTTGGTTGACCTCTTTCGATTAATCCTGGCACCCAGACAAAATTGTGTGAGAAGGACATGGTGGGATTGAAATCAATGTGTTTGCCAGACTTGATGGTGTAATGGTTAGAACATCTCTTCAGAGTCCAGGTTGGCACTTCGAATCTGACCCTGGCCAAGTCATACCAAAGAATATTGAAATAGTATGTATTGCTTCCTTGGTTTATGCTCAGCATTTGAAAAGGATGGAGCAGGGACAAACAACCACAGATTGGCAACCATTGCACAGGCTTTGATGGGCCTAATGGCCTCCTCCAACATTGAAGTTCCTTGTAAGGGAAGTCATCATACTTGGAGTATGTTTATACATTGTGCATGAGCATATGCCTGGTGTTGGCTTAATGGTTCGAGTGGTGCGCTTGGGATCCTTGGATCCTGAGTTCAAATCCTGCTCGGCTGTTGAATTAATACCAAGTGGGGTTGATTCTGCCTGTTATCCTTCCGAGGTCGGCAAAATGAGTGCCAGCATGCTGGTATCCTGTGTTGGAGTGGTGACCCATCCAGGATTGTGCCCAACAGCCCAGGAGACTTCTTAGACAGCACCAACGCTCTGCACAGAGTATGGTCCCAATGGATGGATGTGCACGAACTGTTCTTCAGATGAAAATCAGGAAAGAGCAAGGGTGTTATAAAATCAAGGACGAAATCACACTCCTCATGTGTTTTGTTCATAGTTTCTCACATTTGTGGAACCGTCTACTGCAAGGCTGATCCCTTCCACCATTCCCTCAAGGGCTTCAAAGGCAGGCAGTGTACTGCACTGATATTTTGTGCTATATCCATCCTTTTCAACAATTTTTTTTTACCCCTAATGATCCTGCCTAGCCCAGCTGTCTTACCTACAGGTTTCTGTGTTTCCTCCCCTCTCCTCTTTCCATGTTTGTTCATTCCCTTGCTTACTGTGGGGGCAGTGTCGAATAGTTGATATCATCTATTTTTTCGCAAATGCTTCACTTGCATTATCCATCATCATTAGTGATGTCAGATCACATCGATCAATCAATGGATAATCAGATGACACACCTTCTGTGAACCAGAGTGACCTTCGATCGCTTTGTATCGGACTGATCTTCCTTGTAGACAAGGTAAGTTACTCAAAAGCAACTACTTGACAGTGCATACAAAATACCATGTTACTTAGCCCCTATGCAAAAGACAAGGTAGATTGGGAAGGTGTGCACATATAAAATGATAAAAATTAAGGAAAAAAAAAAGGAGAAAGGCAAAAACAAAAGTGTGGGAGGATTCCAGAGAGATGGGAATGGATGTTGGGAATAGAGGACAGAAGAGGAGGGAACTGAAGGAGCACGAATGGAGAGTAGAGGGGGTTTAACATGTGCACATTTTGCATACGTCATACGTGTTAAGTCCATTTCGAAGGTAATGAGTGCCCCAAAGCCCACAACGAGTGAAATGATCAATAACCAGCACCTGAGAGCTGCACAAGAACAGGAAACAATTAAACAGATGCAATAGAGTTTTTATTTAATTCCCTTTCTTGGTTTGGAGGTTTGATGAAATCGACAACCAAACCGTAAACCACAAATTGATGGACAAGTTGCTAGAGACTTTTCCTACAGAAAAAAAGATCTCCCCCATTAAATTGAAGGCATGTCTCTACATATTTCTTTCACTTTGCCTTTTCGATTTACTCAATTTACATATTTTAACCAACAAGTTCAAGCACACCACTTATCAACATGCTGCCTTTGCCCGAATCCCTCTCATTTGCCTGAGAAATATTATTTTACCATCCATGCTGTCTTAAAGTTCGACACCAACACTTAATTATCTTCATTGTTTGTCCATCGAAACGCTGCCCTCCTCCACCATTCTCACCTATGACTTCATATTTTTCCTTTAAAATGCTGATATTCCCTTTTAAATCATATATCCATATAAAACTCTTAATTAATTAGCATTCCTCTACTTACAACATTATTTTTAAAATTCTAGCTGAATAAATATTCCTAATAGTGTTATCGTTCTTACCAGGAAAGCACGATCCAGCACTCCAGATTGAATGTGTCCTTTTTGGAAATGCTCCTTCCACTACAGTTAGCAGTTATGTTTATAACATGGGCGTTTGTGCTTTTGACTTCAAGTTAATCAGTCACATATTTTAGTAAGCTACCACCCTACAAAACTCATTTATCACTTTGGTCATTGGAAATTGCAATGCCCCCAAATGAACTCCGCAAATAGTATGTTGAGGTTGATTTGATATTCTTAGTTTGTCAAAAAGTTCTTAAACTGCTGTTGGAAAGGAACAATGATCGAAACCACATCTCAAAGGTCAAATAATATTGCAAGATTTATTGCAAAATAGGAAATGAAGAAAGCAAAATTCAAGATACTACAATTGATTGAAATAATCACGATGAAAGAAAAAAAACTAGATCAGAAAATAAGCGCAATTGAGCGAAGATCCTCGTCCTCTTAATGATGACGTCATAAAAACGAATATGACGTCATTGTGATGTATCAGGTTTGCGATAAATTATCTGTGCTAATGCCCGGCTTGATTCCCGCAAACAAAATTCAAACAGCTTGCCCAGTTTCGGAGATAATGGTATAGGCGATTGCCATTAGCGGCGATATGATGTCAACTTTTTTTCTCGGAAGAATTTACAAAATCAGAGATGGTTGCTGCCTGCGCGTGGGCTTTCTGCATATACATGGCAAGTTTCAAGAAAATCCGATGAAAACTCTGGATTGTGAAACAAAACATGTCAAACTAGAGGGGGAGCACTTGGGAGAGTGCAAAACCTCCGCCGCCAATACTGCTGGGTCACTCAAATGAACCTTATATCTTATTCATTAAATATGTCAACAGTGCTGACAGAATTATAGTTATTTTCTCCAACATCTTTTTTGGGGGGGTTGGAAATCACTTAAAACATGCAGAAATGCAAAAAAATAACTTTTTCTCGAAAAAAAATTTTTGGGGGGGGTAACAATTTTTTTGGGGGGGAGGGTGGGAAGCACTTAAAACATGTAGAAATGCAAAAAAAAATTTTTTTTTCTCTGAACAATTTTTTTTTTTGGGGGGGTTGGAAATCACTTAAAACATGAAGAAATGCAAAAAAAAATTCTCTTTTTTTTGGGGGGGGAGTAACAATTTTGGGGGGGGAATTGGAAATCACTTAAAACATGTAGAAATGCAAAAAAAAAAGCTTTTTTTAATCTCAAACCATTTTTTGTGGGGGGGGGGACCAAGTCCAAAATTTAATGGCATGATCCTTGGACCATACCTAACCCCCCCCCCCCCACTAAGTTTCGTCGAAATCCGTCAAGGAGTTTTTCTGCAATACTGTTCACAAACAAACAAACAAATACACAAACAAACAAAATGGAGGGGAAGCACTCGGGAGAGTGCAAAACCTCCGCCGCCAATACTGCTGGGTCACTCAAGTGAACATTATATCTTAGGGCCCTGCCACACCTTGACGTTTTAGGCAGCAATGGCAACGTATAAAAATGTATGCAAAACGCTGGCGTACGCTGAAATTTTGATGTTTTTTTTTTAAGTTTTTGGCATATTCATAACGTGTTGATCATTTGCATAACATGTTAGTAACGGGCACAGAATCTTTCGTTGTGTAAAACCTAACTTTTACCAACGAATGCTTACCTTGTGGTCGGCATTCAAAACCTATGACAAACGAGAGTTTAACTTACCCTTTGCGTGCTATACGTATCGCCGGCGAACTCGTGGCGTAGCCAGTTAAGAATTTGCCACACGCCGATTTAAATCATAACCGCCTGAGAATTGGAAGTGTCAACATCGCAGTCACACCTTGCCGATTTTGCCAGCATATGCCATTCTATGAAAAATGTGTTTACAACGCTAGGCACACGTCAGATACGCTGCAGGTAAGTTGTGTATACGTTTAGAGTATGCTGGAAATCATTGAAGTACGCTGGCATATTACCTAGTCCGTTTGGTACGTCGTGAAATTTCAAGCATGCTGAAAATTTTAAGACGTACTCGACGTAAGGCTCACACATTTCGCATGCGTTGGCATCTGTTCCTAGCACGTTCCGTGATCGTTTAAACCCGGCGAACACACGTTACTTGTAGGTTACTCATAAAGTCGAAGCACGTCAAGGTAATGGCCAACATACTTGAAACCAAATTTCTAATCGATGAGTAACGTGCTTTGAACAAATGAGTAGCGTCAGCTCAGCCTATGTTTAACGTGCTTGGAAACTATGAGTAACGTGCATTGAAACTATGTATAACTGGCCTTGAACCAATGACTGGCGTGCTTTGAACGTAAGAGTAACGTGCGTTTAACCTATGAGTAGCATGTTTTGAACCGAAGTGAAACGTGCTTCTAACCTTTGAGTAACATGCTATGAACCTATTTGTAACGTATGTAAAACGCACATTGTCGTATGTAGACGAATTAAATTGACGGCTTCCAGACAACCACAGAACTTACTGAAAGTGTTTCTAACTTACATCTACAGTGTACTGGCGTATTGGCAGCGTTTAGGGGAATTGGTATATACAAATGGGCTTCACAATAAAAACCCATCATTGTTCCAGACCCCATGGTGAGTAGATGTGAACACCGGTAGTATCAATAGTAGCAGTACTATTACTAGTAGTCGGTGTGCGTGACAGTAATAATAGTAGTAGTAGTAGTAGTAGTAGTAGTAGTAGTAGTAGTAGTAGTAGTAGTAGTAGTAGTGGTAGTAGCATTGGTAGTAGCTGTATGTCTATGTCAGTAGTAGTATGTGAGCATGATGTGAAGGCTGTGGGGGATGATGGATCCTCGTTGCGTCAACGAATAGGAGTGAAATGAAAACGAGAGATGAACCTTCAGAGTGTAGGCTTTATTCCATTTGATTGGAGCCGCTTCTACGGGCAAACCAGGGAATACAGACGCAGCATGGAGTACATAAGCAGTAAGGTATACACGCGCAACTAATCACCGCAAAATAAATCAGTATAAGCACAGAGTCCGATATACTCTCAATTCTCACCATTCAACGAGCACCAAGTGAACCGCCGACATAAAACGACAATGCCCCTGGGACAATCACCCCCGACCGTGCCGAACCTCAGCTTTATCTCTTCCGTGCTCGAGCCGTGCAACATGTGATCGTACGTCACGACCTTCAATTCACCACATTCTCCCCGTCTTTAAAATGTAACTCGAGGCCCAACGAACGCACCATGATTACTTCAGCGCTATAGGAGTATACATTTCAAGCAACGCGAACTATCTAAACTACAGAAGCATACATGCCAAGCAGTGAGGATTATTTTGAGTTGTAGGAGCATGGTAATGAGCATCGATATATTATGTAACGAGCATATAGGAGCATGAGCATCGAGGATGCCGATAATCCCCTTTACAGATTGAGTCGGCGAGGGGGTATTATGCGTCGACCTCTCCGGGAGTAGATGGCGGTTTCACTTGAGGAAGGCTTCCGATCCTCTTGGTGAGCCTCGACTCGTGCCGGAGATGACTCCCCGATCGCTCTCGGGTGGAACGCGGCAGCTCCGTTGTCACCCTTCTTGGGTGGAGTCCCTGGGGGGGGGGAACACCTGGGGAGGGGATGTCAGAGGGAGGAGTGCCAGATGGTGGTGTACCTGCGGGAGGAGTACCTGAGGGAGCCAAATGGCGAACCGACACGGTGGTCTCCCTGCCATCCGGGAGCCTGACATGAGCATACTCTGGATTAGTATCGATGAGTTCGACCTCTTCCACCATGGGTTCATACTTGCTTTGTCGTACTGGGCGTTTCATGAACACTGTTCCAGGATGGGTTAGCCAGTTGGGCACCGATTGGCCGTCAACATAACGTCGTTGGTGAGTAAACATTCGTTCGTGAGGAGTTGCGTTGGTGGACGTGCAGAGCAAAGAGCGTATGGAATTCAGAGCGTCGAGAAGGGTAACCTCCCACCGCTCGGGGCCCAGTCCTCTCGATTTCAGCGCCAGAGTTACGGCTTTCCAAATAACTCCATTATATCGTTCCACCTGCCCATTACCGTGTGGGTTGTAACCCGTCGTTCGACTAGTTGTGATGCCGTGCTCTAATAGGAATTGTTTTAGCCCAGCCGACATGAAACACGGCCCTCTGTCTGAATGTATGTACGAAGGTTTCCCAAACATGGCAAAGAGGTCAGACAGACATTTCACGACAGTGCCCGAGGTCATATCCGAGCACGGAAATGCAAAAGGGAACCTTGAATATTTATCAACAACAGTGAATATGTATCTGTTGTCTGTCTCAGTCGGCAGGGGCCCTTTGAAGTCAATGTTTAGTCTCTCGAAGGGAGAAGTGGCCTTGATCAATCTGCCAGAAGCCGCGCCATAGAATCTGGGTTTTAGTTCAGCACAAACAGGGCATGAAGCATTCATTTGTTTAATATCTTCAATAGAATAGGGAAGGTTCTGTCTGCGCACGAAATGTGCCATTCTGGTTACCCCCGGGTGGCACAGAGACACATGGAGGTCTTGCAAAGCCCGACTGATTGTCGCTGAACAGTAGACCCGAGAGAAGGTGTCTGCAGCAGGGTTTTCCCTCCCGGGCCGGTAGACTATGTCGTAACTATAGCAGGCTAGGTCTATCCGCCATCTCATAATTTTTTCATTCTTAATTTTCCCGTTATTTTTCCCATCAAACATGAATGCCACGGATCGTTGGTCCGTAACGAGCGTGAAGTGGTTTCCCAGTAAATAATGTCTCCATTTACGCAGCGCTTCGACGATGGCATACGCCTCCTTCTCTATTGCCGAGTGTCTCTGCTCGCTTCCAGAGAGAGTTCTCAAGAAGAACGCGACCGGCCGCCCAGACTGATTAAGCGTAGCAGCTATCGCGTGATCTGAAGCATCTGTTTCCACCACGAAGGGCACCGAGCTATCGATCGATAATACCACGGAATTACTGATATCATCTTTGAGGTTGTGGAAAGCTGTTACAACAGCGGCATCTGGTGGAAAGTTTTTGCAATGCACTTGGGGATGTATTTTCTCGGAGTATTGCGAAATCCATCTTGCATAGTAAGCGAACATGCCGATCACCCAGCGCATTGTCTGCAGGTCCTGAGGTGGGGGTAGCTCACGAAGTGGGCGCAATCGTTCAGGATCAGGCTTAATCGTGCCGTCGGCTATCGTGTAGCCGAGAAGGTCAATTGACCTTGCCGAGAATACGCATTTCTTGTAGTTGAGAGTCAGATTATATTTTCTAGCAATGCTCAAGAATCTGTCCAGGTTCATGTCATGTTCCCCCTGATCCCTACCGCACACTGTGACATTGTCCACGTAAACAAAAGTGTCTTTGAGGTTTTCATCTGAGATGATGTCGTCCATAACCCGTTGGAAGCAAGCTACTCCATTCGTGACACCGAATGGAATCCTCCTGAATTGGTAGAGGCGTCTACCTGCCTGGAATGCGGTGTAAGGTTTGTCTTCCTCTCGGATGGGAATTTGATGATAGGCGCTTCGCAAATCGATGGTGCTGAATATCTTATAATTGGCCACGCGTTCGACCATCTCGTCTATGCGCGGCAAAGGGTAGGCGTCGAGTTGGGTGAAACGATTGACCGTTTGGGAATAATCGACAACCATTCGTTTCTTATGATTCTGGTTGGCGGTGACCAACACCTGTGCGCGCCATGGCGTATCGCTCGGTTCTATAATTCCTTCTTCCAGTAATCGCTTGGTTTCTGAAGTGATGAAATTCATGTCAGCAGTGGTATATCGCCGCGGTTTGATCGCTATCGGTTTACAGACCGGCGACAAGTTAGCGAACAGCTGGGGGGACGTTACCTCTGCGGTGGTCAAAGCATTTAAAATTAGACGAGGTTTGAGTATCCGGCTCCTCGGGTTTTTCTCCATCCCCTGTGTCTGGCTGTGTCTGTGTCTGTGGGGTTCCTTGAGTTTCCACCGTAGCAGCGTTCATTAGCAGCATCGGTGTCCCAAATGACTCAGATTGCTGCTGAGCCATATCCATCGCTCGAGCCTGATCGACTACCTTTTCAAGAGTGGGTTGCGCTTTCTCTAGTAAGCGTTGCCGTATGTGGGCTGATCTAAGTCCTTGGATAAATGCCTCCCGGGTCGCTTCATTTCGGTGTTCCTCGGCGTTTACGACCCGGAAGCTGCCGTCTTTTCCCAGCTGTTTCAGAGCTTGCAGGAACTGATCGATTGTCTCCCCGGCTGCTTGCTTGCGTGTGTTGAGAAGATGTTGTATGTATACCTCGTTCTTGCGCTTCACGTAGAGCGCCTGCAGCACGTCGATCGCTGCTTCGTAGGTGTCACACTCCGAGAAGAGCCTGTATACGCTGGGCGAGACATGATTCACAAGGGCAGCCAATTTGTCAGGTCAGGTCAGGTATGGGAGCATGTGCCAGAACAGCGCGTCGCTGCGTCCACTTTCCGCCGGTACTCCAGGGGCCTCCTTCTGGCCATCCCCCAGGCAGATGCCAGGCCCATCCCCATCTCCTTGAGATGATGGTCAACCTGCTGCAACCATGAGGCACGTGGTCGGCCCACTGGCCTCCTCCACTCATGAGACTCCCTCGCTGAGAGAATCTGGTGAGCAGGATCAGCGTCAGGAAAACGAGCCACATGTCCATACAGCCGCAGCTGACGCTCACGGACTATGCAGGTAACAAATCTCATCCGAGTCTCTCTCAGCAACCGCTCGTTGGACACAAAATCCGACCAGCGATAGCCAAGGATTCTCCGAAGAGACCTGGTACCAAAGGAATTAAGTCTCCGTCTCAGATCCTTGGTCAAAGTCCAAGTCTCGCACCCATAGAGCAAGACTGGAAGTACCAAGGACCTGAAGACTCGGACTTTCGTCCTCCCGCACAGGTACCGGCAGCGCCACACCCCATGATCCAGTGAATCCATGACTCCCCAGGCCCGACCCAGACGTCTATTGACCTCCGGCTCACAACCTGCGGAGACATGAATATCACTGCCAAGGTAAGTGAATCTATCCACGACCTCAACATCCTCACCACAAACAGACACAGACAGGACAGCAGCATCCAAGATGTCACCGAAAGCCTGGATCTTTGTTTTGACCCAAGAAATCCGTAATCCCAACGGCTCCGACTCCTCATTCAGCACCTCGAGGGCCCCCAAGAGGATGTCTAAAGTCTCCGCAAAGATGACTGCATCATCTGCAAAATCAAGGTCCGAGATCTTGACATTGCCAAACGATGCACAGCAACTTGATCTCTCCGACGTCCTCCCAAAAATCCAGTCCATACAAGTGCTGAAAAGTGTGGGGGCAAGTACACATCCCTGACGAACTCCAGTAACAACTGGAATAAGTCAGAGGCGGTACCACCACACTTCACAGCACTCTCAGTACCAGAGTAGAGTTCAGACATCAGATCGATCAGTTTCGGTGGCACCCCACGAAGACCAAGAATCCTCCAGAGGACATCCCGATTCACTGAATCGAACGCTTTACAGAGATCAACATAGGCTGCAAGCAGCCCCTGCCGAAACTCTCGTCTGCGTTCAGTGAGGACACGAAGAGCAAGGATACGGTCAATCGTTGACCTCTTTGGTGTAAAGCCTGACTGCTCTGGACGCTGGTGCTCAAGCAGATGGTGGCGAACCCTATCAAGAATTATCCGAGCAAAGACCTTGCCCGGCACTGAGAGCAGCGTCACCCCTCGGTAGTTGTTGCAGTCTTGGCGATCACCCTTCCCTTTCCAGAGAGGGACAACAAGGCCCCTCTTCCAGTCAGTTGGGATGATGCCTGTGTTCCAGGCAGAGCACAAAACTGCATGCAACGACGCGAGTGCAGCATTTCCACGAGCCTTGAGAAGTTCAGCATGGATGCCACAGATCCCTGGAGCTTTGCCCCGTTTCAACTGGTTCACCGCAGCCCGTGTTTCCACAAGCGATGGTGGACCACAGTTGATTCGAGGGTCAGCAACAGGGATTGTAACACCCTTGACGTCCAACTCGACAGCTGGGGGATCAGCCTGGTACAACCGCTCAAAGTAACCGGCCCAGCGGGCCTTCACTTCAGACTCCTCTGTCAAGAGCCTACCACTCTCTGCTCGAACTGCAGTGCTCCGAGGGATGGGCTTGGATGAACGTAATGCGCGAATTCCCCTGTAAGCGGGACGAGAATCACCTGTCCACAGGTGATGCTCCACCCCCTCACAGATTCCTCGCACATAGGCCTCCTTGTCCACCCTCAGTGCACGTACAGTTTTACGCCTCAGCTCCCTGAACAGCTCAGCTCTGCCATTCAGCCTGGCCAATTTGTCAGCTCCCTCTTAAATTGAAATGAAAACGAGAGATGAACCTTCAGAGTGTCGGCTTTATTCCATTTGATTGGAGCCGCTTCTACGGGCACACCAGGGAATACAGACGCAGCATGGAGTACATAAGCAGTAAGGTATACACGCGCAACTAATCACCGCAAAATAAATCATTATAAGCACGGAGTCCGATATACTCTCAATTCTCACCATTCAACGAGCACCAAGTGAACCGCCGACATAAAACGACAATGTCCCTGGGACAATCACCCTGGACCGTGCCGAACCTCAGCTTTATCTCTTCCGTGCTCGAGCCGTGCAACATGTGATCACACGTCACGACCTTCAATTCACCACAAGGAGAATACTTTCCACCATTGTTCGATGTTCTGAAAGGGCTAATTTTTTTTCCTCATTCCGGAGATGAAATATTTCTTTGTTTTACTATTGAAATTATTAAAAACGACTTTGACAAATGCATAATGTACTAGTAATGAACACAGAACGCTTCGATAATGTATAGATTAGTTATACCAACGATTGCTTATCGTGTTTTAGGCGTCCACAGCCTATGTCCAACGATAGTCTAGCGCATGCATAACGTGGGAGCGCATCGTCTACGATTACGTGATGTTTGCTATCCATTGACTGCCACTAAACTATTTTAATAAACGGCTGTCACTCGGCTATTGTTTTTGGACGCTGGTGCTCGGCAATTCAAATCGTTTCCATTGAACGAGTTAAATCGCTTCCACTGGACTATTGAAATGATTTCATAATAATCCTTGGTTATCCTTGGACCCACTCTGGCTATCAGCTCGTCGAACATCGCTGGAGGCATTCGCAGGAAGTTGATGAAGGATGCATGGTCCTCGTTCCGGAGTTCCACCATGAGCTGGTCATATATGCCGTAATGGCGTCGCCTCCCAATCCATGGTCTCACCCAGTTCCTTCTCCTCCGTTCACGTCTTCTTCTCCCGGCTCTATTGGCACGCAGCTGCTGCAGTGTCAACTCGATAAGGTCATGTTGATGTTCGAGGACAGGTAGGTATTGTCGTCTCAGCCTTGCCGTATCCTCCACCTCTCGGAATGACATCGACATGTACTCACCACGAAGTCTAAAAAAAAAAGACGGGTTCCTCCTGCGAAGCCACCTTTTTATATACCAATTCCCCAAATCGCTGTGAATATGTCATTCTACGTCAGCTGTTTGTTACAAACGTATTCAGTAAGTTCTGTGGTCGTCATGAAGACGTCAAATACGTCTACATACGTATTTATTCGTAGGACATGCTCTACAACTAATTCCCAAGCACGTTACTCGTAGATTATAAATAAGTCACGGGTTCCCTAAACATTACTTTGATGTGTTTTGATGTATGAGAAACTTTCTAGTAGCGCGTTGCAAGCTGTGAATAACGTTCGTGTAGCATACTTATAAAACGTTACCTAGAGTTTATGAATAAGTTTCGGGTATGTAAATGTTACCTCAACGTGTTTCCACAATTGAGTAACATATAAATAACGTGTGTCAACGATCGCATAACGTGCCTAAACCTTATGGCCAGCGTCGCGGAAAGTGTGAGCCAAAAGCCGAGTACGTCGTAAAATTTTAAGCATACGAAAAGTTGAGAAAAACCACAAAGTTCAATGATTAAAGCCAGCGTACTATGACTTATGGCAGTGTTTTTCAACGTGATCTTAATGTATACAAAACCTACCCATAACGCATTCGACGTGTGCCAGCGTATTAGGCAAATTTTTTCATAAATCGGCATAGGTTGGCTAAATCGTCAAGGTGTGACAGCCCCTTTATTCATTAAATATGTCAACAGTGCTGACAGAGTTATAGTTCTTTTCTCCAACATTTCTTTTTGGAGGGGGGGGGGTTGGAAATCACTTAACACGTAAAAATGCAAAAAAAAAAATTTTCTCAAACAATTTTTTTTGGGGGGGGGTTGGAAATCACTTAAAACATGTAGAAATGCAAAAATAAATTTTTTCTCTAACAATTTCTTTTGGGGGGTGACAATTTTTTTGGGGGTTGGAAATCACTTAAAACATGCAGAAATGCAAAAACAATTCTCTATTTTGGGGGGGGGCGGGGTAACAATTTTTTGGGGGGAGGGGTTGGAAATCACTTAAAACATGTAGAAATGCAAAAAAAAATTCTCTATTTTTTTTTTGGGGGGGGAGTAAAAAAAAATGTTTTGGGGGGGGGTTGGAAATCACTTAAAACATGTAGAAATGCAAAAAAAAAAAAAGCTTTTTTTAATCTCAAACCATTTTTTTGTGGGGGGGGGGACCAAGTCCAAAATTTAATGGCATGATCCTTGGACCATACCTAACCCCCCCCCCCACTAAGTTTCGTCGAAATCCGTCAAGGAGTTCTTCCGCAATAGTGTTCACAAACAAACAAGCACAAACAAACAAAATGGAGGGGAAGCACTCGGGAGAGTGCAAAACCTCCGCCGCCAATACTGCTGGGTCACTCAAGTGAACCTTATATCTTAGGGCCCTGCCACACCTTGACGTTTTAGGCAGCAATGGCAACGTATAAAAATGTATGTAAAACGCTGGCGTACGCTGAAATTTTGATGTTTTTTTTTTTTAAGTTTTTGGCGTATTCATAACGTGTTGATCATTTGCATAACATATTAGTAACGGGCACAGAACGTTTCGTTGTGTAAAACATAACTTTTACCAACGAATGCTTACCTTGTGGTCGGCGTTCAAAACCTATGACAAACGCGAGTTTAACTTACCCTTTGCGTGCTATACGTATCGCCGGCGAACTCGTGGCGTAGCCAGTTAAGAATTTGCCGCACGCCGATTTAAATCATAACCGCCTGAGAATTGGAAGTGTCAACATCGCAGTCACACCTTGACGATTTTGCCAGCATATGCCATTCTATGAAAAATGTGTTTACAACGCTAGGCACACGTCAGATACGCTGCAGGTAAGTTGTGTATACGTTTGGAGTATGCTGGAAATCATTGAAGTACGCTGGCATATTACCTAGTCCGTTTGGTACGTCGTGAAATTTCAAGCATGCTGAAAATTTTAAGACGTACTCGACGTAAGGCTCACACATTTCGCATGCGTTGGCATCTGTTCCTAGCACGTTCCGCGATCGTTTAAACCCGGCGAACACACGTTACTTGTAGGTTACTCATAAAGTCGAAGCACGTCAAGGTAATGGCCAACATACTTGAAACCAAATTTCTAATCGATGAGTAACGTGCTTTGAACAAATGAGTAGCTTCAGCTCAGCCTATGTTTAACGTGCTTGGAAACTATGAGTAACGTGCATTGAAACTACGTATAACTGGCCTTGAACCAATGACTGGCATGCTTTGAACGTAAGAGTAACGTGCGTTTAACCTATGAGTAGCATGTTTTGAACCTAAGTGAAACGTGCTTCTAACCTTTGAGTAACATGCTATGAACCTATTTGTAACGTATGTAAAACGCACATTGTCGTATGTAGACGAATTAAATTGACGGCTTCCAGACAACCACAGAACTTACTGAAAGTGTTTCTAACTTACATCTACAGTGTACTGGCGTATTGGCAGCGTTTAGGGGAATTGGTATATACAAATGGGCTTCACAATAAAAACCCATCATTGTTCCAGACCCCATGGTGAGTAGATGTGAACACCGGTAGTATCAATAGTAGCAGTACTATTACTAGTAGTCGGTGTGCGTGACAGTAATAATAGTAGTAGTAGTAGTAGTAGTAGTAGTAGTAGTAGTGGTAGTAGCATTGGTAGTAGCTGTATGTCTATGTCAGTAGTAGTATGTGAGCATGATGTGAAGGCTGTGGGGGATGATGGATCCTCGTTGCGTCAACGAATAGGAGAATACTTTGCACCATTGTTCGATGTTCTGAAAGGGCTAATTTTTTTTCCTCATTCCGAAGATGAAATATTTCTTTGTTTTACTATTGAAATTATTAAAAAAGACTTTGACAAATGCATAATGTACTAGTAATGAACACAGAACGCTTCGATAATGTATAGATTAGTTATACCAACGATTGCTTATCGTGTTTTAGGCGTCCACAGCCTATGTCCAACGATAGTCTAGCGCATGCATAACGTGGGAGCGCATCGTCTACGATTACGTGATGTTTGCTATCCATTGACTCCCACTAAACTATTTTAATAAACGGCTGTCACTCGGCTATTGTTTTTGGACGCTGGTGCTCGGCAATTCAAATCGTTTCCATTGAACGAGTTAAATCGCTTCCACTGGACTATTGAAATGATTTCATAATAATCCTTGGTTATCCTTGGACCCACTCTGGCTATCAGCTCGTCGAACATCGCTGGGGGCATTCGCAGGAAGTTGATGAAGGATGCATGGTCCTCGTTCTGGAGTTCCACCATGAGCTGGTCATATATGCCGTAATGGCGTCGCCTCCCGATCCATGGTCTCACCCAGTTCCTTCTCCTCCGTTCACGTCTTCTTCTCCCGGCTCTATTGGCACGCAGCTGGTGCAGTGTCAACTCGATGAGGTCATGTTGATGTTCGAGGACAGGTAGGTATTGTCGTCTCAGCCTTGCCGTATCCTCCACCTCTCGGAATGACATCGACATGTACTCACCACGAAGTCTAAAAAAAAAAGACGGGTTCCTCCTGCGAAGCCACCTTTTTATATACCAATTCCCCAAATCGCTGTGAATATGTCATTCTACATCAGCTGTTTGTTACAAACGTATTCAGTAAGTTCTGTGGTCGTCATGAAGACGTCAAATACGTCTACATACGTATTTATTCGTAGGACATGCTCTACAACTAATTCCCAAGCACGTTACTCGTAGATTATAAATAAGTCACGGGTTCCCTAAACATTACTTTGATGTGTTTTGATGTATGAGAAACTTTCTAGTAGCGCGTTGCAAGCTGTGAATAACGTTCGTGTAGCATACTTATAAAACGTTACCTAGAGTTTATGAATAAGTTTCGGGTATGTAAATGTTACCTCAACGTGTTTCCACAATTGAGTAACATATAAATAACGTGTGTCAACGATCGCATAACGTGCCTAAACCTTATGGCCAGCGTCGCGGAAAGTGTGAGCCAAACGCCGAGTACGTCGTAAAATTTTAAGCATACGAAAAGTTGAGAAAAACCACAAAGTTCAACGATTAAAGCCAGCGTACTATGACTTATGGCAGTGTTTTTCAACGTGCTCTTAATGTATACAAAACCTACCCATAACGCATTCGACGTGTGCCAGCGTATTAAGCAAATTTTTCATAAATCGGCATAGGTTGGCTAAATCGTCAAGGTGTGACAGCCCCTTTATTCATTAAATATGTCAACAGTGCTGACAGAGTTATAGTTCTTTTCTCCAACATTTTTTTTGGAGGGGGGGGGGGGTTGGAAATCACTTAACACATAAAAATGCAAAAAAAAAATTTTTCTCAAACAATTTTTTTTGGGGGGGGGTTGGAAATCACTTAAAATATGTAGAAATGCAAAATTAAAATTTTTCTCTCACAATTTCTTTTGGGGGGTGACAATTTTTTGGGGGGGGGTGGAAATCACTTAAAACATGCAGAAATGCAAAAAGAAAATTTCTCTATTTTTTGGGGGGCGGGGTAACAATTTTTTGGGGGAGGGGGTTCGAAATCACTTAAAACATGTAGAAATGCAAAAAAAAAAAATTCTCTCTTTTTTTTGGGGGTGGGGAGTAAAAGAAAATTATTTTGGGGGGGGGTTGGAAATCACTTAAAACATGTAGAAATACAAAAAAAAAAGCTTTTTTTTTTAATCTCAAACCATTTTTTTGTGGGGGGGGGGACCAAGTCCAAAATTTAATGGCATGATCCTTGGACCATACCGAACCCCCCCCACTAAGTTTCGTCGAAATCCGTCAAGGAGTTTTTCTGTGATACTGTTCACAAACAAACAAACAAACAAACTGAAAGGGGTGAAAACAGTAACCTCCATCCATCCATCTTCGAAGATGGCGGAGGTTAAAATAGGAATGACGTCATAAATTTGATATGATTGGAGATGGTTGCTGCCTGCGCCTGGGCTTCCTGCATATACGTGGCAAGTTTCACGAAGATCCGATGAAAACTCTGGGTTGTGAAACAAAAAATGTCCAAAAATAGGAATGACGTCATAAAAATTGATATGACGTCATAGTGATGTATGATATGTGCAGTAATTCATCTCTGCTAATGCCCTGTTCGATTCCCACAAACAGAATTCAAAAAGCTTGCCTAGTTTCGGAGATAATTTTTTAGGTGATTTCCATTAGCGGACATATTTTGACGTCATAACTTTTTTTCTAGGAGGAATTTTCAAAATAGGAGATGGTTACTGTCTACACAGGGTATTTTTACATATATATGCCAAGTTTCAGGAAGTTTCGATGAAAACTGTAGGCTGTGAAACAAAAAAGTCCACAAGAACAACAACGTGAGTAAGACTTAGAGATCCTCCACGAGGATCTAAATATTTCAAATGTAATAATCCTATACATTGATTGTTGGGATTCATGCATTTGCCTTTAACCCACATCACCGGCCCATATACATGGTCCAAAAGTTTCCTACTTCCACCCTTGCACTCTCCCCCACCACCTCTTCCTCCATGTAAGCAATAAATAAACAAGAAGACAACGTCATGCAGAGCATGATACTTGAAAAAATCCATAAAAACAAATTTTAACTAATAAATAATTGGCTAGTTTAATTCAGTGACCCAATGTGCAACTCCTCTTCAGATTTCAAGTCAATCGGATGAAATTTGGCAATTTTATAAAGTCGGCCTATGTTGTCCTTTTGGTCGATGTTGACCTCGAAAATAATTGGAGGTTGAATTCAGTAACCTGAAATATAAATCCTCTTCAAATTTCAATTCAATTGGATAAAAATTGAGGATTTTAGAAATACCACCTTAGTTGTTGACCTTTGGCGCATGTTGACCTTTTGACCTCAAAAACAATTGGCTGGTTGAATTCAGTGACCTGAAATAGAAATATTCAAATTTCAATTTAACTGGATGAAAATTGAGTATTTTTGAAATCTCACCTTAGTTGTTGACCTTTGGCCTATGTTGACCTTTTGACCTCAAAAACAAAATGCTTCTTTCTTATGACACACTCTACCATGTGGTGAAGTTTCCTGAAGATTGGTTTAAAATTGTGAACTGTAGAAGACAAACAGACAGACAGACAGACAGACAGAATAACAAAATTGACCAACCAATATACTTCAAAATCTTAGATTTTGCAAGAAATAACATCAACTTGCACTGAAAAGCAAATGTAATTGTCTTATAGAACATTCCCCATCATCTAAAATTACACGGCTATTACCTGAAAAAATGTTTGAGAGCACTGAAATATCAAGTCAACCGCTAGATGTCAGAGAGAAAGCAAAGTGAGTAAGTTTCCACCAACAGTCTAGAATAGGTATGCAAAATACATATATATTTTTAAACAAACAAAAACACAGACAACTACACAATTATGCCTGGTGTTGGCTTAATGGGATCTTAGGGTCCTGAGTTAAAATCCTGCTTTCCTGTTGAATTAACACCACGTGGGGTTGATTCAGCCTGTCATCCTTCTGAGGTCGGCAAAATGAGTACCAGCTTGCTGGTATCCTGTGTCGGAGTGGCGACCCATCCAGGATTGTGCCCAATAGCCAAGGAAACTACTTAGGCAGCACCAACACTCTGTACAGAGTATGGTCCCAAAGGATGGATGTATGGAACCACACAATTAGTCCAGTGATGAATCTGCAATTATGTATTTTCAATCAAGCAATTGTTTGTTTTTCACCAAACAAGAAAACTTACACAGATTAACTCATGCTGATGGAAACAAAGTATAGGGAAAGTTGAAAACCCTCCATGGGCAAAGACTGTACTATTGCAGACCTTCAGTAATAGCCTTTACAACACAAAAGGAAGACCACAGGAAGTGAGCAACAATGGGTGACCAGTTGGCTAGCCCCTACCCTCAATATCAGTGGCAATGTGACGTTGGTGAAAGGCAAACATTCCAACCAATGGAGGATCTCCATTGAGGAGATATAAAAGGTCAATGATTCCTTGTGACTGCATGAGTCTGCTCATCCTCATCTTATGGTGACTCTGTACAAAGTCATGCCTAGTCTCCAGACATGGAGGCAATTAACAACTTTGTCTGTAGGCATCAACAAAGAAAAATCTGAGATGTTGTTGAACTTTCGAAACCACTTATGGGCCAGGTTAACACTCTTCTTCATATTTAGGCAAGGTGAAAAAAAAAATGTAGTTGTCCACAGGCATGGATCGTTTTCAACCTAATTGTGATATGTCGAATTATCGATTAAAAATACCGCCTCGAAGTTGGTCAGATTCCCGACGGATACTTTAATTAATGAATAAATTTTCCATGATGGTAATCTACAAATGAAGGAATGCAAGCAAAATGTTGTGGAGTAAAAAAAAATGAGAAAATGTAAGAAGAATTGGAAAAAGGAAGCGGGTGTACTCGTCTTATTGGAGTTTGAAGAGAAAAGAGAGGGAAGAGGATCAAATGTAATAATTCTTCAACTTGCTTCAATCAAGCGAGTAAACCCATGATATTGTTGCGAATTCGCACCCGCCGGCGTGCGGACGGCCACGTAACTCGGATCGCGGCACGTCACCCACCGGACGGACAATTCAGTCGTGACCCTCCAGGAACTACCACCCGGAGCCAGTCACGGGTGGGCCTTTCGACCTCACCACAATCGTGCCAATCGGCCACCGGCGTAGGATAGGGTTGTTCGCCAAACTCGACCTACCTAAGTACCCACGCGGATGGTAAACCGGGCGATCGTACCTCGCCGCAGGTCGACTCCGGACACGAGCCGCTTGGGCAGCCCGTTCCGTACTATCGGGATAAGCGAGCGGTGTTATCGTCGACCTCGACGGTTCAGATTATTTACCGAGCATTTGGCATCCACTACAAACCCTTTACGTGAAGCAGGATGGAGAGTCAATTTAAAGGAAAAGACGAAGCGAAACGGGAAAACATTTCACAAAATTTCCTGGCACACGGAAAGCACACATATACAGCCAGAGTCAAAATGCACATAAAGCAACCAAAACAATAAAAGCAACAATGCCGCAGAGTTAATACCGACTACGCGCACACATGGCAACACTTATACAGTTCTACTTCACAGACGGCACCAACACACATTTACACAAAAGCAAAGGAAAGAAGCCACCCTCATAGACAAGGAGGCAGACAGGCCTGTAGGCCAAAAGTGCGTGTGACCTGGAGGAGCGGCCAGGTCCACGAGACCGGGTGGGTCTTACCCACGTCCTCGTGACACGTTGGCGGGCGAGCCGCAAATGTGGCCGCGCGGCTGTGCCCCGACTCCGTGTTCCTTGGTGGATTTCGTTGGCACCACGTGTCGGGTGGGGGGGGGAATGGGGCCCCCTTTTGCACTATCTCAGCACGGGGGAAAGGGAGATTGTTGATGCCCTGGGGGAGGGGAGTGGCTGGCTGGCTTGGGTCCCAAGATGAGCGATCCCACACCGCGACCTCGTCGCCGACCGTCTTGCCTCAGACCTGAGCTCCCTGCCTGCAGTTCCACCGCTCTCCCTCGCCCGACTCTCTCTGCAACTCTTCTCCGTTCCACACTCTCCTCACCCAACTCCCCCGATCACCAATCTCAATTCGCCTTGCGCTCGCCTTTTTATAGGCGGGCAGGAGAAGCCAAGATGCAAATTTTAGGATCAGAATGACCTCAGGGGCGGAGCCACGCTCGCCCATTGGTCGGAGGAAATGGGGGCGTGAACTTCCCCTGATCCTAGAATTTGCATATATTGACTTCACACACACGCGCCTGGAGGCGGGGCCAAGCCGCCCTGTGCTTGCTAATTGGACGGAGGAGAAGTGGGCGTGTAGCCTTTTTGATCCGAATTTTCCCTCGGAAAGGCCGCTATTTGTGCTCGCGGCTCGGTGCGTTCGGCACCAGTCGCGGAACGCGCCCGGGACAGCCCGACGCCCAGTGTTCACAGGTGGTGCGGGAATGGCCGTAGGAGAAAGGTGAAGGTGGTGGAGGGTTTTCGGTGGTGGTTTGATGGTTATGGTGCCGTTTGGGAATGGCGGTGATGCGATGATGTGGGAGCGTAGATGGTGGTGGTGGCGTGGTTGTTGTGTGATGGCGGTTGAGACGTGGTTGGTTCAAAATAAAGAAAGAACAGAAAAAATGGCTAACTCAAAGCGTCGCAGCCCAAATGGATCGCATAAATTCCCTCTATACAACGGGTTTGGGCTAACTCTACACATGCACCTATGAAGATATCTCACCTGAGGGTCCTGAATGGTGGTTTGCGAATTTCCACAGCCGTAACAATATTGATTGGGTGGTCGGTCACAAGACTCCCATTATTCTCAGGTTTTCCGTCTGTCTGTTTGTATGTAATGGACAGCTTTGGAGGCCAGGAGTCAACCGGTTTTGATGAAACTTGACTGGTAGGTTCATACCAGGATCGAGTTGTATGCTTTTGAGCACCGTTGCTATGGACGCCACCGTTGCCTAACAACGGGACTTTGAATTTTTTGAAAAAAATCCGAAAAATATTTTTATATATATTTTTTTCGAAAATCAAAAATCGGCTTCGGCGCTTTTGTGCGCACTATAATCAACCTCTTTGTCAAAAATTTTCAGCCCGATCCGTCAAAAACCATATGACTGGTATGCAATTATATAGTAACCACCCATGTCACCTACCGGCTTGTTTGTTTATTGTTTATCCTACTCTCTCTGATACTTCCTTATCAGATGAAAAATAATGATAATTTTTATTTGTTTGCACACATTTGAAAACAAAAACAAAACAGACATTTGTTGGAATAATGATAATAATAATAATAATAACAATAATAATAATAATAATAATAATAATAATAACAAGAGCGAGAATTGCTTTGCAATATATGTCCCCAACCGATGTGATGTTTTCTAAGTTTAAAGAGGGCACAACTGAAAAATTGACGAAATGCCCAAAAACTCAAACTTGTTCTGTATCTTATCATAATAAAACCATGCACCAAGTTTAAGTTGAATAAGTTAATTGGTTTGGGGGGAAAAAAAGTCTGAAAAAAACCACAGGTGGGATGGACGGGCGGACACAAAGTAAACCGATAGTCCCCTCTGGTGAAACTGGTTGGGGACTAATAACCATTCCTTTCACGCGGTGAGGCACATAGGGCTGCCAAGACAGTTTCATTTGGCTAAGGAGTACAGTACAGTCGTGGATGGGTTACCACTCCAGCACGGGATACTCAAATGGCTTATTTCCACAGTAAGCTGTTACTCAATTTGCTGACTTTGAAAGGACGACAGGCTGAGTCAACTCACCTGCTGTTATTTCAATAGCTTGACAGGAGCTCAAACTCAGGACCCTAAGATCTGAAGCCAACACCAGACTAGACAATTGTTGATGGATTTTCTCAACTACGAGTTGATAAGGAGGATGTTTTCCACCTTGGAGAAGTCTGTCAACGCATGCACCTTCACAGAGTCTGCCATTGCATTTGTTCACGATAAGTTTTGTTTCGTCATAAAATGGAAACATCACGAGGACAATGAAAGGGAAATAAGAAGATTAAAGAAGCCAGAATTTAAATTTTTTTGAAGGAAAGATCATGTGATTTCTTCCTCACTCTAGGTTTTTGTGTAGGTGTTGAAGTGTTGAGCTTGATGGTGGCTTAACGGTGAAGAAGCCCCAGCCGTGCCAAGATAACACCAGGCATGTTGACTCAGTCTGTCATCTTTCTTGGGTGGGCAAAATGGTTGCCAGTTTTCTGGGGAAAGCCTCGGCCTGGCTTATGTGCCTGATGGCACGAGGAGGACCATTGGGTGGAGTGTTGTGATTCTTCTTATTATTTATCTCTCGGAATTAAGATAAAATTCCGCACGGTGGTGTTTCCTTTTGTAAGCAGCATGTAGTTACAGGGTGCATCATTTTCTGGGAATGTGGCTGTGCTGTTGATGCAGTGCACCCATTATGTTAGAACAGCAATTTGGAATTTATGCAAGGTACCAGCGATAGCCACCGACCCTTCACAAAGGACAACGTGGGATCTTTAACATCCAACTAATTCTGGCAGACGATAAACCCAGTTTAACGTCCATCCGCAGGACGACACACGCATCAATGCTTTATCTTACTTGTGAAACACCAAGATGACAGTTCATAGCTGGGCCGAAATTTTAACCCAGGCTAGATAGCTCAGAGGTGAGTGTGCGTACCTCTCAGCTATCCTCCCAAGTATGGGACCATACTTTCACTAGATGGCGGTGTACCTTAATTTATGGTTATATTGGGTTTGTCCAGCAGAGGGGGGCAAAAAGAAAACCAATTTCACCGGTTTCACCTCTGCCTTGCAAATATGAATCACATTTTTCGGAAAACAGTTTGTTGCTTTTTGTAAAAGATAAAGACGTGTCTGCGTGCAATCGGTTTATACAGTGCTATCTTTATTCGTTAATCCACAGCATTATCTCATGACACATCGGGTTAGTGTAATTCCCTGTAAGTAAATACATTAAGAAAAGCATGTGTGCACATAAATGAAAAAGTTATAAAATGTTGCTACGACAGTAGATCAATCACATCCTAAATTGTCAGCCAAAATATAAACATGATAAAGAACATGATGATTGGCCGGTGAGTGATCTGTTTTTTACTCGAATCACATTATGGTGTGTCGATGATAACGTCGATACATTTCTATTGCTGTGCAGGTAACATTTTATATGTGTGTGGCGCATCATACTAACATACGCAATTTGGTGTCTGTCTGTCTGTCTGACCACGATACATTTGATTGTTACTTATCCAATTTCAACCAAACTCTCTTTCTATTACAATCGAGGTTGCTAATAGTCGAGCGATTGCCCCATCACCCTGGCAAAATTCCAAATTCCTGCCCTCACCAACAGGGGGAACTGCATCAGCCGCACAACTGCGCCCCCGGCAATGATGCAACCAGCAGCCACCAGCTATACACAAAACGAAAATCACAATTTAAACTCCAACTGATTCTTACAATTATGTCACAGGCCGCAGCACTTTTGGCCATTTAGTTACCAACTGACCATCTTGCTCCATCTGCTGTCTGGCAAACACGACCGACATCCATTTGCTCCTCGTCATAACATTTCTGAACAAATCCAATGAGAACACGTTTCAACGTTTTTTTTTATAGCATTCCCGAATAACCCATTGAACACACAAAGTCCTTTTTTCATATTATCTCGCTTCTCATGGCATCCACAGCATTATAGAGCATGCCTCATCATTGCAGACAAACCCAAGGTTTTAAACCCTAGCATTTTGATACCGCAGCCACCAAAGTTTTGTCAGTCCTTGCGACCACTGACTACAATGCTAAAGCACATGCATCTCAACCAGGCGCAGCAAGATTGTGTTACAGTGGAATTTCACCATACCATTCTGTGCCAATCCTTTAAAAATCTCTCCACACCCTTTAATTCCTTCAGCACCTATCCCATCCCACCCCTCCCCATGACCAACCTTTATGCTTGCATCTTAAAAGGCCCTAGAAAAAAAAAAATTCAATCCCGCTGGCAAGGATCCACACATGTGACTCTTTATAGATTTTTCTCTCCACATTTCCCGGAAGCTGCATTATTGCCACTGGAAATTTTCCTGATAATCTGGCCTTCCTCTGATACTATCTTTCCTTCTCATCATTAGTGTTTAGATACTTTTATTAAAAAATAAAAAAAATTGAGCTCAAAGTAAGAGAAGGGTGATGAAGGATCGAAGAGTAATAAACTGACAATGGATCAAGCAGACCCAAGCAAGAGAATCAACGACCAGGAAAAGAGGAACAGAGGAAGAGAAACATGGTATCCTGCAAGTTAGAGATGTAGGTTAAGGAAGGATTAATGTGTGTATAAAATATGATTGAAAGGGCTGGAAGATGGTATGACATTGTGGTGTACTGTCAACTTCAACCTCTGGAGGAAAGGGTGGGATTGAACCGAATCAGGAAGGTGGTTCCACAAGCATGAACAAATTGGAACAAACGAGTGAATGTAAATAGAGACCCTGGATTTTGAGAAGTCAACAAAGAGGGGGTTACTGCAAGAATATTCTGGGGAGAAACAGAGGGATAAAGGAGCAGACCAGAAGAGACGTGGTAGAAAAACCGAGGCCACCATTCTCTCTTTGATGGGGATAGCAGGCCTTGTGCTTATTATTTGGGAGACATCATTGATGTTTGGAGCTTTGAATTCCACAGCACCCAGTAGAGAAAGACCTGAAGTGAAGACACAGCCCATAGGCGAGAGCAAACATTCGTGTAGGCTATGACTTCAGATTGATGAAGTACTTGGCAGAATGGGGGAAAACCCAGTCAACAGCTGGATTTGGAAGCCAGCTGTGATCTATGGCCTTCCCTCAAGGAGGTAATTGTCGATGGTGTGGGGCAAAAGTTCAAAGGACTGAGCCTCTTTGAGTGGTTGATAAAGCTGGCTGGCTTCATTAGATGGTCCATTGTGAGAGAAAGGGTGAGGATGTGAGATTCTCCTCAGTTGATGACATGTTCCATATTCCATGCTTCATAATGCAAGGTTTCAGATAGTAGAGAGTGTTCACCATACGTCCAGAGGCAAAACTCTGACCATATATTTAATTTTTAGGGTCTCCATCCATTATGGAGAGAGAGAAGCAGTGGATTGACCAGGATGGAATCCAAACTGATGATCAGAGATCTGGCCATTTTAGAAGAAAGGTTATGTCAGCTGTGTAGATGACCTTTCTTAAAAGTGGAACCAAGCTCATTGGCCTCCAGTTGAGTGGATCTGTTTTTGAACTCTTGTTGGGAATGGGAGTGAGTTTGGTTGACTTCCAAGCACAAGGAATGCAACTGAAGGGAAAGTACAAGCTGAAGAAAGCAGACAGAGGATAAATAAAAACAACAGAGCACTGGCAATTATTTAACCTTGGCCAGTCACCAAGGAAAAGTCAAGGAAAAATACTGTCTACCTTCTCAGATGAAAAAGGCACAGTGTCTAGTAGGTGAGCTTAAGGGGAGGAAATGGGGGTGGGGGGGGGGTAAGTTTGCCACACAGATGGATAGGTTTGGTATATGAGCTTTGTCTGAATCACATTGCAGACATTTTTCCTCGTCTTGAGCAGAGTCTGCAGTTAAGACCTTGCTCCTGCCCTCTCCTACCTCCGCCCTCCATTCCTCGAGAAACTCTCACCTTCTCACCCTCCCAAAGTGCAGACTGTTTGCACACCTTCATTTATTCATCCTCTTATTCCCCCGATTGTGGAATCCTATCCTTGTGGCCATTGTCTCATCAGCCTCACTTCAGTCTTCCCAATTCACTGCCCAACACTACCTCATTAGCTCATCATGACATCCACCATCTTTTCTACACTTGCTGATTCTTTCCCATTTTGTTCACCTCTTAGCAATTGTTACTTGTTTTGTGTCATTCCTCCTTTCCGACTTGTAAATGTACACCCACCTCCCCCTCCCCACCCCCCAAAAACGTACCCTCTGGTAGTTTGTGAATATGCTACCCATTGTTGTTCAGCTCCTCCATGAGCCAAAACCATTAAATAAAAGCCTTGATGTAGGCCATCTGATATTTTTAGGCTTTCCTAAAGATGAACACACTTATCAGGCAGTAATAATGTAGGTGATGAGATAGTCTGAAAGAAAAATCAAAATGACTTAGTAACGATGTTGTCACTTGCTTGCCAAAAGGTATTGGTGTACTGCAGTCGTCAGGCCACCCCAGTTGGCTGGTCCGAATCCGACGAACCACGTCAAAGCGGTCGCGCCTGCCAACCGAGCCGGATTATGGGCCTGTTTGCCATGACACCTTGCTCCAATGAAACAACCAAGCCAATCAGGCAACGTGCTAATCGTTGTTGCCGTACATACGATTATATTAATTACAGTGGAATTACAATAGACTAATCACAGACTAGACTAATTACAGTTTATGCAAACACATGAAATATGGGAAATAACCGTCGCTGTACTATGCAAAGTTACCCCCTGGAAGGCATTCCCACAACATTATGTTTCAAATGCATCAATTTATTATTATTTTTTATAAAACACAAGCAGCTCTGTGGGCAAGGCATTGCTGCGCATTACCCTTACCAATGTGGGTTTGATTCTCATGGCTGGGCAGGCAATGGCAAACCACCCAGTGTATTCATTGCTTTGACAGAACTGACATCCTGTGACTTAGCATGGTTATATGGGAGTAGGAGTTTAAAAAACACGCAAATTGAAAAGCATTCCTTTTCATAAAACTTCAAGGTTTACAGAATTGCTCTTTGTTAAGATACGCACTCCAGGATTTGCTTGTTCTACATTAATATATAATGACAGAGGTAGAGAGCAATTATATCCTTGAGTGAGGATGCCATTAACATTTAGGAAGACACCACATGATTATTCAACTTAAAGACTTAATAGTTGTTTGTGCATTTTAGACATTACCCTAACAAGTAGAGCTACAGCTGCAACAACTTATCACTGGACAAGTGATAGGCCCACGTGGAATCTGGGTCAAAGGTTGCTTGCCACTCTGAATAAGATTATTTATCAAGCACTCTGTCCAGTTTTCCCAACCCCCACAGCGAATCCTTTTTCACCAACTACCCCGAAGAAGCCATTTGCCAAACCACATTTCCTATATCCCTCCATCAGCATCCTCTCACTGTATACTGCAGCCATAATTTGCACAGTGACCCAACTCCCCTCGCCAAATCAGCACAAAAGTTTATCCATCACCTTTTGCCCACTTTGCTTGGGAGTTTCAAGAAGTTCATGTGAAGTTCCCTCTTGTAATATAACCAATTATCATGTGTTGCACGGAGTTGGAGTAGGAAAGCAAGGGGGAGAGAGAGAGAGAGAGAGTAAACACCAACACAGAACTCTCAAACAGTTCAGGAAAGAGGAAACTTTAAATCTCTTTACCCAACCTGGATCGATACCGAGCGGATGTCATCTTTTCTGCGACAGTGTATAAT
The DNA here is from genome assembly GCF_056783735.1 of Eptatretus burgeri. NCBI lineage: Eukaryota > Metazoa > Chordata > Myxini > Myxiniformes > Myxinidae > Eptatretus > Eptatretus burgeri. Next base: position 62,012,372 of record NC_140969.1, read on the forward strand.
AATTTACTACAAACAAACACCAAGGAACCTTCATCATTGATTGAAGAACGTTTATTACTGCACATATTGTTGACCAAGCTATAACTCCATTTCCCAAACGCAGGGGGTTCAGCAAAGGCAGAGCAGGACAGAAATTATTCCAAAAGATTCAGGTGAAGATGAACATGTCTCCTTCAAATTGGCATGTGGATTGGTCACACTTGTTCCTGCATTCAGTTCATGTAAACAACAATCAGGGGTTTAGAAAACATTAGTAGAAACGAGAATGGCACTCTTCAACATAGCGTTGTTGCAGGATATGCCTCTGCCCACATTATTACATCATTATACATACTTGTACCAAGTTTGATTTAAATCCCTGAACCCAGATTAAAAATATTAAATAAATCTGGCTGCCAGACCATACATCCAATCAGGTTGAAATTTAAAATATATATTCCGCATCAATACTAGATCATAATTGTGAAGTTTCCTGTCAATTGATGAAGCGGTTCAAGAGAAATAATATTTTTAAGATTTTGGTTCAATCCAATATGGCTGCCAGACCATGTGACCTATTAATTATGCGTGAACATAGTGGTAACCCCAAGGCTTGGGGAACATGTGGGCGAAGTTTCCCCTCGATCTGTCAAGCCGTTCTGGAAAAGAAGGTTCTTAAAGATTTATTCTTATAAAAAAAATCATACCTGCCAAACCATGTGACCTATGACATCAAAAGTGCAAAAGTTTTTGTTCCTCATGGATAGGTGGTCATACGTTTAAGTTTCACCTCGATCTGTTCAGCCTTTTTGGAGAAGAAGATTTTGAGGGTTTTTTATTCTAAAAAATTTTTGGAGGACAGACAACCCATGGCCTCCCTACTCCCCGGATCTGTCTTCTCCCGATAACAACCTGTGGGGGTTCATCAAAGCTAAAATGTATGAAAACAGCCCACACGCTGTACAAGTTGACAAATAACATCAGGTGGGAAATCAGATGCATACCAGCTCCAGTTCTCAGCCGAGTCATCAAGTGTCCGTGTGGTAGCTGTCATCCAGAGGCTTGGTGCTTGGATTGAGCACTTCATCAACTACTAATTAAATCTCTCCTCAGTGCTTGTTGAAGCATATATTGGCAATAATATATATTGTTTTCAACTAATCATGTGTATGTATGTATGTATGTATGTATGTATGTATGTATGTATATATGTATATTGTTGTGGGACGGGGTCCAGTGGTGAGAACGACCACGAGGTGGGTGAAGTTACGTCGTCTCCCACCAGACTCCCGGAATTGTAGGCCGTCACTCACGGATAATTCCGTGACGCGGCGGGTCGCTTAACCGACCGTGGACGCCAATACCTCAACCGCGTTGCGTAGGGTCTTCCTGCCAGGTGTAATCAGTTTACCTAATTAACAACGTGGTTTCGACGACCGGGGAACCACGCCCTTGGTACGCCTTGCCCGAACCGGATCACTCTACCAACTACGGTAGAGTACCAATTACTAACTCCGGATCGGATGCAGCCGAGCGGAACTGCCAAGGACGTACCGGCTCGAATGAACAGATTATCGGGGATAAAGACCCGGATAAACTCAGATCCGAACCATGCTGAACCAATGAAGGAAAAGACAAAAACGAACTGGGAACATTTCTACAATAATTGATTTACAGTAGGCGAGGAAAAACATGTGGTACAGGAACAAGTTTATTGGTGTGTTATGCAGGGGAAAGAAGAGAGATATCGAGCGACAATTTTTACAGCAACTTATAAAAGCAGACACAATGCAGACTTACGCGAGATGAATACAAACAACAATTACAATTATCAAAAACTTAAACAGTTTTTACTTAATGGACAGGCACAACACACTCAGACACACACTCGGACAAAATAAACCCAGTTGAATGGCAAAGGACTTTTGCAGCCACGGTGGGAGGGAGCTGAGGTCGCAGTTCATTTGGTACCTGAACGTTCCGAGGGAAGGGATGCTCCGTGGTGTGGCACCCGACAGAGGTCATGCAGTTCGACCCCCAGCCACACGTGTGGAGACCGTGTCTGCAAAGGAGCCTGGGTGGAGAGCGCAGAGTCCAAGGTATGAACGGGGCCGCAGACAGGAGCAGGACCTGACCAAGGCCTGGTCGAGGTCTTTTCAGCTCTCTCACAACCAACCAACGAACGAACAAACTTTCAAATCCAACCAGCGAACCTCTTCCTCCCTCAACCAACAACGAACTCTCCGACTCTCTCACTCTACTCTGAGGATGGTGTCGTAATTCATAGATCCCCAAGGTCGGGGAGGGGCCTTGGAGAAGCCGACGTCATCGTCCATCCTGATTGGACAGGGCCTTCATGGGGTCCGCCCTTCCTGGGCGGGAAAGCCCGCCCACTCCACGCGTGTCTGGACCTGTCAAGAAGGAATTGGAACGTTTGGGGAAGCCAAAGAATTGGAACGTTTGGGGAAGCGGAGGAACTGGAACAGCGAACGCGAAAATTTTGCCTCGAGAAACGAGCCTCCGGAGACAGCAGTTGGACAATGGTGTGCTGTGGCCAGTGAACCGAGGGCTGCAAGCACTCTGGTACCGTGGATCGTAATGGAGGGGATATAATGATTTATTAATCAAACTAAAAAAAACATCACAACGCACCCCAGTGTCTTCCCACTACACACAAGGTTGGGATCTATCTACACATATACTTAATGGAATAACTGACTTCGGGACAACTGTATGTTTGTTTGTATGCATACGGTTCCTAGAACCATAACACTACCGCCCCCCCTCCCTTTTGCTGGACTCGACACGAGTCATTTACATCCGTGGCATGCAGGTGTAAGTTTCCCCTAGTACATTTTACCTACGGATCCCTGAGTGCGACATTTTGAATACATGAACGAAAAATAAATAACCTAGTGCGTTGTGTAACTAAACTAACAGACTCATTCGGACAACTTAACTACATTGCCGATGCTAAACAAACAACAGGTGGGTTCGGACGATACACATTTGTAATATTTACAATACCCATAGCCCAGGACCTGTGACGTGAGGAAAGAACAATATAAAGGCAACATTCGTGGTTGAGTGCCACAGCAGGCAATCGATGATCAGACGTCTTCTGGACCCTCAATGGTCCCTTGTTTGTCGGTGAATTTTTTTTTTTCATTTTATTCCTGGCTGCTGGAAGCAACTCGCCCTAACACGGCAGGCCACACGCCGTTTCACAGGCCATTTGAACTGGCCTTTACACAACAAGGAGCTATCCGGGCTGCCCAATGCAATCCCCGGTCCATTTGAGCTGGCCTTTACACAACAAGGAGCTATCCGGGCTGCCCAGTGCAATCCCCGGTCCATTTGAGCTGGCCTTTACACAACAAGGAGCTATCCGGGCTGCCCAGTGCAATCCCCGGTCCATTTGAACTGGCCTTTACACAACAAGGAGCTATCCGGGCTGCCCAATGCAATCCCCGGTCCATTTGAGCTGGCCTTTACACAACAAGGAGCTATCCGGGCTGCCCAGTGCAATCCCCGGTCCATTTGAACTTGGCTTTACACAACAAGGAGCTATCCGGGCTGCCCAGTGCAATCCCCGGTCCATTTGAACTGGCCTTTACACAACAAGGAGCTATCCGGGCTGCCCAATGCAATCCCCGGTCCATTTGAGCTGGCCTTTACACAACAAGGAGCTATCCGGGCTGCCCAGTGCAATCCCCGGTCCATTTGAACTGGCCTTTACACAACAAGGAGCTATCCGGGCTGCCCAGTGCAATCCCCGGTCCATTTGAACTGGCCTTTACACAACAAGGAGCTATCCGGGCTGCCCAGTGCAATCCCCGGTCCATTTGAACTGGCCTTTACACAACAAGGAGCTATCCGGGCTGCCCAATGCAATCCCCGGTCCATTTGAGCTGGCCTTTACACAACAAGGAGCTATCCGGGCTGCCCAGTGCACTCCCCGGTCCATTTGAACTGGCCTTTACACAACAAGGAGCTATCCGGGCTGCCCAGTGCAATCCCCGGTCCATTTGAACTGGCCTTTACACAGCAAGGAGCTATCCGGGCTGCCCAGTGCAATCCCCGGTCCATTTGAACTGGCCTTTACACAACAAGGAGCTATCCGGGCTGCCCAATGCAATCCCCTGTGACGCGGCTACCTGCGGGGCAGTCCTTGCAAACACATTCACTAAGATGGTCCTGGCACACATCGTAAAGGTGGTGATATGGCAATGCAAATAAAGGCATGGGGAGGTATGACAAATGGAGTCAAGGTAAGGCATCAAAAGGCATGACAAATGCAGACCGGGTAAGGTGCAATGCAACAGGTCGGCATATGAAGCTGGCCGGCCTTGGTGTGGTCTCGTGAGGTTGTGGAGGGAGTGTGGTGGCGTTGGCCAGTCTGAAGACGGGCTCGGACCGACCCTATGGTCTTCCCCCAACCTATTGCCTATGCCTGCCCTTGTCCATACCCACCCCATTAGCTTGTAACAAAAAAAAATGAAATTTAGACTTTTTCTTTTATTATTTATAATTTTATAATTACGTGTGTCCCTAACCCCCTTATCGTCTTTGTTCGGCGAACCTGTCCTGACTGTCTATCCCCAATCCCTAAGACCCCTTTGGAAAGGATTAAGGAAGAGACAAGTGAATCTGTCTCGAGGCCCAATGCAGCCTCAGAATAACTCCCACTGGTTTCAGAAATTTTCAAGGTGAGTCATTTCAAGAAATGACGAAGCAACCGTCTGACTGGAACCGAAAATAGCTATTGCCCAGCTGTCATCAATTGACACAAACTGTCGCAAAACTCTCAAGGCTGTCAGAAATGCAACCAGCTATCGCCAACTGACTGGGAAAAAACGGTCCTCTCGTCCTCTTTATAGGTGGCCCGTCTGGTCGGAGCCTCAAGCAGACTCCAACCAAATCCACCCCGCACATTTGCGCATCACTCCACGTGACAATCTGCCCGTCCCGCGATCATTCCTGGCCTACGATGCCATGTTTGTGGTGCTGGACGAACGGCAGAAAGCATCCATTTTCCAGAATTAGAGCAAAAACGTAAAGCGCTCATAAAACGTCAACAACAATTATCACCTGAATATTCACCCTGATATGAAAAAGAGCCAGTTCGTGTCCATAGAGCTGCTGAATGGGGTGTCAAACGTCGATGGAAAAAGGTGGTTGTCAACGTCGATGGAACGAGGTGGGTGTCCAGCTTCCGTTGGGCTAACGGCTATCTCGTGTGCATGAATGTATCTGCCGTAAAGAGAAAAAGGAGCTTTCCATAAGAGAGGGGATCTATTCTTTACCCTTCTCAACGCATCAAAGTGAGAATCCCACCAGGCATGGGGATGGGTCTATCTTGGACATGCATTTAGGGAAATAACCATCTGAGGACCTAGATGTTTGTATGCATTCGTCGGATCGGATTCTAAAATCAGTAACACTACCCCTTTCCCTATCCCAGACTCGCCCCGAGTCATCGGGAAACAGCTGGAGACACCAGTTAAAAGTTACAACATTGCCATTAAAAGTTAGCACTGCCATGTGACATGCAGGTAAAGTTACCCTCCTACCTATTATGTTTTAACTCTACCCTTTAGTGTGGGCGACAATTTAAACTAGATATGTCCCACCTGATGTATTCGGAACTACCTAACTGACTCACACAAACAACCGTATGCTACACCGAAATTGCCGGAATTTTTGAACCGAAAACATATAACCGGTGGGGCTTTAATAATCTTCACAACGATACAACTATATTTTGACACAGGACCTAGAAAAATTCAAAAGGACGATTGTGGAAGGGGGGGGGGGGGAGGAGACACCTGTTGACTTCTTGCCACCTTTATGCTCTTCACCAGCACACCTAACAAAACAAACCGGCTGGCCAGTGACCAGCATACAAGCCATAAATGTTGTGGCCTTCAAAATAAAAATGATCAAAGGAAGCAGCAACAAGAACCGAGCCACTTCCTCCACTCTGCTGCGTTTGTGCAATTCATGGTCATGGTAATTCGTGTCAAAAAGATGTGAAGAAAAGTGGCATGAGGCTGGTATGTGGCTGGTATGTGGCTGGTATGAGGCTGGTATGAGGCTGGTATGAGGCTGGTATGAGGCTGGTATGAGGCTGGTATGAGGCTGGTATGAGGCTGGTATGTGGCTGGTATGTGGCTGGTATGTGGCTGGTATGAGGCTGGTATGAGGCTGGTATGAGGCTGGTATGTGGCTGGTATGTGGCTGGTATGTGGCTGGTATGAAGCTGGTATGAGGCTGCAAGAAAGGGGCAGTCCAAAAGTGTGGTAGTATGCTGCTGCAGTAAATGCAGTTCAAACAAAAGAAAACAAAACAAAACCACCATAATAATTGGAACGGTGTCACCTGATATAAGGCTGCAGCGAGTAGCAGTTGGGGGTGGGAACACAGGCCACGGATCAAATGGAGAAGTGAGCTGAGTGATGCAATGGTTGCAGAACAGTGATCCAGCAAGGTGAGTGATGTATTGATGGTCCTGGGAATGGCGATACAAAGCTTAACAGCAAGGCAAACAGCACGAAAGGAAAAAGGTAAACCAGGTAATGCCATTAAACACCAGGTCCGACCAACACAGATAGCCGGTCCGTGGTGTACACATACCTGGGGCAGTGGCGGTGGTGCCGAAAGGGAGAGCTCGAGGTTGGCCCTACTCGTCTGCACCCATCTGTCTTTTTCCCTCATATACACTACCCTAGCCCCCCTCTTTTTACAATTTGTAGCTCCGTCTTATCTCCTATATTCTACTATCCCCATTGCCAAATTCACACCCAATCCCCACCAAGGTTCTATGGAAAGGAAAAAGAGTAGAACGACATGCAATCTTACATTTACGTCGTGAGACGTCTCATTGTCAAGTCCTTCAGGAGGGCAAGTCCAGCAGCCGGCGATCATCCCAAGAGTGGATGGTGCGAAGGGGTCTTCATTAATCCTAACTACGTTAATATTGTTATACTTTTAAACTGTCTCCGGGGTTATACCCTGCCAAGAGGCCTTTGTTCAACTATGGGGTTCTAACAACCCAAATTCCCATTGCCTACGTGTTGGTGCTCTTACAATTCTGGGCATCACCCACCAAATTTTCTTTACGTGCCATCGAACAATTTTGTGGCTGGGTAGTGTGGCTCCAATAGCAAGTCTGCCCACCTGCATACTCACCGTTAGCACCCCCGGGATGCTGGAGCTGCCTCCGAGCTTGTGTGCTCCTCACCCTAATATGGGGGATGCCCTCTCTGGCACTCCCCCCCCCTCGATGCCCACATGGCATTTTGGCGCCCCAGGTCCCGCTGTTCGGGTACCCGGGCCCATTGAACACGACAAGAAACACTGCACTGGCACACCAGGTCCCTCTCCACGGGTACCTGCATCCAGTAATACACTACTGGCCACCGGGAACTACCTACGGCCTCACCTGGCCGACGAGCCCCCAGTGCCCGGTGCCTGCTTCATCAGAACATGACGCTCAGAAGCCACACCCCCAGCCGTTCCATTATCTCCTGCACCTCACAATTTTTTTTTTACTTTCCACAATCAGCACCAACCACATAACGACATCCATATGTAAATTTACCGAATCCCTCTATCTAACTTTAAACTAACCCCCAGGTTTCCTTGGGTGGGATCCACTCCACCCATTTAATCCTTTACACCATGCATTCTATTACTCACACTCATACCTGCCATTGCCCTGCCCTCACACTCATAATTCATCAACCACACACAAACACATTTCCACTTACCTTCACAGCATCACCTAACTAATTTCCCCGAACAAACTCGTACACCCTCATCTTCCCTTGTACTACGCACGCTTCCATTTAACTCTACCTTCTATACCTCTCTACGTCCCCACTACATGTTCATTGTCTCCACCGAAACAGTCCCTATTGTCACTCTCGGTCCCTAGATTTATCCTAGCCCTCCCTCATGGCCACCGCTCTGGTACCCACATAGAGGTTACCATCACTGGCACCCCCATGTGGGCCTAACAATGCCATCCCTCTTAGGCTAGTGCTCCTGGGCCTCCTGTGTGGGGCTGTTTCACCACTGCGCTCCACACATGGGGGTTACTGTCGCTATCTCTTAGCTCGACTACAATGAGCCCTCTGCATCCACGGAGGTGCTCAGCCATACGTCTGTCGCAAACCAATTTGTTTTTAATTTTTTTTTCCCACTGGGAATTAGGGTTTTCCCACAGGGAACCCGGCCGTGCTCGCCATGCCCATTACTCATGCGGGTGGGGGGGGACGGGGGGATACCGTGCATATTGAACACCTGGTTCCCATGGAAAAATATTTACAGCAAAATTCCTTTCTTTTTGCCGTCCATGCTCCAGTGATTTATCTGTCACAGAGCGTTTACATGCCGGCCCCTCAGCATTTGTCACTAAACCATGCAATCGTCCGTTCTTGGGTGGTTTGCGAGGCACGGATCATGCACACTCCCAGACGTGCCATGCAAGCGTCCCTCTCGGGGCCGGCGTGGATCCCAAATCCATGATGATTTTCCCACACTCGAGACCAGAACACATCCGCATTTTAAGTTTGTTGCTCACGGAGGGCTCACTCCTCCCGTCAGTCAAGCTAACAGCTACCACCGTCTGTGTCAGTGCATGTCCTGTGCTCTTACATTCGCTTATGCATTCCACACCACTCGTTCCTGGCACGCACTCCATCACGCTTGCTCTCTGCACATTCGGCACTCCAAGAAACCCCGGGCCTGTCACACCCAAGCTCAACAAACACCCATTTGCATCATGCACGTGCCCGGTCTCACCATGACTCACCTTCACTGGACTCACCTCCTTCCGCTTAGTCTCAAGGACCCATGTCCTCTTCGCTTGATCTTTAAGCACTCTGTCACGCTGTAAATATTGTTGTGGTGCCGGGTTCGGTGCAGAGGGCGACCGCCAGACGGAGCAGTTGGGCCGTCTCCCACCGAACACCGGAATTGAAAGGTCATCACCCCGGATAACTCCGGAGTCAACGGGTCGCTTAAAGGACCGTGGGCGCCAATATTTTGACGGCGTGAGGTAGGCTCCACTTGTCTATTCCAATTTACCTAAGTACTCACGCCATCTAACTACCGGGGAAGCCGCACCCTCAGCCGGCTTTGTCCGAACCGAGTCGCTGTTGCCGACTCGGATCCGGCATAACCAAGCGGAAATTACCAAAGCGGCACCGGCCCAAATGACAACTTACAAATGACAACAATGACAACAACTTACGGCCTTCCTAATTCTCAAGCCCGAACCATGCTAGGCCAATGGTAGAAACGACAGGCAACGAGCTGGTACATTTAACAGGGGTTTATTTGCAATACTCGGGAAGGGCAACACAGAACAGACTGAATCACGAACATGCAGGAAAATGTACAATGGGGTCACTTGAACAGTTCTACTTACAGACTGGCCACAGACAGACACACACACACACACACACACACACACACACACACACACACACACACACACACACACACACACACACACACACACACACACACACACGGATGGGACCCGAACTAAAAACACATACTTATCGAAATAACTGAACTGCGGGGACTCTGGCTGTTGTGTGTAAATGGCTGCCAGATTCGTAACAATATAACACGTTCATGCATTCAATAATATCCTCCTTTACTTTAATTTCAATAATGTCGATTTTTACCTCATCCACCTCCTCTTTTACGTTCATTAATTCCTGATGCGCCCCTTATATTTCCCCCTCCAACGTCACCTTCGTTGTTTCTATTTGTGTTTTCATTCCACGTTCCTTTGTTCCCATCATCCGTCACCTCCTCTACTCTCTTCGTTAGTTTCTCGTGTCCCATTTTACATTCTTTTTTAATTTTTTTTTTACATTCTTTTTTAATTTCCATCATCTCTCTTGTTGTTTCGTTCTTGGTGGCCCTTAACTCCTTTATCGCCCCTGTGTTCTTCTCCACTTGTTCCTTCAAGTCATTCTGTCCTATCGTCAGTCCTTCTTCCTCCTCCATCATATTCCCAATCTGTCCCATCAGTCTAGCCTCACTCTCCCTCATCTCTTCCCGGACACCGATCCGACACTCCCAAAACTCCTCCCATACCACCGCCATTTCTCTGCCCATCGCTTCACTCATCTCCCTTTTTATTTAATCGCCCATCACGTCCATTTTTCTGCTCATCGCGTACATTCTGCTGTTGTTGTTGTTGTTTTGATCCATCATTTTTATTTGTGCCATTAATTGCCTCATTTTGTGAGGTGCCGGTTAATTTCCTCAATTATATTGTGCCGGTTTGTGGGCGTGGCCTTGATGTCTCCGGCTCTCATTGGTTTCAACTCGCATATCAGTCACTAATTCCCGTCTAACCCCAACCCTCGCTTCCCATAAGTTGAGTTATTATCCCTCGCCAAACAACGAAGTTGGTGGGGGAAATAGAAATGGGTTCCGTCCGTCTGTTCGTCCATCGTCACATTTCGTTTCCGGAGCTTAACTACAAATCCCCTCAAAATATATTTACGAAATTTGGTTCACATATAAAGCAAGTGGTGAACTGGTACGTTTTGATATTTTCTAATTGATAGGTCACATGGTTTGGCAGCCATGTTGGATTCAAGAAAAATATGAAATAATGTTTTCTCTCCAAACACATAACCTAACGAAGCGAACATTTGCAACTATCATCTTCCATCATGTCTGCATAAATCCTAAAAAATATGACGTCATGTCACATCATTTGGTGGCCATCTTGGATCGAAAAACACACCTCATCCGATTAACACGAAACTTCACACACGTATTCCACTGGAGGATTGGAGGCAGAATGTAAATTTATGATGTCATAGGTCACATGGTTCGTCAGCCATCTTGGATTGAAAATTAATAAATTTTTTAAAATCTTCTTCTCCAGAACGACTGGACAGATTGAGGCAAAATTTCACACACACATTCCCCAAGATATCCTTTCAGAATGTTATCCCCCCGCCAACCAAGGAAGTTGGCAGGTGATATAGAAATGGGTTCCGTCTGTCCGTCCTTCCATCCGTCCGTCACATTTCGTTTCAGGAGCATAACTGCAAAACCACTTGAGGTATCTTTATGAAATTTGGTACACATATCAAGCAAGTGGTGAACTCGTGCTTTTTGATGTTTACAGCTTAAAAAAAAAAAAAATTTTACGATGGCGGGGGATATCAAAGACTTTGTCTTCAACGGATGCTTGTTGTTATTGTAATTCCCTTAATACAATTATTGCAAAATAATTCTCTATTTTGATACAAAACTACTCCCAACTTAACTTACCGAAAGTAAATATCAGGAAAAGTTGAAGGACTGGGTTGAGCGAATACGAGTGCAGCAAATTAATCAGTACAACATGGTTATTAACGTTTCCATGCGTTCATAGCCCAAATGGCTCGAGGTTATGATGCATAAATTATATATTAAGGGAATTACAGTCAGAATGGCTGGACTTACCGAAAGTTTTGGTTAGTTATGTTAATTTGTAGTTATATTCTTTTCAAGAGTTTCCTTTACGTATTGAGCAATTGTATCGACAATTAATTTTGGCTGCAAACTGCCGGGGTGTTTGTCTTCCTGTGGAATGGCTCTGTGGCTGGAGTTTGAGCCCTGCTTCCCACATGCTAGGGATTGTGGAGTGTGAGGTTCAACAGTTGTTGATCTGGTCAAACCGCACCACTCTCCCTGCCTCCCCGGCCCAGCCACCTCCTCCACCTGCACACTGGTGCTTCTCCTGCCCCAACCCCAGCCCTTGGCCCACTGGCTCTCCTGCCTCCCCCCCCCACTCCCTGCCCCAGGCCTTCCAATTCTCCTCCCCACCCCTCAAAAATTTTCTCCCGAGCAATGCCGGGGTACTGAAATAAAAAGTTACACATCATTTTGGACCCACCAGTAAATCAGTTGTCAGCATTCCCAACGCCAAGTACTAAAAGTAACAACCAATGTGATCGTGACAGAATTTGTGCATTCCTTCAAGTTTTGCTTGCTTCCAACAAAAAGTAGTCAAAAATAAGCTACTTCGTCAAAAATTAATGATTCAAAGTCCTGGTCGTGATAGCATTCCAGCTACTGTCCACAAAATGTGCGCACCTGAGCAGGCATCACCACTGGCTCATAATTTTGATCCTTGTATTGACTCGTGGACTATGTTGACAGAGTGGAAAATCTAAAACGAGTCTTTCACCCCTATCCCCTCTCCATTGTCAATGTAAAGTCATGAGGTCTATAGTTAATTTTTGTAATACAAAGCCAAGGCTCGTGAAAGTGCTAGAACACAGAATAGAACAGAAAAGAACAGAGGGAAGTGGAAAAAATGTCTGAGTGGAGGTGGGGTGGAAGAACATGGAAGGACATGGGGGCATGATTGAAAAGGTACCTGAGACCACGAACCTCTGCAATGCAAGAGTAACAGGCCCAAAGATTCAGCTTTTTCTGTGTTTTTTTGAAACATCATCGAGGTTCGTGGAAGAGCCAGTACTGGATGTACCAGACAAAAAGAGGATGCAAAACATGCATGCATGGGGTGGACAACATGGATACAGAAGGAAACTCCAAGTGGAAAAGTGGAAAAATTGTCCGGAGGAGGGATTTGTTTGGAGTTAACAAGGGTAGAAAATATCGTGGTTTAGGATTGGGGATTATCTGAGATGGCAGTGAACGGCAGTGTTGGAGACCTGGAAGGGAAGAATAACATTGAAGAGAATGTGAAAGTTGATTCCACAGGTGGGGAAACAAAGGAACAAATGAGTGCAGGTGAGCAATGAGCAGGATATTCCATTGATTTTGATAGCTGTGGTCACTGTGGCATCAAGATGTGAAAGGTGTGATGAAGGGACACCAGCACAAAGGGGAGAGTAGCATTGCATTGAACTGTGCAAGAAAACCTTGTATATTGCTAGACGTTCAGATTTTCCAAAGAAAGATGGCAAGATGGAAGATGCTTCTCACTGTCAGCAGCTTGATTTGGAAACAAACTTTGATATGTGGTAAGGTGAGGATTGTGAGAGATCATCGTTCATGGTGAGGCTAAGTCTGGTGTTGGCTTAGTGGTTAGGGTGGCGGCTTGGGATCCTAGGGTCATGAGTTCAAGCCCCGTTGGCCACTGAATTAATACACCAGGAGGTTGACTCAACCTGTCATCCTTCCAAGGTTGGCAAAATGAGTACCAGTGCACTGGTAAGGGGGACACTGCATCAGCGGCATAGCCGCGTCCCAACCAATGATGGAACCAACAGCTACAGGCTGCACTCCATAAAGAGAGAGATGGTGAGGCTCAATGGTCTTCTTCACGAGGTTTGTTAAGGAAGGGAGGACTCGCCAGATGCTCCTATTGGAGAGAAAGAAATGTGTGTGAAATTTGTCACAGTTTAAAGACATGTCCAAGTGTTGGATCAGCATCTGATTTTATTATGGTCTGCAGAGAGAGAAGAGGCTGCTGCCTGTCTATCTGCAGGATAAGGGATGCTGTGTGAGAGGGATTTCCAGAGAATCAGAAAGAACATAGATGAAGATGAAGATGAGGAAGATGACTGGGCCAAATAGACTATCTTGAGGTACTGCAGCCTCAACAGGGAAAGATCGAAGGATCCCATTGAAAGCCACGTGCTGACTGCGAGATTGAAGGAACAGCAAATCGTGAAAAGTGGAGGCCTTGGATGCCATTGGCTGAGATCTTGGAGATCAAGGTGGAGTTGCAGACTGCGTCAAATGATTGAGATGTATCCAGAGAGACGAACCTAATCTCTTGTCTGAGATTCAGGGCCTCCATTGATGATTATTGGGATAGCAGAAGTGGCATATGTCCAGGAGACAAACACCGGGATCAGTAGTCAAACTGATGGTCTGAGATCAGGCTGTTTGAGAAAAGGAAGGATTTTTGATTAACAGTAACGATGGATTCCACGACTTTGCAAACAATTAGAAGCAGATTAATAGGCTTGTATTCAATGGGATCTTTTTTTTTGTTATTGCATTGTCGATTATTTCCAGTCCGCCAATTTCGTTGAGAATGAACAGTTTGTTTTCCATCAACATTACTTCACAATCCAACCTATTGTGATTAATATTCAGATATGTTGGGATGCACTTGACGATAGTAACAGAAATGAAGCTAGAATCGTGACTCCTATGCTATACACAAGCAAAATGTTGTTCGATATAAACTAATATTTGTTTGTGTCTGGCATCGGAGTTACATTTTTCAAACTGAACCATTTGCCCTTGAAGCAGACTATTGTGCTGAATTATTGATCGTCTGTCAAATCAGAGGCAGCAGTCATCAATTGCATATTCACATTGGTGTGCCGCCGGGTTAGAGCCTCGCCTTGCTCTTTCTTAGCCTTTATTAGTGACATTGTTTTCAGGGAGGTACACTCATGTTGGGTTTTGATTGAGGCCGATAACATTATACTATAGTCATTTCATCTCCCCGGTGAATGGGTACGTAAAGCAGCTGTAGTCGAGGAAGATCTGGCTCGTGTCTCCACATGGGCCGGCAATTAACAAGTCGCTTTGGGCGATAAAAATATAACTTTGATGGTAATTCTCAAAATCAGGATATTGTTGAAAAACCCCACCCATAATTACATTATATGTATCGAGAAATCAATGATTGAACATAACTTAACCACCTTAGGGGCCACACCTATGTCCAGTATGCCCCACACTGAAAAAGCAAAGACCGTTTCCAGGTTGCTGAGCATGCTGTTTCTTTCCTGCAACATCCTGCCACCATCCAGCATTACTTTCCTCTCCAAGAGGTTGCATTTGGAGCATCATGAAAGAAGCATAGGCAGGATGGAAAAGTGCTCCGCAGCATACCCTTACAACTCCAGAGAGGTTGGAAAGGAAATATTAAAGTCGGTTTCCCAAAAAAACATCTCCAACCTCTTCAATTGTGTCCAGCTGCTGATATTTCCATCATTCATCAGACAGCTCACCGAACACCTCATCCGAGTAAGTGACAGGTTTGCCAGTCGTTTTTATCACAACAAGGTCATTTTGAGGTTCCATGGCTACACAAATGTTTAGCATAGGTCAAAACTGCAAGACATCATTGGTCATTTGTCCGTTGCTATTCCAATGGATGGAACTCACTTCACAAGAATATTGTTCATGCTGAGCATCCCGAAATTTTCAGGAATTTAGAAGTTAGTATTTCAAATATTATATTGGCATAGTGAGACTATGTTTACATCTGATTAATATAAAGAGAAACTGGAAGGTAGAGAAACTGGAATATATAGAAACAACTGGAAATAGAAACTGGAAAATAGTGGAGCGCATACATCTACCACACAATGCCTGATCCATGAGAACGTATCGGGCCCAATACTCTTTAGAGATAACCTGCTTTTATCGGTTTAGCCCTATCTCTCAATGGTGAAGAATCACTAAAATTTTTCAGATCCGGATCTTCACCAAAGTTGAATCAATTCTTCCTTGTTACACACCCAACCTGTCCACAACATTTTGAGATGTTGTGCTATATATCGTTTTTGGCCAAATCTCTCAATGGTGAGGAATCACTTTAAAAATTCTAGTAGTCGGATCCGAATCTGGATGTTTACCAAAATCTAATCAGTGCGTTCCTGTCACACACCCAACCAGTCCACAAAATTTCATCCGGATCCATACACAACTTCGTGAGATATCCTGCACACAGAGAGACAAACAGACAGACAGAGAGGGGTGAAAACATAACCTCCTTCACTTTTGGTGGCGGAAGTAATAATAAAACTACAGACTTGTTGCATCCTATCAGCTGATGTTAAATCTTAAAAAAGAAAGAAACTGATCAATTACCAAAAACAAATTTTATCACAACAAATTATTTACTCGGTATTTCCAGACAAAAAAAAAATACCAAAGTATTATCACCTGAGTAAGGAATTAACTGTGGAACACACACGATGTCCATTAAAATATTCCCCCAATAAGGAGGATAATAAGAAAAGTTCTGAACAATTAACAAACTTCAAACGCAACAAGGTAACCAGCAATACAAAGGAGGAAATTCGAGACAACCTATAATTAACTAGAAGGACACTCGGTGGAGCACATACCTCTGCCATGCAATGCCTGATCCAGGAGAACATATCGGGCTCAATACATTTTTGAAATATCGTGCAATGTATCGTTTTTGGCCCGATCTTTCAATGGTGAAGAATCACTTTAAAAATTAAATAAATATCGGAACCAGATCCAGATCCAGATTTTCACCAAAATCGAATCAATTCGTCCATGACACACACACACACACACACACACACACACACACACACACACACACACACACACACACACACACACACACACACACACACACACACACACACACACACACACACACACACACACAGTTTCATCCGAATCCGTCCACAACTTTGAGATACCTGCACACAGCCAGACAACACACACAGACAAACAAACAGACAGACAGAGTGGAGTGAAAACATAACCTAATTCACCTTCGGTGGCAGAGGTGACAAATAAAGGCCATTTGGCCAATCATACCGAGGCTGCACTAAAAACAGAACATTTCAGCAGAGTACAATTCGAGGTTATGGATTGCTTCAATATCTAAATATAGATCAACACTGCTTCTGCAACCTCGCACATGATAAATCAAGCAATGGATCAGATGAAGCAGGACATTAAACAAGAGTACAAAGCAAAGTAGTGGTGAATAAAGAGTGACAATATGGCCCAAGAAAGGGTCATTTGGCCCATCTTACCAATGCTACACATTCCTGGCATAGCTGATGTTTTAGGTAATCATGTACAGTTGTACACCTCCCAAACAAGAGAGTCATAATGTATGTACGACCAGTTATACCTAGAACAGCTGTTTCAAAAGCGTGCATGACCTTGCCGTGCAGACTGCCGTTGGCTTTTCAACGATATTGGCAGTGAATCGTCATACCAGCCTTCCTCACTCCAACTGCAGTAACGTACAAGTGCTCCTGCCAGTTACAAATCAGAAATGGATTGCATCATATTGCAAGTGAGTTTTTCACATATAGACAAATGTGTAATTATAAATAACATGTTCCACTGGAAAAAAAAATCTCGACAGGAGATTCATCATCAGATGATGAAAGTTTGGGGCGGAGGGTGGGGCGAGCAGAGGGGTCGATTCTCCATCATACAAAACCATATGAAGGGCAAATGCCATCCAGGCTATTAGTGAGGACCTGGAAGATACTGCATGCGAATACAGTGCAAGCTCAGCTGTGACTGATGATGTGACTGATAAAACTGAGGATTTATAGCATTCTGCAGCAGAACCAAAGTGTTACCGAGCTGGTCCAGGATTCTTCCTGCATCCACAAATGAAGGAACCATTGTGAGGATATCAGTACGAGACCGTGGATGAGAATAAAGAGGCTCTGCCAATAATTTAACATGTGTGAAAACAAATGCCATCAAATAAGCTCTCCATCACCGAAATAGTAGAGCAGCGAACAGCTCATTTTGAGGACAATCTTTCAAATGGTGATATAGCATGAAATTTGGTATGAACATGCCAAAAGGGTCATTCTTCAATTTTAGTCGATGAGCCAATCAAAAATCCAAGATGGCCGCCTTTTTTCAAGATGGCCACTGGTTAAAGCCATGAAATACAATTTTTGACATATCTCATGAAAGAAATGACTTATTTGAATGATTTCAGTTTCTATCTACATGTTTGGGGACGTGCTGAAACAGATTATACCCATTAAAACCTTCTTAGATATCAATTTTTAACCTGTTTTGTTTATTTTTTGTGCCCAAACCAATGTTATTTTAAGTAACTAGTTGCTAATTTGTTGTTTGCTTGGGGTGTAGGGGTGTAGTAGTAGTAGTAGAGGTAGTACCTTTTTCAGCAGTCAGCCACATCCTATAGATAGACTACTGATGCTGGTCCTCATTACAGACCCCAACTCTCACCTATGGCTCCAAGAAGTTGCGAGTGCACGGCAGCGGTCACACCCCGGTAAACCGCGTTGGCTCACGGGCTAAACTAGGTGAGGGTATCACACAGAGAGACTCGGTGTGTGAAGGAGTATGTCTTGCTCCAAATATACAGTGCACAAATTCTGCAATAATGGTACCTAGCCCATATGTAGAAGAAAATATGTTTAATAGACTTGAAACATCCAGTAGTTCAGTGAAAAAGTCTCTCAAACAAAAGGGGTGAATGTCTGTGTGCTACCAGGGCACACTGGTGACATCACTGCTGTGAAACTCGGCATGGGGTTCAATGTCAACTAGACAATATGCACATGTATGTATGTGGATTTGCATCATATCACTGCAGTAATCTAGTGTCCCAAATGCAATCGGACTTACAGAGGATCCTGCTGCCTTTCAAAGGTGGATGGTGGCTGGGCCAGAGGTATGTCGCTTGATTGCCGAATATGAAGCGGTTTCTGGAACAAAAGATGCAACCATCAGCAAGAAGCACCATGAAGACAATGAAAGTGCTCAACACACTTTCTTTGAGAAGGTGAACAGACTCACTGTCGTGCTAGAGGAGATGGGCAATCCTTTCAAGGAAGAATCAGCAGACCTTCTTGTCTTGGATACCAAGGATATTGCTGAGCCTACAATGCCTGAAATGATCAAGACACCAGAGGAGAGGTATAGAGCAGTTCAATTCATTTATAGAAGCACTAGGAAGTGGAAACTCACTTCAGGGGGGGAAGCACATTCTATCAGCCTATCAAAAAGAACAAGATCACCTTCTTCAAACAGGATCAGGCTGGAGGCATGTCCAAGGAGAAGGTGATAAAGGAAGACTGTCATTTATTCTCACGACTGTTCATTTCCTGTCAGAGCAGAGAATGTGATTTACATGGGTTCTTTCAACATGAGAACCAGTCATTCGCTGCATCTCTCAGTGATGGTGGAAAGCTCCACACCTGTCATGAGAAGTCCCATCTGGTTGACATACTGGAAAATGAAGTGGCAATACCAGATGCAGAACCAAAAGCAGATGTAATAATATTAGATGGCTCTGCCCTGATCAATGCACTACCTCCCCATTCATCAGACATTTGAAAACTATGCCAGAGAAGACATCCTTCCCAGGATCAATTCCTCCGGAAACAAGTTTAAATTAACCCATGCGGTATTTGACACATACCAGTAATGCAGCTTGAAGGCTGAAGCAAGGATTAGGCGCGGAAAAGGAACCAGACGAAGAGTTATTGGGAGCAGCAAAGTCCTATCCAACTGGAAAAGTTTCTTGAGAGATGACACCAACAAGACCGAGCTGTTCCACTTCCTAGCTGACAGAATATCAGTCACAGAAACAACAAACCCAATCATTGTGACAAGAGGAGAAGATTCAATCAGCAACCAGGTGATACCTCTACATGAAGTAGCTCCATGCACACATGAAGAGGCAGATACCCGCATTTTTGTGCATGCTAGACATGCTGCAGTGCAGGGAAATGAGTCACTTATTATCAAAGCAAATGATACTGATGTTGTTGTCATTGCCACCTCTGCAATGTCATCTCTGCAGAAGCTGGGCCTGAAGAAAATGTGGATTGCCTTTGGTCAAGGAAGACATTCACGGTGGATTCCTGTACATGAGCTTGTCATCAAAATTGGACCAGGAAGGGCCCATGGAATGCCATTTTTTCATGCATTTACTGGATGTGATGTTGTCTCTGCCTTCTGTGGGAAAGGGAAAAAATCTGCATGGCAAACATGGAATGTGTGTCATGAGGTAACTAGCACATTCATCAAATTGAGCCAGAAACCAACTAAGTTTGATGATGATGACCTGCACCACCGAGAGAGGTTTGTGGTGCTCATGCATGACCGATCTAGTGCAACCATACATGTTAATGATGCCCAATTAGACCTCTTTGCACACAAACAAAGGTCTCATGATGCTATACCACCAACTCAAGCTGCACTGAAGGAACATTCAAAACGAGCAGCTTATCAAGCAGGATACATCTGGGGTCAGGCAACAATCTGCCAGCCAGAAGAGCACAGTCCCAGTGACTGGGGTTGGAACAAACAAGATGGAATCTGGAGGATATGCTGGACTATCCTTCCTTCCATTGCAGCCAGCTGCCAGCAGCTAACAAAGTGTGGATGCAAGAAAGAATGCGGTGGAAGATGTAAATGTTTTCAGTGTGGCTTGAGCTGCACAGCACTTTGCAGTTGCACGTGTCCGCAGAAGCAAGAAAGGACAATGACTCGAGTTACTTGATGCACATTGTGCATGATTTGTTCCCAGTTTAGAGACACTGTGCACCCAATTACACATAACATAACGGCAAAGGAGCTGTTTTTGTCCTTGTATTTACATGTATGGAACTAGTCAGTGATTGATCCGGTCCAAATGGCATTAACCAAAGCATATGTTACAAGATTCCGTCCAGAAACTTTGAAAAGATACTGCTATAGTTATCTTTTCATTTAACATTTTTCCTAGCCAAAATGAGTTAAGCTGCTTGTTCAGCAAGTTAAATTGTGTGTTCGGCAAGGTTTAATGGTTTGAATGAAAATTGGAAGATTTTGTTCAACTTTAAATGATTATGCATTTACATTTTAATGTGTTTTTGTATTAAAAAAGTGAAAGATGAATAAATCATCTGTCATATTGAAATTTAAATGAATCCTGTGTATGTTTTGACAGATTTTAAAGATTCAATGTTAATACCAAATGTTAACATAGATCGCTACTCCACCCTCAGTGGTATAATCTAAGAACGTTTTAATACATTGACTTAAAAAAAATAAGTTTAGTGATACAAGGAGGTCTCTTGGATGATAATTAATGGCAAAATCAGGTTTGACATGTCAAAAAACATATGGATAGACACTTACATCACTCAAATCCATGAACAATCTTCAGAGATATGGTGAAAATGGAGTTTTGGGTTAGAAATTTGGCGGCCATCTTGAAAAATGGCGGCCATCTTGGATTTTCACTTGGCTCGTCGACGAAATTTGAAGTGTCCCAATGTGAATGTTTATGCCAAGTTTCATGCTTGTATCATCATTTGAACGATTTTTACATTATTTCCTCTACTAAAATGTCAACTCCGGATAACATAAACATACTGTTGCGAATTCGCGCCCGCCGGCGTGCGGACGGCCAGGTCACTCGAATCGCGACCGCGTCGCCCACCGGACGGACAATTCAGTCGTGACCCTCTCGGAACAATGCCGGGAGCTAGTCACGGGTGGGGGTTTAACCCCACCACGACCGTGCCAATTGCCCACCCGCGCAGGATAGGGTTGCTCGCCAAATCGATCTACCTAAGTACCTGCGCGGATGGTCGACCGGGCGATCGTACCACGCCACAGGCCGACTCCGGACATGAACAGCTTAAGCGGTCCGTTCCGTGCTGCAGTGATAACCGAGCGGTGTTATCGTCGGCTTCGATGGTTCCGATTAATTACCGGGCATATGAAGCCCACTACGAACCCTTTACGTGAAGCAGGATGGAGCGTCAATAAAGAAAAGACGAAGCGAAACGGGAAAACAGTTCACACAAAGCACATTTATTTCCCGGCACGGAAAGCACACATATACAGCCAAACAGTCAAAATGCACATATAACAACCAAAACAAAAGCAACAACGACGCAGAGTTACTACCGACTACACGCACACACGGCAACACTTACACAGTTCTACTTTACAGATGGTGCCAACACACATTTACTCAAAAGCAAAGGAAAGAAGCCACCCTCATAGACAAGGGGGCAGACAGGCCTGTAGGCCAATGTGTGCACGTGACCTGAAGGAGCGGCCAGGCCTGCAAGACCGGGGAGGGGGGGGGGTCCTACCTGCATCCTCGTGACGCGTTGGCGGATGAGCCGCAGATGTGGCCGTGTGGCTGTGCCCCGACTCCGTGCTCCTTGGCGGGTTTCGTTGGCATGACGTTTGGAGTGGGGTGGGAATGGGGCCCCCTTGTTTCACCATCTCAGCGTGGGGGAAAGGGGGAATTGTTGATGCCCTGGGGGAGGGAGAATGGCTGGCTAGCTTGGGTCCCGAGACGAGCGATCCCACACCGCGATGAGCGATCTCACACCGCGACCTCGTCGCCGACCGCCGTCCTTCTAGCCTCGGACCCGAGCTCCTTGGCCTCTTCCTACAACTCTTCTCAGCAAACTCCAGATCCCAACTCGATGATACTCCGATGACTTCGCCACCCGACTCGACTCTTCCTGCCACACCGATCACTTCGGCACCCCACTCGACTCTTCCTGCCACACCGATCACTTCGCCACCCAACTCGACTGACTTCATTCGCCTTGCGCTCGCCTTCTTATAGGCCGGCGGGAGCAGCTAATATGCAAATATCCGGATCAGGATGACCTCGGGGGCGGAGCCACGCTCGCCCATGGGTCGGAGGAAAGGGGGCGTGAATCTCCCCTGATCCTAGAATTTGCATATATCGATTTCACACAGACGCGCCTGGAGGCGGGGCCAAGCCGCCCCGCGCTTGCTAATTGGACGGAGGGGAAGTGGGCGTGTAGCGTTCTTCATCCGAATTCTCCCTCGGAAAGGCCGCTATTTGCGCTCGCGGGTCGGTGCGTTCAGCACCAATCGCCGAATGGGCCCGAGACAGCCCGACGCTCAGTGTTCACAGGTGGTGCGGAAATGGCCGTAGAAGGAGAGAGGTGAAGGTGGTGGAGGGTTTTCGGTGGTGGTTTGATGGTTACGGTGCCGTTGGGGAATGGCGGTGATGCGATGATGTGGGAGCGAGTTGTGAAGGTAAAGGTCGTGGCTGTTGGCGTTGTTGCTGTCCGAGGGTTGGAGCGTGGTTGCAGTTGGTGACGATGGCTGGCGTGGTGGTTGTTGTGTGATGGCGGTTGAGACGTGGTTGGTTCAAAATAAAGATAGAACAGAAAAAATGGCTATCTCAAAGCGTTGCAGCCCGGATGAATGACATAAATTCCCTCTATACAACGGGTTTGGGGCTAACTACACATGTGCTTAGAGATATCTCACCTACGGGCCCTGAATGGTGGTTTGCGAATTTCCACAGCCATAACAATACCAAAGCGAGGTATGCAATAGTGGAACAGTGACCTTGAAACTGCAACAAAATAGCGGCAAGATCAAAATCAGAAATGGATTGCATCATATTGCAAGTGAGTTTTTCACATATAGACAAATGTGTAATTATAAATAACATGTTCCACTGGAAAAAAAAATCTCTACAGGAGATTCATCATCAGATGATGAAAGTTTGGGGCGGAGGGTGGGGTGCGCAGCTTCGGGTGTTAAAACAAAGCTCAGGGTGTAACATTTTTCTTTTTGAAAATCGAAAGGTGTCAAACAAGGAGACACAATTTCACACAAATGATTCACTGTATGCCTGGGAGGAGTGTTCCAACAGGTAAATTTGGAAAATAAAGGAAAAGATGTCGATGGAAAAAGACTAAATCGCCTACGATTCATACATGACCGTTTGAGTTTCAAATAATGTTGAAGAACTGAAAATCATGATGAAAGAGCTCAAATTGGAGGGTCGAAAGATCGAATGTTGAACCAAAATTAATGTTCAACCGTGAGTGTGCAGCTATGGAAAAAGGAAGAGATTAAAATTGATCATTAAAATTGCAGAAAGTAGCAGTTACTTTTACTTCGGGCAACTCATACAAATGGATGGAGATCACGATGAAAAAGTGAAGAGACGTATGCTAGACAAAGGAAAGTTTACAATCGATGCATTCGTCAAATAATGACAAATGGCAATGAAACAAGATCTCCAACAAAGAAGATGGAGCAAACATTGATAATCATGCATAAGGCCATAACCAAAATATGTTGTTATGCCGTAACCAAAAGGAACAAAAGGAGAAACTTGTAGATCACACAGAAAAACCAAATTACCAAACGGTCTAATTTGAGTCAAAAAACTAAAATGTAAGTGGGTTAAACTCAAAACAAGAAAAGATGAAAAGGGCACTCGGTGGAGCGCATACCTCCGTCAAGTAATGCCTGATCCATGAGAACATATCGGGCAAAATTACATTTTTGAAATATCATTTCATGCAGTACGATATCGTTTTTGGCCCTCTCAATAGTGAAGAATCACTTTAGAAATTCAATAATTTTCGTATCCAGATCCGGATTCGGATCTTCACCAAGATTGAATCAATTCGTCCTTGCCAAAACACCCAACCTGTCCATCAAGTTTCCTCCTAATCCGTTCACAACTTTTTGAGATATCGTGCTATATATCAGTTTAGCCCTATCTCTCAATGGTGAAGAATCACTTAAAAATTCTAGTAGTCGGATCTGGATCCGGATCTTCATCAAAATCAAATCAGTTTGTCCTTCTCACACAAAATCTGTCCACAAAATTTTATTCGGATCCATCAACAACTTTTTGAGATATCCTGTACACAGACAAACAAGCAAACAAACAAAGGGGTGAAAACATAACCTCCTTCACCCTCAGTGGCAGAGGTAATGAGGTCTGGAAGACTTTTTGTTGGTGATTAAACCATTAAATAAGAGCAAATACAACCCGTCACTTCGTTGATGTGGACAATAAAACGGGAGGGGGGGGGAAGAGGGAGGGAGAGAAAGAGAGAGAAAGAGAGAGAAAGAGAGAGAAAGAGAGAGAAAGAGAGAGAAAGAGAGAGAAAGAGAGAGAAAGAGAGAGAAAGAGAGAGAAAGAGAGAGAAAGAGAGAGAAAGAGAGAGAAAGAGAGAGAAAGAGAGAGAAAGAGAGAGAGAAAGAGAGAGAAAGAGAGAGGAGAAAGAGAGAGAAAGAGAGAGAGAAAGAGAGAGAAAGAGAGAGGAGAAAGAGAGAGAAAGAGAGAGAAAGAGAGAGAAAGAGAGAGAAAGAGAGAGAAAGAGAGAGAAAGAGAAAGAAAGAGAAAGAAAGAAAGAGAAAGAGAGAGAAAGAGAGAGAAAGAAAGAGAGAAAGAGAGGGAGAAAGAGAGAAAGAGAGAAAGAGAGAAAGAGAGAAAGAGAGAAAGAGAGAAAGAGAGAAAGAGAGAAAGAGAGAAAGAGAGAAAGAGAGAGAGAGAGAGAGAGAGAGAGAGAGAGAGAGAGAGAGAGAGAGAGAGAGAGAGAGAGAGAGAGAGAGAGAGAGAGAGAGAGAGAGAGAGAGAGAGAGAGAGAGAGAGACAGAGAGAGACAGAGAGAGAGAGAGAGAGAGAGAGAGAGAGAGAGAGAGAGAGAGAGAGAGAGAGAGAGAGAGAGAGAGAGAGAGAGAGAGAGAGACAGAGAGAGAGAGACAGAGAGAGACAGAGGTATGGGAGGAGAGAGCTGCATTTTATGAGGAGGGGGGAGTGAGGAGGAGACAGAGTGAGAGAGAAGGGTGGGGGAGAGAAGGAAAAAAAAAAAAAGACAGGTGAGGGGTGGAGGTGAGGTTAGCAAAGAGAATGATATGTCACGCTTAATGACCGAACACGAAAAAAACAATGTAAGAACAGCTGAACACAACGACACAACAAAGTTTGTAATTCCAGTTACAGAATTTTTTTGGGAAAATGAACCAAAAGCAATCATTGAAAACATTGAAGTGTCGCTCATGTACGACCTTATGATCCCATCAGGCGTGAACATCGAAAACAAAGCGTTGTGATCAGATATAATACTTAGGTGCAAAAAAGGAGAAGAAGGCATTGGTAATTGAAGTGTTAATACCAGTGATTTTGGATTCACGATGCAGAAATAAAGAAAATGACCAAATACCAAGACCTCAAGCATGAAGTGAAAAGATCCTGGAAGCTGAAGAATGGCAAAGTTGTACCAGTGTTGATGAAGAACCTCAAGGAATGATGAAGAACCTCACCGTATTAAAAACCATCCCTGGGAATATTACGACAAACGAACTACAGTTGGAAACTGTCCGGGGCTCAGTAACGATCCTGAATAGAGCCCTCGGCACAAAACTTTGAGAACAGAAAACTTCACAGATTGGTCCATGAATCATGACCCCTTACCGAAATGAATGGGGATGCTTTGAGCCCACCCTGGGAGGACACCATTCGACATTTTGAAACCCACATATGTAGACACCAATCAATGACACAACACACACACACACACACACACACACACACACACACACACACACACACACACACACACACACACACACACACACACACACACACACACACACACACACACACACACAACAGCAATTTTTCGTGAATCAGCAGGTTGGAGTCAGTGTGATTACCGACTGCGGTATATATTGTATACAACCCAGAAACCTTGAGTAGCTTTCACCGAAAAACGTTACATTTATATCGACATTTCAGGGAGATGCTCACAAATATTATTCTTTATAAACAGGTGCGTGTGATGGGAGGAAAAAAATTTGGCTCGGTAATTTCGAAAATAGGTTATTCTGCAGATGGCTCAGAAAGTGGGTGTTATTTCACAACCACTCACTCAGAGTGATGGAGCATGAACCAATCACTCGAGGTGACGGAGCACGAACTACTCGCTCAGGGTGACGGAACACGAACCACTCGCTCAGGGTGACTGAGCACGATCCACTCGCTCAGGGTGAGGAAGCACGATCCACTCGCTCAGGGCGATGGAGCACGAACCATTCGCTCAGGGTGACTGAGCACGAACCACTCGCTCAGGATGACGGAGCACGAACCACTCGCTCAGGGTGACGGAGCATGAACCACTCACTCAGGGTGACTGAGCACGAACCACTCGCTCAGGGTGACGGAGCACGAACCACTCGCTCAGGCTGACGGAGCACGAACCACTCGCTCAGGCTGACGGAGCACGAACCACTCGCTCAGGCTGACGGAGCACGAAGCACTCGCTCAGGGTGACGGAGCACGAACCACTCGCTCAGGCTGACGTCGCTTTGTAAAAGCGTCCGCAGATTGAATGGTTCGTTCAGAATGACGTGGCGTGGTACTGCTGTCGACAATGGGCGCTCGGCAAGTGGTGATGCAAGTCATGCAAGCACTCCAATTAAATGGTTGATCAGAAACGGTTGGTCAGGCTGTCACCGCATGCCATAAAGGATAACTTGAACTTTAAAGCCCATCGTCACCACGCATGCAGCAGTTAATGAAATAAAATGAATTTGTTCAAAAAATGGCTATCCACAAATAAAAAGAGTTCCTTCTTAATGCAGAACAACCCTGGAAATATCACAAAGTTCAATTGCCCATGAAATAAACATTGCAAAAAATCAACCATTATGTCTGCTCGTCTGTTCCGTGTCACACGGTACATCGCTTCGAGGGCCACGCAAATGTTTTTCTTTTTTTATGCGTCCGTTTTTTTCACCAGATTTGGTTCGATTCCCTGTAGAGCACCTCACGAAACCTCCGAAAATATACACAGATCTTGCAGACGCAATGGATAGGCAGTCCCTCTGGGGGACAGGGTGTGAGGTCTTGCAGTGAATGCATTAAATCATATAGCTCAATGAAGCTGGTTAATTTTGTGACATTCCTAAATTTTTTCTTTACTCAATATAATTCTCCAAACAGGAGAAAAAGATAACTTTAATGCTTTGGAAATCACACATTTTCTTGTGTATGTATTGAGAAGGGAACATAGTCTTGGTTGCTTAGTCTTATAGGTCTTCTTCTTCTTTCGGCTGCTCCCGTTAGGGGTCGCCACAGCGGATCATCCGTATGATCCGCATAGTGATTTGGCACATGTTTTACGCCGGATGCCATTCCTGACGCAACCCTGGTCGCCTCTTACGACACAGGGATATGGTACACCTATTTTAACCGGGGTATACACCGGCCCAGTATACTGGTACTCATTTCGCCAACCTCGGAAGGATGACAGGCTGAGTCAACCCCCTGGTGTATTAATTCAGTGGCCCAATGGGGCTTGAACTCAGGATCTCTTGGATCCCAAGCCGCTGCCCAAACCACTGCGCCAACACCAGGCTTTAGTCTTATAGGTATATCGCATTATTTATAACACTCGTTATTTCTCTAAATTATTAGATTTCACAACAGATTTCAACACTTATTTAGTCCGGACAATATCCGATCCTAAAAAGCGAAATAATATTTTGATGATGTACTTTAATTAGTCGGTGAGAGTAGATCGGGGAAAATAGTCTCATATAATGCATGAATCGCTCCAAGCTCCTAATTAAAAAACTTATTGTACTTAAAAAAGCGATGTACAAAACAATTCAGAGCGATGATGAACCGGCATTCGAAATGAATGAGGAAAGTGAAAAAGAAACTTTATCGTTAAGAAATCATTGCGGCCTGTTCTAAGTCAAGACATGGTTAAGCAGGCCAAAAACCTTGGGGGCATCAGATCACAGCGAGGTTCCCCAGGCAACGCCTTAAGCCTCAAGAGAGTGAGGTGGCCGAGGAGCGCCTGATGAAGGATATAATTAAATAAGACCGTTAATTATCTTCAAAAGGCGTGTTTTAATTAACCCAAACATCCAATTTTCACTCTTCCGCTTCCTTGGAGTTTTCTGAGTGTGCTTGCAAAGTTTCAGGCTGCTAGGTTTTTTGGTTTTGGAGTTATGGAGGAGACACACACATCACCATTTATTAGTATAGAAGTGGTAGATTCTTCATTCTGCAGGAAGGACCGTAGACAGAGTTGAGTACAATTTTGAAGGAGCAGGACTTAGGGGATATTGAAGGAAGGTGAAATGACATCACATTGGGTCACAACAGTAAGATGTTGGTTGTGGTGCACATATTCAGATGTCAGGACATTGGTTGTGAGGAGTTAAAATAATAAGACGGAAGAGTTTGAGGCCAAAGTAGATTTCGAGGAATACAATATAGTTGCAGTAAGTGGGACATGGTTTAATGAGAGTAATTGGAGGACAAGACTAGAAGGCTAAAAGATGTACATGTATGAATGGAAATAAAATTCGAGCAGTCACAATCCGGGTAAAAGACAGTACAGTACTGTATCCAGAGAAAGATAAGACCTCAAGGTGGGAAATAATGTATATTATTCTGTGTGGATAGAGATTATGGATTGTAAGAACAGTAAGATACTTGTAGGATGCTTTTATGGAGCTATTGGTGAAGGGTGGGGGGGGGGAGGAAAGAGGGGTTCATGAAGAATTCATAAAGGCATGCGGTGAGGGAAGAGTATTGATTATTGGGGATTATAACTTGCCAGGATTGGAATGGGTCCAGGAATAGGGAAAGTGCAGAGCAGACGAGGAATTCCTAAATATAGTCCAGGATGACTTTTAACCCAGTTTGCAGATAAGCCCAAGAGGAAACAAGCCCACGAGGGGGAATGCAGTGTTAGAGACCCCTTCGTTAAGTAAAGATCCTAATATGGTGGAGGAGGTGAAGGGAGGAGAGCAGTTCGAATAGAGTTTTAGCGTGGAAGAAAGACGTCGGAGACGTTCAGATTCAGAGTCTATATTATTCTATATTATTCCGCAATGGTAAAACCTCTCAAAACACCTGCTGGGAAAGCCCTTTCCAGTAAATCCCCCAATAAACCAAAGCAAAAGCTTATTCACATATTACAAAACCAGAGGCAAAACGATGATTCTATACTTCACCCCCTCCCAATGCGTAATCTAACATAAGGTAGCAACAAAATACAATATGGTGAAGGAGAAGAGAGGTAGACCATCCATGTAAAAAATAGTCACAGAAAAAATAAAACCAAGAAGCAAAATGTACTCTCAGAAATATCGTGTTAGTAAGTGTACATGACACCGAGAGCGAGCCATATACGGTGATAATGGTATTGTTGTAGGTGGTATCGACCC
Source organism: Eptatretus burgeri (assembly GCF_056783735.1). Lineage (NCBI taxonomy): Eukaryota > Metazoa > Chordata > Myxini > Myxiniformes > Myxinidae > Eptatretus > Eptatretus burgeri. Next base: position 62,042,084 of record NC_140969.1, read on the forward strand.
ATTGGTCAGTGGGAGATTCGACTCTGGTGCTGCATCAAGGAAAGCTGTGTGGCTTCAAGTGATTTATGGAGACTGCATCAGGACCAATGTTAATATCGAGTATGAAGGTCTTATTGGAGCATTGTATAACTTTGTAAGTTCCGTCATAAGGTTGCTGCAATGGTTTCATGCCGTATGAATACGTGGGTGGACGTAGAAATTTCCTGGAGAATAAAAAACGGAAATGAGGAAGGCGTGCGTGTCAGTGTCATGCAGAGGCCCTGAATGGCCGAACAAAGTTAGTTGGCGTCATTGCTGGCATTGGGCAAAGTGTCATCAGACGCAGAGCCAAATTGTCCTGGGAGAAAAAGCGGTGCACCGTACACTAACTCTGCAGTGGAGCATCCAAAGTCTTCTTTAAGAACAACTCCCGTACCAAAGGTATAACATCCATCCAGTGTGTGAACTTGACATGCGCTTTTCAGGGAAGACTCAAGTTAGTGGTGAAAAAGCTTCACCATACCAATCGTCGCAGGGTGATGGTAAGTGGTGATTCACGCAAGGTCGCTACCCAGGAGTCGAGTCACCTGACGGGAAGGAGAAAAATTCGAACTGCTATGATGATCCGTAGTGATAATTGATGGAACACTAAAATGTGCGATCCAGGTGTAGACAAAGGCCCGAGCAATGGTAGATGCGTTGATGTCAGCCATCGGTGTCGCCTTAGGCCAATGGGTGAAGTGGTCAATACAAGTCAGTCAATAGCATTTTCCATTTGAAGGTGGTAGGAGACCGACAAGATCCATGTGAACCCTGTCGAAATGCCAATCGGGTGTTGAAAAGCTACCGAAAGGTGCAACAGCACAACGTAAGTCCTTGGAGCGTTGACAGTGAAGACGCTGATTGGCCCAATGCAGCATCCCTTGCTCAGCGTACCACTATATACTCTGACTGCTGCCCTGGTTTCACAATTCAAAGATAGTCCAAAGTACTGAAGCATTTATGAACAATTGCTTTTGTTCATTTATTTGATTAAGTAGAAGTTTAAAGTCATTTGAGATATAATTAAAGCGTATTGTTGCGGTTCTGAAAAACTGCATGCCTCCAAAGTAATGGCATGCAAATTACAGCGATCCCAAGGCGGTTATTTCAATAGTATGTCATGTGTATTCGTGCTGCAAACGGCTCCTGGGCATTTGCACGCCAATTTTCCATTTAAAACTGTGTGCCAATTCTCTACCCCCATTTCACCTCAGACCTTCATTCTGCTCACCAAACTATACCACGCTCACCAATACCGCTTCAGACAACTAATAAAAATCCCAGCAACTCACGCTTACAAACGCGACCTTCATTCATCATCACAAGGAACTTCAATCTCGTCCTCACAATGCCATGTGGCAATCCTCTATCACTATAAATGGTCGGGTTGTTGGCGACGAAAACATCTCCCGCCCAAGCTTTCCTGAAGAGGAGGGTGCTTGGATATGAACACCCAGCAGGATTGAAAACTAAACCTGTCAAAGGACAGAGGAACTCTTCGTGAGCCAACAGCCATCCATATCGAGTGCCTAACTATGTCGGCGGACGTCCTCCTGAAGTTAGGTTACTTTTTTCAGCAGGTTGGTGGCAGGATTTGCACTCTGGCCACCATAAAACCCTTCACTCCACAAGACACAAGAAAAATGCAAAGAAAATTGAAAACCCACTCCATGGGAGTACCTCTTGTGCAGCTGCCCCTCCACAGAGCAGCCTACCAGATGATGGGATTGGAGCAAAGCCTTTGGGATCCCGACTCTGATGATAGGAGGAAAACCACAGGTAACCATATCAGGTCAGATTGTGAGTGTGAGTCAGGGTGGTGCTGAGGTGTCGTGCACCAGACGATGGTCTCCTTGAGTTGAACTGAGGTGATCTCTATGGGTGGGTGCCTGGAATGTCCTATCTCTAATAGGGAATGATCACCTGTCTCTGTTATCATCTGAGCTCAAGTGTTTCAACATCGCGATTGCAGCACTCTCTGAAGTTTGGAGACTGGATAGTGGCAAGATTATGGCGGGTGGTTACACCTTTGATTGGTCTGGTCACTCTAATGCTTCGCATGCCAAAGGAGTTGCTGTAGCTGTGCCCAATAACCTGACTCCAATGATAAATGAGGTAACACTGGTAAATAAGCTCATGAGACGAGGATTCACCACTCCTTGCGTGTTGTTTCCCTGGTCTCTGTGTTTGCTCCGACTGAGGCGAGTGATCTCACTGTGAAGGACGCATTCTATGCCACGGTAGTGTCTGTGGTTGATCAGTGCCCCAGGTGAGATACTCTTCTCGTCTTGAGGGATATCAATGCATTGAGTGGAACTGATAGGGATGGTTGAGACGTGTGTTGGTCCCCATGGGTCTGGAACTGTGAACCAGAATAGCACAAAATTCCTTGACTTTGCAAGAAGACATGGAGTTAGGTTGGCTGGTTCATGGTTTCAGCAACTACAGGCTTATCGCTGGACTTGGTATTCCAACGCTGGTGGAGTGTCAAAGGAGATCGTCCATGTGCTCGATGATCGCTGGAGGATGATCCAGAACTGCAAGGTCTACCGGAGTGCTCAGTCCCTCAATATCGACCACAGCTTATTGCAGCAACTCTGAAGTAGCAGCTTAAATCTTAACGCCAAGGCTGGATATTGGCAAGCTCAAGGATGCGAGGGGAGCTGAGGAGTTTGCGAACAGGCTGAGTGAAGATTTTGGTGGTTTGGGTGATTTAGGGAATCCTGAAGAGTTGTGGAGTGCCTTCAAGATCACTACCCTTGATATTGCCGGTGGATGACTTGGAACTCAACGAAGGGCGCACAAGAATTTTGTCTCTCAAGGGGCACCGGATTTCATTCATCAGGGTTGCAGAGCTCGGCTTAATGGCAGAACTGAGCTGCTCAGGGAGTTGAGGCATAAAACTGTACGTGTGTTGAGGGTGGACAAGGAAGCCGATAAGCGAGGCATCTTTGAGGGGGTAGAGCATCACCTGTGGTCAAGTGATTCTCGGCTTGCTTACAGGGGAATTCATGCATTGCATTCCTCCAAACCCGTCCCACATTGTCCTGCAGTTAAAGTGGAGGGTGGTGAGCTTTTGCCAGAGGAGTCCAAAGTGAAATCCCATTGGGCCAGTTACTTTGAGCTGCTGCACCAGGCTGATCCACCATCTGTTGAGTTGGATGTCGGGATGTCACTGTCCCTATTGCTGACCATCCACTCAACTGTGATCCACATTAGTTTGTGGGTGAACCGGTTGAAATGGAGTGAGGCTCCTGGGATCAGTGGCATCCATACTGAACTTCTCAAGGCTGGTGGAAATGCTGTATTTATGTCATTGAATGCAATTCTATGCTCTGCCTGGAACACAAGGCATCATCCCAACTGACTGGAAGAGGGGCTTTGTTGTCCCCTTCTGGAAAGGGAAGGGTGATCTCCAGGACTGCAACAACTACCGAGTGGTGACGCTGCTCTCAGTGCCGGGCAAGGTCTTTACTCGGGTAATTATTCATGGGGTTTGCCACCATCTGCTTGAGCACCAGTGCCCAGAGCAGTCAGGCTTTACACCAAAGAGCTCAACGATTAACTGTATCCTTGTTCTTTGGGTCCTCACCGAACAGACGAGAGTTTTGGCAGCGGCTGCTTGCAGCCTATGTTGATCTCTGCAAAGCGTTTGATTTGGTGCATCAGGATGACTTCTGGAGGTGCTGATTCTTTGTGTGGTACCACCAAAACTGATCAATCTGATGTTTGAACTATACTTTGGTATTGTTGCGGATTCGCGCCCGCCGGCGTGCGGACGGCCACGTAACTCGAATCGCGGCACGTCGCCCACCGGACGGACAATCCAGTCGTGACCCTCTCGGACTAACGCCGGGAACCAGTCACGGGTGGACCTTTCGGTCTCACCGCGATCGAGCCAATCGGCCCCCGCGTGGGATAGGGTTGCTCGCCAAATTCGACCTACCTAAGTACCCACACGGAGGGTAGACCGGGCGATCGCACCTCGCCGCAGGTCGACTTCGGACACGGGCCACTTAAGCGACCCGTTCCGTACTATCGGGATAACCGAGCGGTGTTATTCGTCGACCTCGACGGTTCGATTAATTATCGGGCGTCTTAACCCACGACCAACCCTTTACGTGAAGCAAGATGAGGATTCAATGAAAGAAATGACGAAGCGAAGCGGGAAAACAGTTCAATAATAAGCACATTTATTTTCGCGGCACACGGGAAGCACACATATACAATTCCACCAAAAGCACATAGAAAAGAAGAAGACAAAAAGCAAATGCAACAATGCAGATCTTATACCGACTACGCGAGCACACGGCAACACTTATACAATTTTACTTCACAGACGGCGCCGACAACACACATTCCCAAAGCAAAAGAAAAGAGAACCACCCTCCAGGATGAGGGGGTAGGCGGGCCTGGGGCCGAGACCGTGTCGGGCCTATCTGTCTGATGATGAGACGCGGAGCGGCGGTGGTGCCTCAACTCCGCGGGCCTCGCGGACAGTGTCTGGTAGGGGGTGGGAAGGGGGCCCCCTTTTGTCGCACTATCTCAGCGCGGGGGGAAACAGGAGGGGGTTGCTGATGCTCGGGGAAAGGAGGATTTCACAAAATCGCGGGTCCCGCGACGAGCGTCTCCACCACGACCTTGGTCGCGCCGCCGGCCTTTCTCTCCGCAGTTCCCCGAATCCGACGCGAGCACCCCCTCATTCGCCTTCGCCGCCGCCGCCTCTCCACAGCTCCGACCTCTTCACTCCGACTCCGCGAACTCCCAACTGCACTGAGCTCTTCCTCCGCTTCCAACTCAACTCTTCCTCCTGCGAACTGAACTGCCTCGACTGACGAACGCGGCCCCTTATATCCCCCGTGGCCTCGCTCCTTCATCTTTGACCCTCTGCCTCCGACCTTTCACCTCTCTTGCTGGCTCCCCATTGGCCCGAGGAAAAGTGGGCGTGAATGCTTTTTGATCCATGTATTTGCATATAGCGTCCGCCCTCCAACTCCCTGGAGGCGGGGCCAAACCGCCCCTCGCTCACCGATTGGACGGAATAAAAGTGGGCGTGAGTCGTTTTTGATCCGTTTTTCTTCGGAAAGTCCGCGATGCTTTTGAACACGCTGCTCGGTGCGCGCTCTACACGAGTCCAGCATCGGTGCCCACGAATGGCGCGAGATGACGGTGATGCGATGGTGGCGAGTTGTGACGGTAAAGGTCGTGGCGGTTGTGGTGAAGCGGCGTTGTGGTTGGTGGTTGTTGTTGTGATAGCTGTTGAGACGTGGTTGGTGGTGGTAATAATGGCGGTTGGTCCAAAATAAAGATAGTAAAAGAAAAACGGCTATCCTGAAGAGTCGCAGCCCTCATGAATGACATTTATTCCCTCTAGACAACGGGTTTGGGCCTAACTACACATATACTTACCGAGATATCTCACCTAAGGGACCTGAATGGTGGTTTGCGAATTTGGTCAACCACAACACTACCCCCTCCCCTTTTTACAGACTCGTCCCGAGTCGTCAAATTTTCGTGTGCCATCATGTGTAGTTTTCCCCTAGTACATTTTACCTACGGATCCCTGAGTGCGATATTCATGGTATTCGTGTCCCCAAAATAAATAACCTGAGGGCTGCGTAACTACCTAAACAAACTCACTCACACGGACGACTTAAATAAAATTGCCGGCGCTAGGACAGACATGCCGGGGGCGCACTCATATTTACAGTACATCTTAACCTTAACTTACAAATTTTACACTAAACCATGGCCCAGGATCACTGAACTCTGCAAAAAGAAAGCAGTTAGCAGGGAGCCAGGCTGCTCGCATGCAGTCTCTGGCTCAAAACAATGCAGGTGACAGGGAACGTGGCTGGCTGCTCACACGCAGTCCAAGGCCTTCCCTTTTGAACTGAACGCAGTGAACCACAACGGTGCATGGGCTGCACAAACGTAGTCTCCATGCCAGCTCAAGTGGCACACGCAATGAACACAACGAATGGATGGATGAATGGTTTGAACTGAACGCAGTGAACCACAACGGTGCATGGGCTGCACAACGCAGTCTCCGTGCCAGCTCAAGTGGCACACGCAATGAACACTACAAATGGATGGGTGAATGGATGGATGCAAACACGGTGCACGGGCCGCCACTGCAGGCCCGTGTTGTAGCTGCCAACAGGGCAGTTCTCGCAGCTTGCAAACTGTTGCCTTGCGGATCCTGGCGCACATGGAAATGAACAGGGGGGGGGCAAAGCAAAATTGAACGGGGCTGGTGAACGTGGGCAGTGGGCATGGCATGGCAAAGGCAGCAGGCAAACACAGCCCGCAGAAGAAGGCCGCTACAGGCAAACACAGCCGGCAGATGAACTGGCCGGCACAGGCCTTGAAGAAAAACAGCCAGCCGGCAGATGAAGTGGGCCGGCACAGGCCTTGCAGCACAGCAGCTGCAGACGATCCAGCCGGCACAGGCCTCGCAGCAAAACAACAGCTGCCGATGAAGTTGGCCAGCCTTTGCCGTTCCGTGGAGGTTGGTGGAGGGAGTGCGGTGGTGCTGGCCACTTGGAAGGCGGGCTCGGACCTACCTACCTGTCTCCCTCCCACCTATCGCCTTTGCCTGTCACTGTCCATACCCACTCCCTTAATTTGTCAAACCCCAATTTAGCCCCAACTTATTTTTTTGTTGTTTTTATGTTTACTTCCCCACTATAAATCGTCCCCTAACCCCCTTTATTGTCCTTGTTCGGCTAACCTATCCTGTCACCTAGCCTACTCCCAACCCCTACGTTCCCTTCCCGGAGGGGAGTAAGGGAGAGCTAACGTCCTGTGTCGAGGCCCAACGAAGCCTCAGAATGGCCTCCCCAGAGTTCGGCGATCTATAACCAAAGTGGGTCCAGCGGCCCACAACGAGAGCGAGGGGATGGATGGTGCGGAGGGGTACATCTACTAATCTACCCTAACCATTTAACTGTTAAACTACCCCGGGGCTTTCAACAAGCGCCTCTCGCTTAAACTATTGGTTCTAACAACCCAGATTCCCGTCGCCTGTGTTGGTGTCCTCACAATTTCGCGCCTCGCCCCCCAATTTTCTCTCCGTGCCCTCACACAGTCTCATGGCTGGGACACGTGGCTCCCTTTGGCAGGCACGACCCTCTGCCGATTCTCCGACGATGGCACCCCCGGGCACTACACTGCCTCCGAGCCTACCAGCTCCCTAACACCGGGGAGTGCCCCCCATGGCACCTCCCCTGAAACGCACACGTGGCAGGCTGGCTTCCCAGGCCCCTTTCCGAGGGTCACCCGTGCCCACAACATTGCCCACGCGGCTAATGGCGCCCCGGGCCTCAGCACCAAGCAGACGCACCCGTGCCCACAACGCTATCCCGGCCCCCCATGGGCCCTTGGCCTACCGCGGCCGACTAGCCTGGTGCCCGGGGTACCCACTCAGCGATACTCACTTTTCGCAGCCACGCTCCCAGCCTGTCAACAGGGCTCCTGCACCCCTCCAAACGGGTTTCGAGCCTACACTCCCACCAACAACAAAACGACCTCCATTTTGTAAATTTGACTAACCCCCTAACTCACTTTATACTGACCCCGGGGTCCCTTGGGCGGGAGTCACTCCTCCCCCCAATCACTCATCGCACCATGCATTCCCCATTCGCTCCATAACACAGACCCGCTGGCCTCACTCACTCACCAAGCACATGCCTCCACCTCATAACTCACCAACAACTCTTCAACACACTCACCACTGAACTCTGCCATCCTTCTATCTGCATCCCCGAACTAACTCGTGCTCCCACGTCGTCCCTTAAACTATAGCACGTCCCATTTAACCTACGTAGCTAAGCTACGTCCCCTCTACACATTCACAAGTCTGTCTCTGTCTTCTAACTCAAAAATTCATTTTATTTCCCAACCTAAAGCTCATCTAAATCCCTCTAACTAATCCATTCCACGGACTCCATGAGGACTTACCCCTGCCCCATGAAGTCGGTCTAACTCAGCTAACCCTTCCCCCTAACTAGTTTCCATCCTGTGCCCAGGTCAAGGGGGTCTTCCACCCCTTGCCCAGGAATCCTGTGCACCCGAAAGTGAGGCTTGTTTCTTTTTTTTTTTTCTTTTTTTTTTTACATGCGCAGCACCAGCGCGGCAACTCGCGCACTTTGCACCTGCCCGTGACGTCATGCAGCTGCACGTGTACCTCGTCCCTCCTTGGACGGCACCATCCGGCAGGGATTCCCCTTCTGCCGGATTCCAACCCCACGTGCAGCCATGACGTCACCGTGCGCATAAAAAAAAATACAAGCCCCACGTCTCGAGGGGTTCCCCATGCGAACACATGTGCTTTGCCCGTTGGAGCTTAACACACACGATCGCGTGGAGAACCCGTCCGGTCCAAATCCATAATCCTGCCTAAGCTTTGTCCCTCCGCGGGATCGGCAAATCCACCGCGTGCGTTTCCGGACCGGGACTTCATTCCCGCAAGCGAGCACGTGGCGGTCTCGTGCGTTGCACAGCACGAACCTCGTGCTCACTGCTGGGTGAACCCGGCACGGTCCCCGAAACAGCTACAGCCGCTACTCGGCATTCTTTCCTTACATGTCGCCGTCGTCGCCATTCGACCCACGCACACCTGCGTGTTACGACGCTCACACTCCATTCCATTACATTCACACCGGGAGACGCGGCTGCGTGCTCCCGCATGCCAACCGACATCTCCCTTACATACCGCTCTCTCACACACACGGTCTCCCTTGCACTCGGCCGTTCACTCACGCGTGGTGCCTCATCCACACACCGTGCCTCACTCACACACGCGGGGGCACTCACCCGCGGTGCCTCATCCACACTGGCCGTTTCATCCACACACACGGCCTCACTCACACACGGTCCCTCACCCACACACGCGGGGGCACTCACCCGCGGTGCCTCATCCATACTGGCCGTTTCCACACACACGGCCTCTTCCACACACGGCGTGCTGGGAAGCACGTACTCTGGCACCATCGCCACCACACCACTCACACACGGGGTCGCTTCCACACACGGGGACGCACTCACACCTTGCACCACACACACAGGGACAACCACACTGGGGATTCGTGTCCCCACAAGGGTCTCCGGGGCCTCTATACCCCCCAAGCTCTCCAAGCTCCCGTCCACAGCACTCGTCCCCTCAACCTCGCAAAGCACGACCGAACTCACCTGGTCGTGACTCGCCTCAAGGGGGAATACTCCCTCCCCTCGTTCCTGGAGGAGGCTATCCCGCTGCTCGCACCGGGTCCCTGCACCGTCCGCGAGCTCACCCCCATTGTCCTCCACTACCTCCGTGTGTGTGTGTGCGTCACTTACCCCGTCTTCATCGTGCAGTCTTCCCTCTATCGTTCCTATCTCCCGTGTCTCTGCCAACTCTTCACCCTTTACCTCCCTTGTCTCCACTATTATTTCCGTTGTCGTCACCTCGTGTCTCGTCTCACACGTTTTGGTCTCCCAATTTAATTTTTCCCTTTCGGTCATCGTCACGACCCTCGCCCAACACGCCCCCCGAATTATTTTTTCACCAGCCTCCACCGCGGGCCTGTCAGCCGTTGCACCCCCTTCCAGCTCGTTCGCTCCCACACGTGGAGTCGCCATTCCTATCTCCCTGGTCACGGCCTTCATGCCCGCCTGCAGGCATCGGCCCATGTTCTGCGTCTCACCCCGCAGCTTTTTCGTTTCTTCCTTCATTTGCTGTGTACTCGCATCGATCTTTTCGTTCATGCTTTTTATTTCGTTTATAAATTCAGTTGTGTTTGCATCCATGTTTTCGATTATTTGTTGTGTATTCGCATCCAGCTTTTGTGTATTCGCATCCATCCTCGCTGTCATTGCCGCCAGCATGGCGAATAGCTGGGCCATGTCGGGTGCGCTTGGGTGAGCTGTTTCGGCAGGGGTTGGGGAAGGGTTTTGGTGGAGAGGGGGAGGGGAGGTGTCATACACCGCGGCCGCTGCCGCACCCATTTCGGGCTCTGGGTTCAGTTGGGCGAGTTCGTTTTCCTGTACAACCATTTCCTGCACGGGGATTTCATCCTGGACCATGGACTCTACACATTCTACATCCATTTCTAATACCCCCGGCTCCCGCTCGCCTTGAGACGCCATCTTGCTTCTCTTAAAGGGTTAATTTAGCTCGCTCGTAATTTGGAGGGAATCGGGGGTCGCTTCTCTCACCCCTGGACCGATTCCCGTGAATTTAATTGGAGACAGGAGAGCCCGTTTTCCCGTTCTCCGATACCAGTGCCGCGAGGAGGGCGATGAGTTTGTATCGCACGACCTGACACCAATGTTGCGGATTTGCGCCCGCCGGCGTGCGGACGGCCACGTAACTCGAATCGCGGCACGTCGCCCACCGGACGGACAATCCAGTCGTGACCCTCTCGGACTAACGCCGGGAACCAGTCACGGGTGGACCTTTCGGTCTCACCGCGATCGAGCCAATCGGCCCCCGCGTGGATAGGGTTGCTCGCCAAATTCGACCTACCTAAGTACCCACACGGAGGGTAGACCGGGCGATCGCACCTCGCCGCAAGTCGACTTCGGACACGGGCCACTTAAGCGACCCGTTCCGTACTATCGGGATAACCGAGCGGTGTTATTCGTCGACCTCGACGGTTCGATTAATTATCGGGCGTCTTAACCCACGACCAACCCTTTACGTGAAGCAAGATGAGGATTCAATGAAAGAAATGACGAAGCGAAGCGGGAAAACAGTTCAATAATAAGCACATTTATTTTGCGGCACACGGGAAGCACACATATACAATTCCACCAAAAGCACATAGAAAAGAAGAAGACAAAAAGCAAATGCAACAATGCAGATCTAATACCGACTACGCGAGCACACGGCAACACTTATACAATTTTACTTCACAGACGGCGCCGACAACACACATTCCCAAAGCAAAAGAAAAGAGAACCACCCTCCAGGATGAGGGGGTAGGCGGGCCTGGGGCCGAGACCGTGTCGGGCCTACCCGTCTGATAATGAGACGCGGAGCGGCGGTGGTGCCTCAACTCCGCGGGCCTCGCGGACAGTGTCTGGTAGGGGGTGGGAAGGGGGCCCCCTTTTGTCGCACTATTTCAGCGCGGGGGGAAACAGGAGGGGGTTGCTGATGCTCGGGGAAAGGAGGATTTCACAAAATCGCGGGTCCCGCGACGAGCGTCTCCACCACGACCTCGGTCGCGCCGCCGGCCTTTCTCTCCGCAGTTCCCCGAATCCGACGCGAGCACCCCCTCGTTCGCCTTCGCCGCCTCTCCACAGCTCCGTCCTCTTCACTCCGACTCCGCGAACTCCCAACTGCACTGAGCTCTTCCTCCGCTTCCAACTCAACTCTTCCTCCTGCGAACTGAACTGCCTCGACTGACGAACGCGGCCCCTTATATCCCCCGTGGTCTCGCTCCTTCATCTTTGACCCTCTGCCTCCGACCTTTCACCTCTCTTGCTGGCTCCCCATTGGCCCGAGGAAAAGTGGGCGTGAATGCTTTTTGATCCATGTATTTGCATATAGCGACCGCCCTCCAACTCCCTGGAGGCGGGGCCAAACCGCCCCTCGCTCACCGATTGGACGGAACAAAAGTGGGCGTGAGTCGTTTTTGATCCGTTTTTCTTCGGAAAGTCCGCGATGCTTTTGAACACGCTGCTCGGTGCGCGCTCTACACGAGTCCAGCATCAGTGCCCACGAGTGGCGCGAGATGACGGTGATGCGATGGTGGCGAGTTGTGACGGTAAAGGTCGTGGCGGTTGTGGTGAAGCGGCGTTGTGGTTGGTGGTTGTTGTTGTGATGGCTGTTGAGACGTGGTTGGTGGTGGTAATAATGGCGGTTGGTCCAAAATAAAGATAGTAAAAGAAAAACGGCTATCCTGAAGAGTCGCAGCCCTCATGAATGACATTTATTCCCTCTAGACAACGGGTTTGGGCCTAACTACACATATACTTACCGAGATATCTCACCTAAGGGACCTGAATGGTGGTTTGCGAATTTGGTCAACCACAACAGTATTAAGAGTGCTGTGAGATACCATGTCCAACTTATTCCCAGTTGTGACTGGAGTTTGTCAGGGGTGTGTACTGGCCCCCAAATTTTTCAGTGCTTGCATGGACTGGATTCTGAGGAGTATTTTGGAGATATCAAGCTGCGCTGCATCATTTGGGAATGGTAAGATTGCTGCCCTCGATTTCGCAGATGATGCATTCATCTTTGCAGAGACTCTGGATATACATTTGTGGGCCCTCGAGGTGCTGAATGAGATGTCGGAGCCACTGGGTTATGGGATTCCTGGGTCAAAACTAAGATCCAGGCTTTCAATGACATCTTGGATGCTGCTATCTTGTCTGTACCAGTTTGTGGTGAGGATGTTGAGGTCACAGAGAGATTCACTTACCTTGGCAGTCATATTCATGCCTCTGGTGGCTGTGAGCCAGAGGTCAAGTAGACATCTGGGTTGGGCCTGGGGGGTCATGGATTCACTGGATCATGGGGTGTGGCGCTGTCGGTACCTGTGCAGGAGGATGAAAGTCCAAGTCTTCAGGTGCTTGGTGCTTCTGGTCTTGCTCTATGGATGTAAGACTTGGACTCTGACTAGGGATCTGAGACAGAGTCATTATTCCTTTGGTACCAGGTCTCTTCAGAGAATCCTTGGCTATCGCTGTTCGGACTTTTTGTCCAACAAGCGATTGCTCAGAGAGACTCATGAGATTTGTTACCTGCAACGTCTGCGAACATCAGCTGTGACTGTATGGACACGTGGCTCATTTTCCTGATGCTGATCCTGCTCAATAGATTCTCTCAGTGAGGGGGCATCATGAGTGCAGGAGGCCAATGGGCCAACCACGTGCTTCGGGGCTGCAATAGGTTGATCAGCATCTCAAGGATATGGGGATGGGCCAGGCATCTGCCTGGGGGATGGCCAGACGGAGGCCCCTGCAGTTCTGGTGGAAAATGGACGCAGTGACGTGCTGCTCTGGCGCATGGTCCCATACCTGACCTGAATGATGGAGAAGTTCAAGGGACAGTGGAAAATAGATCATTGACCAACCAACATCATTTTATTATGAGGGCATCCACAACTTTTTGAAGTGGTGGCAGAAGTGTGTGGATGTCCAAAGGGACTCTGTCGTAAAATAATGCAGTGTTCTCTCCGGTGAAGCGTATTTCATGTGCAATTCACCATACTTATTGATGTGCTCTCATAACTTTTGCAAAAAGAAAACAAAGGCACACATTTTCCGCTTAATGGAAGTCCAGCACGTCTATTCACCATCATTAACAATTGCCTGCTATTGTGTTACTTATCACAGCCATATTTCAGGCTCTCACATGGTCCATTGCTCATAATGGTTGAGGAGGCTTGAGTCCCAACTCAGTAGCTAGATTTTGCAGAGCTTGTTCTGGCAGGCAGTTGGAATTTTGTGAGGGTGTCATTGATGACCACCTCGTCGTTGTGCAAGACACCAAGGGATACTTAATTTCCGCTTGAAATCAATGCTGGATCTCAGCTTGCTGTCCTACCAGGTCAGGTCAGGTATGGGAGCATGTGCCAGAACAGTGCGTCGCTGCGTCCACTTTCCGCCGGTACTCCAGGGGCCTCCGTCTGGCCATCCCCCAGGCAGATGCCAGGCCCATCCCCATCTCCTTGAGATGATGGTCAACCTGCTGCAACCATGAGGCACGTGGTCGGCCCACTGGCCTCCTCCACTCATGAGACTCCCTCGCTGAGAGAATCTGGTGAGCAGGATCAGCGTCAGGAAAACGAGCCACATGTCCATACAGCTACAACTGACGCTCAAGGACTATGCAGGTAACAAATCTCATCCGAGTCTCTCTCAGCAACCGCTCGTTGGACACAAAATCCGACCAGCGATAGCCAAGGATTCTCCGAAGAGACCTGGTACCAAAGGAATTAAGTCTCCGTCTCAGATCCTTGGTCAGAGTCCAAGTCTCGCACCCATAGAGCAAGACTGGAAGTACCAAGGATCTGAAGACTCGGACTTTCGTCCTCCCGCACAGATACCGGCAGCGCCACACCCCATGATCCAGTGAATCCATGACTCCCCAGGCCCGACCCAGACGTCTGTTGACCTCTGACTCGCAGCCAGCAGAGACATGAATATCACTGCCAAGGTAAGTGAATCTCTCCACGATCTCAACATCCTCACCACAAACAGGCACAGACAGGACAGCAGCATCCAAGATGTCACCGAAAGCCTGGATCTTAGTTTTGACCCAAGAAACCCGTAATCCCAGCGGCTCCGACTCCTCATTCAGCACCTCGAGGGCCCCCAAAAGGATGTCTAAAGTCTCCGCAAAGATGACTGCATCATCTGCAAAATCAAGGTCCGAGATCTTGACATTCCCAAATGACGCACCGCAACTTGATCTCTCTGACATCCTCCCTAAAATCCAGTCCATACAAGTGCTGAAAAGTGTGGGGGCAAGTACACATCCCTGACGAACTCCAGTAACAACTGGAAATCAGTCAGAGATGGTACCACCACACTTCACAGCACTCTCAGTACCAGAGTAGAGTTCAGACATCAGATCGATCAGTTTTGGTGGCACCCCACGAAGACAAAGAATCCTCTAGAGGGCATCCCGATCAATGAATCGAACGCTTTACAGAGATCAACATAGGCTGCAAGCAGCCCCTGCTGAAACTCTCATCTGCGTTCGGTGAGGACACGAAGGGCAAGGATACGGTCAATCGTTGACCTCTTTGGTGTAAAGCCTGACTGCTCTAGACGCTGGTGCTCAAGCAGATGGTGGCGAACCCTATCAAGAATTATCCGAGCAAAGACCTTTCCCGGCACTGAGAGCAGCGTCACCCCTCAGTCGTTGTTGCAGTCTTTGCGATCACCCTTCCCTTTCCAGAGAGGGACAACAAGGCCCCTCTTCCAGTCAGTTGGGATGATGCCTGTGTTCCAGGCAGAGCACAAAACTGCATGCAACGACACAAGTGCAGCATTTCCACCAGCCAGGAGAAGTTCAGCATGGATGCCACAGATCCCTGGAGCTTTGCCCCGTTTCAACTGGTTCACCGCAGCCCGTGTTTCCACAAGCGAAGGTGGACCACAGTTGATTCGAGGGTCAGCAACAGGGATTGCAACACCCTTGACGTCCAACTCGACAGCTGGGGGATCAGCCTGGTGCAACCGCTCAAAGTAACCGGCCAAGCGGGCCTTCACTTCAGACTCCTCTGTCAAGAGCCTACCACTCTCTGCTCGAACTGCAGTGCTCCGAGGGATGGTCTTGGATGAACGTAATGCGTGAATTCCCCTGTAAGCGGGACGAGAATCACCTGTCCACAGGTGATGCTCTACCCCCTCACAGATTCCTCGCACATAGGCCTCCTTGTCCACCCTCAGTGCACGTACAGTTTTACGCCTCAGCTCCCTAAACAGCTCAGCTCTGCCATTCAGCCTGGCCCTGTGACTCTGGTCAATGGTATCCAGTGTCCCTTGAGAAACAAAATTCTTCTTTGCCCTGCGGTGAGCTCCAAGACATCCACCGGCAACATCAAGGACGGTGGTCTTGAAGGCGCTCCACAACTCTTCAGGACCCTCCAAAGCACCCAGACCCCCCAAGTGTCCACTCAGCCTGTTCGCAAACTCCTCAGCTACTCTCTCATCCCTGAGCTTGCCAACATCCAGCCTAGGCTGGGATGGTACCATTCTCCAGGATTTAAGGTGCAGCTTTAGAGTTGCTACAACAAGCCTGTGGTCAGTATTGAGGAACTGAGCACTCCGGTAGACCCTGCAGTTCTGGATCATCCTCCAACGACCGTCAATGAGGACATTGTCAATCTCCTTTGCCACACTGCCAGCGTTGGAATACCAAGTCCAGCGATGAGCTTGTGGGCGCTGAAACCATGAACCAGCCACCCTAAGTCCATGACTTCTTGCAAAGTCAAGGAACTTGGTGCTATTCTGGTTCATAGTTCCTGACCCATGAGGACCAACACACACCTCATAACCATCCCTATCAGTTCCAGTCGATGCATTGAAATCCGCCAAGACTAGAAGTGTATCTCGTCTGGGGCACTGATCAACCACGACTCGAGTGTGGCGTAGAATGCATCCTTCACGGTGAGATCACTCGCCTCAGTCGGAGCGTAAACAGAGACCAGGGAAATAACACCTAAGGAGTCACGAATCCTTAATCTCATAATACGCTCGTTGACCGGTGTTACCTCAATTATCATTGGGCCCAGCTTATTGGACACAGCTGCAGCAACTCCTTGGGTATGGTAACCATCACAGCGACCAGACCAATAGTAGGTGTAACCATCCACCATTATCTCGCCGCAATCCGGTCTCCGAACCTCAGAGAGAGCTGCAATCCCGATGTCCAAACGCTTGAGCTCAGATGATAACAAAGACAGGTGATCATCCTCTCTTAGGGATAGGACATTCCAGGCACCCTCCCGAAGGGACCACCTCAGGTTAACCCAAGGAGACCGCCGTCTGGTGGACGACACCTCAGCACCACTCCGACATACTCTCCCGCAATCTGACCCAGGGATGTTACCCCGTGGTTTCCCTCCTATCATCAAAGATTGGGGGTCCCGAAGGCTTTGCCCCAATCCCGTCATCCGGTGAGCTGCCCTGCGAAGGTAAGCTGCACAGGAGGTACTCCCACGGAGTGGGTTTTCAGATTTTTTTGCGTTTTTGCGTTTTGCGGAATGAAGGGTTTTACGGTGGCCGGAGTGCAAATCCTGCCACCAACCTCCTAATAAGAAGTAACCCAACTGCAGGAGGAAGTCCACAGACACAGTTGGGCACTAGATATGGATGGCCGTTGGCTCACAAGGAGCTCCTCCGCCCTTTGACAGGTTTTGTTTTTAATCCTGCTGGGTGTCCATATCCAAACACCCTCCACACCAGAAAACCTGGTTGGGGAGACGGTTTAGTCGCCGACAACCCGACCATGGAACAGGTTAGTGCAGGTTTACATGGTACCTGTAGCAGGTCACAGATCGAACCTGACCTGACGTAGACCTGAACTGTCCTATCCAATGAACATTTTACTCATTGATGCAATGCCCTGTCTGTTAAGCACCAATCAGACAGTTTGTAGTCAGGCCAAAAAGGAAAATCAAACCAGACGACACAGCTCAAAGGTAAACTTTGTCATAAACCATCCTGTTGGACTTCAACAATTACCTCATCACAAATAGCTATTCACACAGCTCAGCGGTATTTCTTCAGCCTCAGCATTTCTTCACGATCAATGAGAACATCATCATCAAGGACATCACTCTCACTACCATCATTCATTACAAACAAACCAAAACTACACGTGCACATCTTGAATCAGGAGGTTTGTTTCTCGTTCAAAGTTCAAAGCAGACTGTGACCACAATTAAATATCGTTCTTTGATTAGTTGGTCATCTCCATCCACCTTGTGTAGCCTCATTGGTGTGCAACACGTGTTCTTGTTCCATTGTCGTGGTAAATATGAATGTGTTGGGGAGGAAATATGGTGGATACTGAATGGGTAAAATTAACTTTTACCATATCTACCTTTGAGGTTATTTATATGAAGACACACAATAGGGGTAGAAGTTAAAAAAAATTTTTTATCATAAAATGTAAAGCAAAGAGAGGAGGCTAAGGAAGACAGAGATTATACAGATATGTCACAGATAACAAGCAAATACCACCCATCACTTCACTGATGGGAATACTAAAAAGTTGAGGGGGGGTAGAAAAAGAGGGGAGAGGGGTGGGGGGAGAGAGAGGGGACAGAGTAAAGAGGAGGGAGGGGAAGCGAGGAGGGGTGTGGGAGCAAGGGAAAGTGTGGAAAGAGAATAAAGTGTGAGGTGAGGTGAAAGGAAGGCAGACATGTGGTGGAGCATTAATGATGATTTATACTCGCTCAGCAACATTATTCTGCAGAGAATAACAGTGAAGATGGAAACAACAATGTCTGAAATCTATTTTCTACCAGTCGCACTATAAACACCGCCGGACATGTCTGGAGACAAAACCGGCCGGATGCATCCGGAGCCAAGCCGTCCAGACACAAACACTGCTTGGACACATCTAAAGGCAAACTCCCGTCCAGACACAAACTCTCGTACGGACATAACCACCGCCCGAACACATCCGGAGACAAACTCCCATCCGGACAAGGCCAGAGATAAATACTATCCCAACATGTCAGGAGATAAATACCATCCGGAAATAACCGCCATCCGGATATATCCAGAGAGCGAGAGAGGAGTGAGAAATGTATGGAAAGAGAGTGCTGCACTGTATTGAGAGGGGGTAGAGGAAGAAGGATATGTCAAATAGAGAGAAAGGGTGTGGGTAGGGGAGTTAGCATAGAGAATGTTTCGCTTTATGAACAACACACACACACACACACACACACACACACACACACACACACACACACACACACACACACACACACACACACACACACACACACACACACACACACACACACACACACACACACACACACGGCCGATATCAGCAATTTTTCTGGAATCGGCAAGTTGGAGTCGGTGTGATTACAGGACGTACTCTATACAAACCAAAAACCTTGAATAGCTCTCACCGAAAACCAACTGAGGAGGGGTGTGGTAAGCGAGGGAAGGTGTGGGAAGGGAAGAAAGTGTGAGGTGAGGTGAAAGGAAGGCAGACATGTGGTGGAGCGTTAATGATGATTTATACTCTCTCAGCAACATTATTCTGCGTAGAATAACAGTGAAGATGAAAACAATAATGTCTGAAATCGTCCTCCTGAGCGAATGGTTCACCGAAACATTGAAATAGATGTTTCAGGGATATTTTCCACAAACATTAATCTTTATAAAGAGCAGCGTGTGTCTGGTGGGAAAAAAAATTTGGCTCGGTAATTCAAAAAACGTGTTAATATGTTAAAGGGTTTGGGAATCGGGTGTTATTTCAGGGGAATGACGGAGCACAACCCACTCACTCAGGGGCGGACGAAGCACGAACAGCTCGCTCAGGATGACGGAGCACGAACAACTCGCTCAGGATGACAGAGCATAAACCACTCGCTCAGGATGACGGAGCACAAACCACTCACTCAGGACGGTGCACGAATAACTCGCTCAGGATGATGGTGCACAAACCACTCACTCAGGAGGACGGTGCACGAATCACTCACTCAGGATGATGGTGCACAAACCACTCACTCAAGAGGACGGTGCACGAACCACTCGCTCAGGATGACAGCACGAACCACTTGCTCTAAATGATGTGGCACAGCAAAAGCATCCGCAGTAAGTGAACGATATGCTCAGAATGACAGTGTGGTTCCGCGATTGACTATAGGGTGCTCAGAAAGTGGTTTAAGCACTCAAGCAAGCACTCCAATTAAATGGTTGATAAGGAATGGTTGGCCAGGCTGGTGCTTCACTCCATATGGGATCCATTTAACATCAATTCCATTTAACTTCACCGTGCATGCAACAGTTAATGAAATAAAATGGATTCGTTCAAATAATGACTTTATCCACAAAAGTTTCTGCTCAATGTAGAACAAACCTGGAGACATCACAAAGTCTAATCAGCTATGAAATAAACATTGTAGATAATCCACCATGTTGCCTGCTCATCTGTGCACGTCACGTGGTGCATCGTTCACGGTCCGTGCAAACGCTATCACTTTTTTTTTTTAAACATCAGTTTTTCACCAGATTTGCTTTGATTCACTGTAGAGCACCTCGCAAAACCTCCGAAAATATAATCACACATCTGGCAGATGCTATGGATCAGCTGTCCCTCAGGGGACAGGGTGTGAGGTGAAGCAGTCAATGCATTAAATCGTATAGCTCAATGAAGCTGGTTAAATTTGGCACATTCCTAATTTTTTTTATTCACTCAATATAATTCTCGAAACAGTAGAAAAAGCTAAGTTTAATGCTTTGGAAATTTCACATTTTTGTGTATGTATGGAAGAGGGAACATAACCTTGCTTGCTTGAAGTAAATAGGTCTATCAGCTTAGTTATCAGACTCATCATTTCAATAAATTATCAGATTTCACTCCAGATTTTGACACATTTAATCCGGATGATATCTGATCCTCAAAACCGAAATAATATTTCGATGATACACTTTAATAAGTCCGTGAGAGTACATTGTGGAAAATCGTCTCATCTGATGCATGAAGTCACTCCAAGCTCCAAATTTGAAAACTATCATACTTACAAAAGCGACGTATACAGCGATTCATACCAATGATGAACAGGCATTCGATAAATACAATATGAGTGACGAAAGTGAAAAAAAACTTTATAGCTTAGAATTCGTTGTGACCTGTTCCAAGTCAAGGTATGGTTGAGGAGGCCAAAATACATGGCAGCTTCAGGCCCCAGCGAAGTTACCTAAGATACGCCTTAAGACCCCAAAGAGCACGGTGGCCGAGGATGCACCTGATGAAGGATATAATAAAATAATGCCGTTCATTATCTTCAAAAGGGGTGTTTTAATTAACCCAAACACCCAATATTCACTTTTGCACTTCCTTGGCGTTTTCTTAGTATGCATGCAAAGTTTCAGGCTGCTAGGTTTCATGGTTTTGGAGTTATGGAGGAGACACACACACACACACACACACACACACACACACACACACACACACACACACACACACACACACACACACACACACACACACACACACACACACTTTTAAAAGAAAAGACAGATGGACAGATAGATAGATATATAGAGTTGAAGTGTTGGTCAAAGAGAGGTAGAAGATAGTGGAGAGTTGGGAAGGTTTAAACCCTTCTACCCTGTTAACCTTGCCCACATCCATCCCTCTTACATGTTTCATCTCCTTTCCTGTTAATCGACATACTTGTTTGTGTCCAATTATTTTCCCCACCATTCCACTCAATTTGTTGTCCTTCTACCTTCTATCACCTCGTTCTTCCATGAACCCAGAATTTGTAGAAAAGGAAAAAATAACAAAAAACACACAAGTTAAAACAAGACGTGTGCAGGAATAGAAAGGCGAGGGTTCGGGTGGAAGGGGCATAGTCCACCAGTTTGCACAAGTTCTTAGTGGATAACTCCTTTTGTCGTATTTTTCTCGTATTTGAACCATATTCAAAGAGTGGATGAAATAGATAAACTATCTCTTCCAAGCGGCTACTGTGATGCAAGTTAAGGTAATGACCTTCAATTCCACCCCAAACTATCCTCCCATGGTACGTTCGTATGGGCTCTGCATTCCCAGCCAAAATTGACAAATCTTTGGCAGAAAGCTTGCCCAGACAGTGCCAATCTCGTAATTGGGTCACGTACAATCACCAATAGAGGGATTATTTAAAAATATATATATAAAAAACCCATCAAGAATACAATGTCAAATGAAGGTTAGTGCATCGACAAACCTTCACCCACAACCCCTCCATGTTAACGATCCCCGTGTACGAGACATTCATGGTCAATTTGCTGTATGTTATTGAGATTTCTCAGACAACTTTCATTAGCTGGATTTAATGCATGTACGCCACCAAGGGTGGGTACTTATGGTAGTTTGAATAGTTTATTGTGCATTTTTCATTCAAATAATCATATTATATCGCATTGACCTACATTGAACCAGCCCAGAGGGTCATTGGACATCAAAAGTTGAATTTCCAGACTTGAATGGTTTTGTTTTCTCTGTATTGGCAGGAGCAACTTTTGGCCATTGTACAATTCACTTGCTGTCTGCAGCACCATATGATGCAAAGCTGAGGAATGTTGTGAAATATTCAACGTGGTGTTATATTATGGACTGGGTAGGGGAGGGGTTAGGAGTTATGGGATGGGTTGGAATAAGGAGGGCCAGCTATGGAAAATAAGTCCCTGCTGAAGCAAGGACAGGCAGGTTTCTGAAAGAGGTTGAGGAATTGCAGACTGCAGATTAGACAATGAAACAGACTGATGAAAAGTACAAAGGGGTGAGAACGCTATTAAAAACAATTTGAAGGAACTGCGATACAAAATGGGTAATATAATTCAGCAGGTGGAAGAAATATTTTTTTCAAAAGCTACAGTTTGGACTTGCTGGGGAAGTGAGTTCATCGAAAATTTTGATTTCTCTCGCACAGCACAAGGTTCGTGGAGAATATGCTCCCAGGCCCCTTACTTTGTCATTTCCAGGTATAAGCAGGCTTGCCTACAACTGTGTGCAGTGACTTGTATGAAATATGATTGTGAGGAAAATATAAACTTGCATTTAATGAAATTTCAAGCCTGGTGTTGGCATTGTGGTTCGGGTGGCTGGCTTGGGATCTTAGGGTCCTGAGTTCGAGCTCCGTTGGCCACTGAATTAACACCAGGTGGGGTTGACTCAGCCTGTCATTCTTCTGAGGTCAGCGAAATGAGTACCTGGTAGAGGAGCACAGCATCAGCGGCACAACCACACTTCCAAGAAATGATAGCTACCCAGCAGCTAAGCTACCATACACAAGAACAGAACAAGGCAATTTCAATGCATCCCATGTAAGATAATTGGTAGGACGATGAGAAATATTGCTTAGACGATGATTGATATATATATATATATATATATATATATATATATATATATATATATATATATATATATATATATATATATATATATATATATATATATATATATATATATATATACACACCTGTTTAGTGGATTCTCCAAGCAGTCAGGCAAGGAAAATTTAAAATACAAGTTCGAGCTCTCATTTGACTTATTCTGAGGTTGTACATAGTACAGTAGCCCACATTACTTGTCAAGCATTCAAAGCAGAAATCCCTATTAAGTAAAAGGAGTGTGGGCACAGGTCTATTTGAACATGATAGCACTGTATTGTACTTCCGGCCACACCATCCTCCCCCTTTTACAACCCAAATTATGCTCCTGGTCCTTTCAAGCAATTTCGTAAAACGCATCAGAGAACTAATTTTGGGTGCAATTGGCACAACAAAAATGCCCTCCAGAAATGATTCAGCAACTGTCTGGTGAAACTGCATAAAGTATCCAGTGAGAATTGTTTATCCAGACAGGATTTGAACAAATTTGTAGAAGTTGGCACAGGCCCTCCCTCAGCAACTCGAGGATGCACATGTTCTTTCAGTGAAACTTCCAAAATCCAGGCTGACCGCAAACTTCGACTCAAGTGTTCCTCGCTTTTCTCCTCTATGGAACCACCTTTCAGAGGCAGTTCTTTCCTACTCTTCCCCCCAGGACTTCAAGTTGGCAGTGTACCACCACCTCATGTCATTCCCCAATCCTGACCCATGATCTTTATCACCCCCATTAACCTTTCCTCACCGAACCTGCTTCCACGCTGGTTTCAGTGTTTCCTCTCCTTCCTTGTCTCTTCCTCTCCTCTTCATTTATTCCCTTGTTGGTTGTGCCCAATTGTTGCCCCATTACCCCACTGTCAATTTTACCTTGCGCCTCCATGGGCCTCGCTCTTGGACAGAAAAAACCATAGACTACTTTGTACATGGCGGACATCTGGTAGCTTGTACATGATGCTGTGTTGAGCCTGGGAATAAATAACTGCTGAAATGTATCTGTCAAGGTTCTTCCCGACATCTTTGTTCTTTGCTCCTTTCACACTTCTTGCTGTTTATTAATTTTTTTCACAATTGTCTTTACATTCTAATTCTTGCTTTTTTCTCTCTTTCATCTCTTACGATCTTACTCCCTTTCTTGACCTATCTCTCTCAAGAGAAATGAATTCCTGCAAAAAGTTTTCTGCAAGTCTCACTTGGCTGTGCCGAGATGGGTTTGAGGGGAGGGGAGTAGCGGCTGAAACCCGAATCCTATCCAGGTTCCTCCTGATGACTCCATCTTTGCTCTTTACTTATAGGTCTTCCATTTGATTGCAGTGGTCATTGGTGGGGATTTAAGCTTTCAGATGAAACAAAAATCGGTCAAAGTTTCTGTTTTCAGCTGTGGAAATATCTACAGAGCTATATTCGAAAATAAATGCGTGGAGATTCGGGAATAAAACATGCATAGACCAATAAATCCGTCAGGTACAAGGACATGAACACAGACCAATGGAAAGAGAGACTGCATGGACAACCTCATAGAGAATGTGGTGTTGGTCGTGACAGGATGTGATGCTTCCAAAATAATTTCAGAAATCAATGAATGTGATGCAAAGGGTATTTGAGAGTCTGTGCATACTGCCGTGTTTGAAGAAGGGTAACCACATCAACCCTCGCCGAAGAATTTGGAGACTGTATTGCATTTGGGTCCGTTTGTTTGTTACTTGGCAAAAAATAAAAT
>NC_140969.1:62078890-62125489 GCF_056783735.1 Eptatretus burgeri
GATATTGTGATGCAGGGCACGAGAAAGATTACACAAAAAGGAAGTTAAAACAGGATTTTCAACAAATTTGTTTCTTCAACACGAAAAATTAAAACATTTACAAAAGGCAATCCACATCATTTCCTCCTCTTATTCAAATCAGCCAAGGAAACGGGAAGAGCAAGTACAGGCAGGGACAGTCATTGCAATTGTGCAAGGAGACACGATGTGATTTGTGGAAGCGTCGCCGTCGCCTGTAATGCGATAATAACCGACGCTGCCGCGGGAATGTCCAGCATTTCGCGAACTAACCACAAATGGCTTGGGAAAGAATGCGCGACTGCAACAAGTCCAGTAAATAACATGAATGGACACATTTGGGAGATAACCTTTATTAACCTTTTTCCCCTTTCAACAAGAGCACAAAAGTCATGGAAAATATCTAGTACTACTCGATAAAAGAACACAAGTATGAAAAGGTTTACTTTGCTGAGGTAGGAGAGAAATTTATATTCACTTTACTGTTCAAAGGCCAGTCACGGACGATGGCAACACAATGATCTTCATATAATGCCAACGTGAGACACGGTGAGGATAACTGAGCACGTGTAACCCATTGGCAAATATGCGGTAATCAGAGCAATTTACCCCCGTTAAGTACACACGTGAGTTCGCACAAAAACACGTACCGTGCACTGCAACCATATTTTTGAAGAGAAGAGTTGTGGTGTGGTGTCATTTCTGAAACTACAATGTTAAAAAAAAACAATAATAATAATAAAAATAATCTTTGCAATTACACTTCAACTTGCAGACCAACACTTCTTAATACACCAACTATTTTGCACGTTGAGGTTGATGGGGGTACCAAAAACAAGATGTACTCCTGCCTTGGACATTATGGGTTAAAAAGAAAAAGAAGAAGACGACAAAAAAGAAAAGAAAAAGGAAAGCATTGGTTTTATGTCAGTGACCAAAAACATTGAACATGGCAAAATATCACTCTCTGATGTTGATGCCTTCAATCCAAGTTAAGAAAACCAAGCAAACTTGAGCAAATCCAGGATGAGCTGAACAAAGCCGTAAGCATCACAGCAGCAGCCTCAAACGTCAACAATTCAGCAATCAAACACGATCCAAATGTTGGTCACCTTTGCTTCCAATAATCTCTGAAGGAATTTCAAAATTCTCCTCCATGGCACCGTACACGAGCAGGATGAAAATGAGCAGCGTTACGGCAATGATGACCCTAACCCAGATCGGCACAGACCTCCGTTTTGCCACCGGCGCAGTGTTTGCTCTCGGCAGCTCGCGATGCGTCAGCCTCGGCCTGGCATACATCTCAGTCACCCTTTGCGAGAGCAGGGGCGAAACGTAATTGCCATGTGCAGCACCACGAATGGGTGGACGGCGGGTAGCACTGCAGAAATCAAAAATAGGTAAAAGACACACAAGTTGTCTGCTCATTGAAATCCAAGAGAATAGCAAACATCTCAAGTGGATAAAATATGGCCATTCTACTGTAGCATTAAAAGAACACAGTATTTCACCTTCAGATAAATACCTTCTTATTGGACTACATTTTGCGAGTCATTTGGTTACACGTCAGGTCAGGTCAGGTACGGGAGCATGCGCCAGAACAGCGCCTCGCTGCTTCCACATTCCCCTGATACTCCAAGGACCTCCATCTGGCCATCCCCCAGGCAGATGCCTGGCCCATCCCCATCTCCTTGAGATGCTGATTTAACCTGCTGCAACGAGGCACGTGGTCAGCACATTGGCCTCATCGACTCACAAGGCTCCCTCGCTGAGAAAATATGGTGAGCAGGATCAGCGTCAGGAAAACGAGACATGTCGATACAGCCACAGCTGAGACTCACGGTCTATGCAGGTAACAAATCTCATTTGAGTCTCTCAGCAACCGCTCGTTGGACAGAAACTCTGACCAGCGATAACCAATAATTATCCGAAAAGACCTGGTACCAAAGGAATTCAGTCTCTGTCTCAGTTCCCTGGTCAGAGTCCAAGTCTCATATCCATGGAGCAAGACTAAAAGCAGCAAGGACCTGAAGACTCAGACTTTCGTCCTCCTGTACAGGTACCGACAGTGCCACACCCTATGATCCAGTGAATCCATGACTCCCCAGACCTGACCCAGATGTCCATTGACCTCTGGCTCACAGCCAGCAGAGACATGAATATCACTGCGAAGGTAAGTGAATCTCTCCGTAACCTCAACATCCTTGCCGCAAACAAGTACAGACAAGATAGCAGCATCCAAGATGTCATTGAGAGCCTGGATCTTAGTTTTGACCCAGGAAACCCATAATCCCAACGGCTCTGAACCTTCATTCAGCACCTCGATGGCCCCCAAAAGGATATCCAGTCTCCGCAAAAGATGACTGTATCGTCTGTGAAATCAAGGTCAGAGATATTGACATTCCCAAACAATGCACTGCAGCTTGAGCCCTCTGACATCCTCCCCAGATACCAGTCCATACAAGTGCTTAAAAGTGTGGGGGCCAGCACACACCCCTGACAAACTCCAGTAACAACTGGAAATAAGTCAGAGATGGTATCATCACATCTCAGAGCACACTCAACACCAGAATGTAGTTCACACATCAGATTGATCAGTTTTTGCGGCACCCCACGAAGACCGAGAATCCTACAGAGGACATCACAATTCACTGAATTGAACGCTTTGTAAAGAATAACGTCAGCCACAAGCAGCCCCTGCCGAAAAGCTCGTCTGCATTAGGTGAGGACCCGAAGAGCAAGCATACGGTCAATCGTTGACCTATTCGGTGTAAAGTCAGATTGCTCTGGGTGTTGATGCTCAAGCAGATGGTGGCGAACCCCATCAATAATTATCCGAGCAAAGACCTTGCCCGGCACTGAGAGCAGCGTCACCCCACAGTAGTTGTTGCAGTCCTGGCGATCACCCTTCCTTTTCCAGAGAGGGACAACAAGGCCCGTCTTCCAGTCAGTTGGGATGATGCCTGTTTTCCAGGCAGAGCACAGAACTGCATGGAATGACCTGAGTACAGCATATCCACCAGCCTTAAGAAGTTCAGCATGCATGCCACAGATCCCAGGAGCTTGACCCCATTTAAACCGGTTCACCACAGCCTGTGTTTCCACAAATGAAGGTGGATCACAGTTGATTGGAGGGTCAGAAATGGAGACATCCATTGCAGGGTCAGCAATTGGAGGGTTGACATCCAACTCAACAGCTGGTGGATCAGCCGAGTACAGCTGCTCAAAGTAACCGGGCCAGTGGGCCTTCATTTCGGCCACCTCTGTCAAGAGCCCACCACCCTCCACTCGAACAGCAGTAAACCGAGGGACAGGCTTGGAGGAAAGCAATGCTTGAATTCCCTTGTAAGCAGGCCGAGAATCACTTGAGCACAGGTGATGCTCTACCCCCTCACAAATTCCTTACATATAAGGCCTCCTTGTCCACCCTTAGCGCACATACAGTTTTCGCCTCAACTCCCTGAACAGCTCAGCTCTGCCATTAAGCCATTAAGCCTCTCTGGTCAATGGTATCCAGTGTCCCTTGAAACACAAAATTCTTCTTCACCCTTCGGTGTGTTCCAAGACGTCCACTGGCAACATCAAGGATGGTGGTCTTGAAGGCACTCCACAACTCTTCAGGGTTTCCCAAGCACCTAGACCCATGAAATCCCCATTCAGCCTGTTCACAAACTCCTCAGCTAAACTGGTTTCATCTATAAGATGAATGGGTATTAAAAAAAAATAAATAAATAGAAATAAAACATGCTTTAAATTTTTTGGGCATAAAAATTTAATGGATTGATGCAAGATCGCACGACAACGGAACTTGGGAGAGCGCATATCTCCACCAGGCTGAACGGATGTTTTTTGTACAAAGTCGAGACTCATGGAAGGGCTACCATGAACAGGTCAGGACATAACAGAAAAAAAAACAGGACACAAAAGGAATGGTAGAGAAGCATGCACAAGGGGTTGTAGTGAGTGGGTGGGGGAGGCGACACCAACAGCAAAGTTGAAGGCCAATACAGAAGAAGACTTTCACAAAAATGTGTGTGAGGAGGAATGGGGGGCAGGAGAGGATGCATGGAATGGACAAGATGGATTCAGAGGGAATCTCCAATGAGGGAAAACTGAAAATTTGGAAGGAGGAGGGATTGGGGTGAGGAGTGGGGGTGACGGGGGCGGGTTGTAACGAGGGTAGAAAACATGATTTTGGATTGGGGATGATCTGAGATGGTAATGAATAGCTGTGTTGAAAGCCTGGACTGAAGAATGAGATTGAAGATAACGTGAAAGTTGGTATCACAAGCAGGAAAAAAAGAGGAACAAATGATTGAAGGTAAGCAGTAATTCAGATATCCGAGATTTAGGTAGTTTCACCAGGAGGGGATTCATGGTGGACCGTGTTTGCCCTGCAGAAACCTGAAAGGGGGGGGGGGGAGTAGAC
Source organism: Eptatretus burgeri (assembly GCF_056783735.1). Taxonomy (NCBI): domain Eukaryota; kingdom Metazoa; phylum Chordata; class Myxini; order Myxiniformes; family Myxinidae; genus Eptatretus; species Eptatretus burgeri. Next base: position 62,083,338 of record NC_140969.1, read on the forward strand.
CAGAAAGGAGATGGAAGAAGACAGAGGGACCTCCTACCTGTCTGTAATGGTGAAGTGATAGGCCCATCGACTCAGTTTCATCGTGGGAGACTCCAATAATATTGAAGGCCTTGCTTTCCATGGCATCAAGCTAAGCAAGATGTGAGGCAGGGGAGCCAGTCCAGTGGGAAGAACAGTACTCCATCAGGCTGCCAATGAAGGCCTTGTAAGTGGACTGAAGTTCATGTGTGCCAAGGAAGGACTTTGTATAATGGAGGATGCCCAGTCGGTGGCTGACTTTGGAGATCAACTTTGAAATGTGGTTTCCCAAGAAAGATCATGACTGACAGTGACACAGGAGTTTCAGTGACAACTTCCTCAAGAGGACAACTTCTACTACTTCGAGATACCTATATAACTCAATTTTAAAACTATCCACTGTCTTTGCTGTCACTATCTTTCCAGGGAGACAATTCCATGCATTTACTACTCTTTGAGTGAAAGACCCCTGCCTTACCACCATCCAAACTCTCCTCTTCTTCACTCTAAAACTGTGGCCCATTGTGCTATCAGTGTCCATTCTGTTGAAAAACTCATCTGCACTTATTTGTCTCCACCCTTCATTATCTTAAACGTGCTGATTCGGGTCATGCCAAAATACAATGACAAAGAGCATGCTTACAGAACACTTAATTGCATTTGGAAAAAACCAAACAAGTTAGTATTTCAGGACTGTGCTAAAGTCCATAAACCACTCATTTGATTCATATGGTGTTAGGTTCAAAGACATGATGAATAATGGGAATAAAGGTCGTTTGCAAACAATGAACAGGACATTTTATGGATCATCTAACTGGCTCCCTCTGGTGGACAAATAAATGCTTAAGAGCAGAGTTTATTTAAAGGTTAAATCAACCAAGTAATGTGCATCTCCCCTCTTCCTATGCAACGTCAAAGGTTTATGGAAGGTTCCTGTAATGCTAAATCAATTATAATAAGGAAGTCGGGAAGCTGTATAAAATAAAATAAATTTTAAAATATATGAAAATAATATTACCTGATTCCAGTTGGGCTTGTGAACAAATCAAACTCCCTCTCAGGACGTTTGGGCAATTCCTGGAGTAAAAAAGTGAAAATAAAAAAGGAATAACTAAGGACTTTAAAGTAACACGAGCACAGAACAATCACCGAATAAGACGAAAGGGAGGGAGGAAATGGTCTCCACCAAGTGCATCCACAAAGTTGTGCAAATGTTATTCACCAGAGCAAAAGTAAACACAGAAGACAATCACAACATGAAGGAAAGAAAATAAATAAATATACCAAACACTTCTCATTTAGAGCCTTTTTAACAGCAACGGTTATGCTCTTTGGGCTTGCAGCTTTCTCGATCAACGGTGCCTACAAGAATATGCCTCGTTACCAGGTGAGAAAAACATCAACCAAAAGGTAACACAAAACAAATGCTCATCCCGCGATACCACCAAAACCAGAAACAGCGTGCAGCAGACACCCACAAACCTGGAGCACCGTGGTGTCCAAGGGGCCATAGTCGAACTCATCACTCCCTGAACTGAAATTCGATGGGGAGGGGAGTTTCTTTTGTTGCTTGAAGGAAAGAAAGATGATCGGTCTTAAATTACAAGCCTCACAATAAAGTGCAAAATTGAAATACAAACCACAAAATAAGAAAAAAAATAGTGGCAAAAGCCATCCACAAGATCGGATCTGACGTCACAGCCAAGCAAGTAGCCTTCATTCTCCAGTTGATGATGCAAATGACAGACAGCAAGCTCATGTATGTTTGCAAACGTCAGAAACTTCACACCACCAAAGGGTCTGTGTACCTTTCCAGTATTGGCGGTTTATTTATGAGCCCATAATTTTCACAATGCGAATAAATTCCCATTTTCTATTGCATCATCTTTGTACATGTGGAATAAGCCAAATCACAAGTCAAAATTCGTTTTCATGTTGAATGAGCAATCAAGTGATGCCTGCCCCTGCGGCCAAATTGTTGGACCTTTGGATTTGGCCAAAACTTCAAAGAAGCTGTACTTCTGCTATTGTTACACTTTCCTGAATTTCGCTGCCCACCGATATATTCTCAGCAAAACTATATTTACAGTCTGCATATAAAGAGTTTCAAATAAAATATAAATGAAAATTCAACTGATTGAGCCCACAAGACACGACAAAGATGAGCAACAAAGAGGTGCAGATTCCACACAACAGAATTTCCTTTACCGCCAAAATATACAGCACATCTTAAACGATACATCTATTAACCGAGACCAAAAGTGTTTTTTGACAATCTGCTCCCAATCACCATTGGATCTTGATGGAATGGGCTGCCACTCTGAGTGATCTTCGGATGGGGCAGCGGAAGCACGGCTACTTGGGGAGGGGAGCTTGCAAGCGGCACTGCAGCAGCTTTATCCAAATCTGCTTTGAGCCAGTCCTGACTCCTCTATAGACAGAATACAGCGTTTTCAAATCGGCAGGAAACTTGGACAACAAATTGCAAACTTGGGTAACACATGTGTTTTAGAGCAAAAATAGAAAAAAAGGCTATTTTGAAACGACTTTGATGTCACACAAACCGCAAGCAGTACATTTTCCTTATTTCCATTCCATAAACCCCAGTAGTCAGTTTTATCATCCTATTCCAATAAAAACTAACCAAAACGGTTTGCCCTATTACTATTTATTTTTTGCCAATTAAGTGTTTGTCTCGAAGCAAGTACCCGCAGATAATCACTGCGCCGCAGGCTCTTCGTGGGAAAACACCAGGGATCTTTGGTAGTACTCTATAAAAAAAAGAAAAAATTATAATGGATAACAGCCAGAAAACTAAGAGAGAAAAAAAAATAATAAAGCAAGCTTCAAAATTAAAAATCGACTGTGTGTATAACATGGAACTTTATGGGAGTGGGGGCAGTGGGGGGAGGGGGAGACGGAACGAAACTGCCTGTACGCTTGATACCAAATATCTACCCAAATGCCATATGATATTGCAATAAAAAATATATCCCATTCTAAATGATACCAGTCCTGTCCAAAGGAGATAAAGAATGTCAGCTAACAGAAAAGGCAAGGCCAGAGCTCCAGATGTAATTTTAGAAGTCAGTTCCACATGCTAGGTGGCAGCAAAATCATTTGAAATGCTTCTTGCACAGTAATTCAACCAGCAAGAGCACCCCGTAAAATGATCTTTACCACCAAGGTGTGACATCTATTCAGGCCTCCATTAAAGCAAATCCCCTTCAATGGTTCATTTAGTTCACATATACCTTAAAGATCCCATAGTGTCTTTCATGTAGATATGGAAAATTATCACTGCCAATTTTTTTTCCCCTGCTATAACCTACAGGGGGCACTACATCAGCAGCACAGCTCTCTCCCTATCAAGTGCAGCCTGTGGCTGCTGGTTGCATCATTGGTTGGGACGCGGCTATACCGCTGATGCAGTATCCCCCTTACCAGTGCACTGGTAGTCATTTTGCTGACCTCGGAAGGATGACAGGCTGAGTCAACCTCCTGGTGTATTAATTCAGCGGCCCAATGGGGCTTGAACTCAGGACCCTAGGATCCCAAGCCGCCACCCTAACCACTAAGCCAATACCAGGCTTAGCAGCACAGCTGTTAAAGGTATCCCCAGCAAATAAAGGTATCCACAATCATGTGCTGCATACGAAAGAAGAAGTGTGCATATAAAGGTGTTGCTGTGCCACGAGCAATCGCCTTTGTTACAAACTTTCACCAATTAATATAATTTGGCTAAATGGAGATATAAAAACCAACAAAAAATAAAACAAGAAAATTACCTCCGTGTGGGGGTGACGGTAATCTCTATAATGTTTTTTTTTTACTATCATAATCGATGAACCATTGCCAGATAACTCCTAAAATGACAAACGATAGGTTTTGAAAATGGCGACTTGCACAACTTTCGTGACCTCGTGACCTTGACCCTGACCTCGAATAGAGGGAAAAATATGTCGTTGGGTATCACTCATCGACCTCTACCCACATACCAAATTTCATCAAGATCGGAGCAAAAAGTTTTCTTTGTACCGGGAGGTGTTTTTGACCATCTTCCAGGTTACGTTGCGGCCAAACGGGACGGAAATTCAAAAATCTGTCCAGTAAGATACAAGATAATAATTTTTACTATCATAATCAATAAACAGTTGCCGAATATCTTGTAGAATGGCAGACTAGATAGGTTTTGAAAATGGCGATTTTTATAACTTAAGTGACCTCGTGACCTTGACCCTAACCTTGAACCCAGACAAAAGTTATATCGTTGTGCAACACTCATCGACCTCTACCCACATACTAAGTTTCATCAAGATCGGAAAGAAAAATTGTTGACGGACGGACGGACATTTGGTCCGGCTTTATTAGGTCATCTCGGTAGAGATGACCTAAAAAAAGAGCAATCAGAGATCGCAGACCATCGCTAGGACTTATTTTGTGTGGTGTTTGTGTAGTTTCGTGTTGTGTATTTTGTGTGGTGTATGTGTACTGGTATGGTATGTTATGTAATTAGAGACATAACTAGAACTGCCACTTTATAACTGTTGGTAGTGATGACTATGTACAAAGAGGTCCCACTTTGATGCAATCCTCTTTGAATGGACATGTGACCCATGATGGTTAATATTCAATTGAATACAGAATGGGATTAAGATAAATTCAATTCGAATCGGTATATATTCAACTATATCGGTACAATCCTGGATTGGAGTAATCAGGAGGAACCCAAACAAGCAAAAAGCAAAGATGAAGTCATCAGGAGGAACCTGGATAGGATTCACATTTCAGCTGCTATCCCTCTACCCTCAAACCCATCCAGACACAAAGTGAGCCTTATTCTTAATAATGATATGTATATATATATATATATATATATATATATATATATATATATATATATAAAAAAAATTTTCAATGAAAAAGAACCCACATCAAAAATATAAATAAGTCTGGCTGCCAGACCATGTGTCCGATCAAGTTGAAATTTAAAACATGTATTTCCCATCACTGATGGATCATAATTGTGAAGTTTCACATCGATTGATTAAGTGATTCCAGAGAAAACATTCTTTAATATTTTTCTTCAATCCAATATGGCTGCCAAACCATGTGACCTATCAATTATTCCTTAACAAACTTGTACACCCAAGGCTTGGGGAACATTTGTGTGAAGTTTCCCCTCGATCTGTCCAACCGTTCTGGAGAAGATTTTTATAGGTTTTATGGTACATCCAATATGACTGCCAAACCATGTAACCTATGACATTGTGTGTGTGAACCTTTTGTCCCTCATGGATTGGCAGTCATATGTGTAAACTTTCGCCTCGATCTGTTCAGCCACTTCAGAGAAGATTTTTGAAGGCTTTTTTCTTTCCTTCCAAAAGCAATGTGGCTGCAAATCACGTGACACATGACGTCATAAAATTTTTTTATGTGGACCATTTTATCCCTAGCTGACCCTCAGAAATGTTCATACTGATCAGATGTAGTGTTCTACATATGCAATTATGACATCATAACGAAGGCACCTATGATGACGTAAAAAATATCACACTTATTCCCCATGAGGAGTACTTGCCATGTGCCAAGTTTCAATTTTTTCCTTGCTGCAGTTTCAGAGATACAGAGGACCAAATTTTTTCCAACATGGTTGCCACACCACGTGACCGATAATGTCAAAATCATCAATAAAACATTATACATGAGTAGTTACTCATATGGTGGAAATTTCATCTCAATCCAACAAGCGTTTGTGGAAAAAAACATGAAAGTTCTGTGCGGAGACAGACAGACAGACAAACAAACTGACTCAAATGCAATACCCTCTCCTTCGGCGGGGGTAATATCATCCACGATACAAACACACACTCAGGAATAGGCATGGATAATACGCACACAATTCACATTCAAGGCACAAAATCAACCAATGGTTAAAATCAGACGTAACTAGAAGGGCACTCGGTAGAGCGCATACCTCCACCATGTAATGCCTGATCCATGAGAACATATTGGGCCCAATACATTTTTGAAATATCATGCCATACAGTACTATCTCGAGTTTGGCCCTATCTCTCATTGGTGAAGAATCACTTGGGAAATTAAATAATTCTCGTATCCAGATACGGATTCGGATGTTCACCAAAATCGAATCAATTTGTCCTTGCGACACACCCAACCTGTCCACCAAGTTTCGTCCGAATCTGTCCACAACTTTTTGAGATATCGTTCTGTGTATAATTTTTAGCGCAATCTCTCAATGGTGAAGAATCACTTTAAAAATTGTAGTAGCTGGATCCAGGTCTTCACCAAAATCTAAACTCACAACATTTTGAGATATCCTGTACACAAACAGACAGACAGGGGTGAAAACAAAACCTCCTTCACCTTCGGTGGCGGAGGTAAAAGTGTAATGGTTAATTTAGCCAACTTTGTCGAACTGTGTCTGATGCTGCCCAGACATGCGCTAGTCGAGGCCATGGTTAGAGGTGTGATGCAAAACCCGAGAGAAATGCTGCATATGATATATTTTTGCTGGATGCTGCACAGACATTGCACATTCACTCGTTATTGTTAAGTCAAACAAATTTGGTCCGATTTCATTACGTTTGACTGCAGTGTCACAAAGTTACATAGATTTCATTGTATGCGAGAATGAACGACATCTATATATTACTAAAACTCTCATCTTGTATATATGTATGTTCCCAAAATACAGCCAAAACAGTACACGATAGCGAAAAAAAATTTGGCCCACCTTACTCACCATTCGCCTGCAGAGTGCAGTATCAAGTTTCGTTCAAATCGGTCAATGAAAAAAATTATTGAAAAATCAATTCCCGATTCAGTCAAGTACTCTTTGGGATTATTTGATCAATGCAAACAACCTCAGCAGTATAGTTTGATCGAGCTATCTTTTTTTGAAATTATTTATTTATCAACCGCTGTCACAACAGGAACCCAACGGGTTAACGGGTCGTCTAGTACATATTAAAGTAGACAGATTACAATAGCCTCTCCAAATAACACAATTTGTTGAGGGATCTTCCACACAGAAATGGGAAATGAAATTATTGGATACAGACAGTGCAGTAATGGTGAAACTTGCATATTTGTTACCTCCGCCACCGAAGGTGAGGGTTATGTTTTCACCGCTTTCTGTCTGTCTGTTTTTCTGTTTGTGTACAGGATATCTCAAAATTTTGTGGACAGATCCAGTTGAAACTTGGTGGTCATGTTGGGTGTGTGACAAAGACGAACTGATTAGATTTTGGTGAAGATCCAGATCCGACCACTGGAATTTTTAAAGTGATTCTTCACCATTGAGAGATTGGGCTAAAAATGATGCATAGCACGATATCTCAAAAGGTTGTGGACGGATTCGGACGAAACTTGGTGGACAGGTTGGGTGTGTCGCAAGGACGAATTGGTTCGATTTTGGTGAAGAACGAATCCAGATTTGGACACGAGAATTATTTAATTTTCAAAGTTATTCTGCACCTTGGAGAGATGGGGCCAAAAACAATATAGTGTTACGGATTTGGAAACCTACTGCACACAGACAGTCAGAGTCCCCGTAGTTCAGTTATCTCAATAAGAAAATGTGGATGGTTAGGTCCCGTCCCAATGTTTAATGGGTGATTAAGTGTATGTGCGCTGCGAGTTCTTTTCTTAGCTCCAGAATTTATATCCACAAAAATAACAACACTATGGACCAATCCCCGCACGATGGCGTGCCGAACACGCATGTGGGCGGTGCTCCCTCAGTCACCGAAGTTCTGACTGCACGCTTCGGCCAACCGTAAGGGTGCGAGCGCGTTTGCCGCCTTTCAGCCAATGGTCGCAGAGCGAGCTCCAAGAGAAGCAGAGTCTCTTCGGGGGGCGGGGGATCGAGGCACGCCCCCCGACCAATCACGGAGAGACGGCCGATTTCCCCCGGCAAATGAGGGGTGCGGTGATGTGAGAAACGTCCCCTCCCCTCCCCCCCCCCCCGCGACCCCGGTCGGAGAGGAAATAGATGGGACAGCGCGGTCATCTCGTGGCTGGTCTCGTCTTGTCGCTGGCTCTGGTCTCGTCGCAGTGATCCCTCGCCTCGTCATTATTCGAGCTGGCTGGCGTCCGTGGCTGAATCCTTGGTTCCTCGGTGCCTGGTATATCGGTGCAGATTCGAGTCCCGCCACCGAACCAGATCGACTTTACCGCACGAGGCGGGCAGGTGCAAGACCAGGCTCTTCCCTCAGTTCGTCTTCCCTCCCGAGCTGAAGGGCACAATAAAGGGCAACCGGCCCCATTTCGTGTGTGTGTGAGTGTGTGTGTGTGTGTGTGTGTGTGTGTGTGTGTGTGTGTGTGTGTGTGTGTGTGTGTGTGTGTGTGTGTGTGTGTGTGTGTGTGTGTGTGTGTGTGTGTGTGTGTGTGTGTGTGTGTGTGTGTGTGTGTGTGTGTGTGTGTGTGTGTGTGTGTGTGTGTGTGGCGCCAGTCCGATAAGTAGACATTGCTTAAGTATCTCGCCCTTGTACATTGACTGCATATTCGGTTTTAACTCTGCACTTTGTGTGCTCCCCTCACCGATTATTGTTCATAAATAAATCCTCTTATTAAATGTACCAGCTCGTTGCTGTCATTTCTTTCATTGGTTTAGCACGGTGCGTATTGGGAATTAGGGAGGCCTTGTTGCTGTAATTGTTCATTTGGACTGACGGATATTGGTAATCCCCGCTCAGTTTAAACCCAGATCGGGCTCGGTAAATGGCACGTTCCGCCCAAGGTCCGTCGAGGGTGTGGTTTTCCCTGGTAGTTAGACGACGTGGGTACTTAGGTATATTGAAATTAGGCAATTAACCTGACCCCACACCGTCAAATTATTGGTGTCCACGGTCAGCGAAGGGACCCGTGACCTTTGGAATTTTCTAAGGGTTACGACCTTCAATTCCGGGTACTCGGTGGAGACGACCCTACTGCTCCACCTAACAATCGCTCCTCGTCACCGACCCCTGGCCCACAACAATAGTACTGTATAGCATGATATTTCAAAAACGTATTGGGCCCGATGTGTTCTCGTGGATTAGGCATTACGTGGCGGAGGTGTGCGCTCTACCAAGTGCCCTTCTAGTTTGAATATATTTGTGCCACCAATGCTCCTTTGGTACCATCCTGTTTAAAATAACCTTTATATTCTTCAGATAGCCTTTATTCTGTTATTCTTTTAATGTAGAGACAATGTTAGCACGACAGATTTCTGGAAAAAAGGCTTGACATTTCATCAAACATTGACCTGTTTGGTGTTCCCATTGGAGCACATCAGTCATGATATTTGGGTAATTGTCAATTTTGTTCGAAGGTCTCCTAAAGTCCTTGCAATTCATGCAAAACTCACAAATATTTTCAATATGTCTTACACATAGAAGTTCCACCACTATAGATTGAAGTTCCACTAGAGTAAACCAAAGCAAAAAATAAAATGAAATAAAAAAATAAAATAAAATAAATCGAGGGAAAAGGTTGAAGAGAAAGTGATCATTTGTAAAGCACGTTTGAGGTGACCTCATCTTCATCCGGTTTAAGGCGTGGGGGAACGGAGTTGCAACGACGTTGACGTGCCACAGCATCCTGCAAGAGAAAGTTAAGGGACAAAACATTCCAGCATCGAAAAATGGCCAAACCGTCGACAGAACACAAAGCAGTGCAACACTGTACAGATAGACCAACAAAAGCACCTGTGCTGTCAGTATCGAAAACGTAACACAAGCATGGAAGAGTACAACGTTAGTGCGCATAAATCAACAATTGGGAAATGGCCACCAAGTGAGGTTAAATGCACCAACACCACCACAAAACTCAAAGCTCAGAGGAGCAGAAAACTAAACTTGTTATTGTACAATTACTTGCTGTGCCACCATTTTCCCCATTTGAGAGCACAGAAAAATAATAATCATTTTTCTCAACTTTTAAAATGTGCCAATTGTCATTGTGAGAGCTCAAGGTACGATTAAAGTTGGGGGAGAGTTTGTGCGCATTTAATAATATGTGCAACAGAACGGCAGAAAAGTGGTTACAAAATCGCCTTTGATCTGGCTCAATGGCAAAGACACCTGATGGGTCAAAACAAAGCGCCGCAGGGAGGAGCCATGTGGTCGTTCTCCAAGCATCTCACCAAACTGAGAAAAATAAACAGTAACTCTTGCGGATAATGGTAACATGAAGCAAACACCTTCATCATTATCTGAAGAGAAATACAGGCTCAAGAACCAAACACTGTCTTGTAGAATGGCAAACAAGTGCATCAAAAGAATGCACATAATAGTATATGAAGTCTCCATCAATTCGCAAAAACAAAATAGACCAGCAATGGAGAAATGGTATTCAAACACATGAAAATACAGTGAATATAAACAGAGTTTTGGCCATTAAAAAACAAAGGTGTTGCAAACTTGCTTTGATTATCTAGAATGTCATAAATATAGGTAAAACACTGGGTGAAGTTCCAAACATAGAATTAAAAGGATTTACCTTTGGCTAATTAATTGTAAGTTGTGAAGAACACATAATATGGAGAGGTTAATTTCCACACTATGATAATTGATCATACAGGCTTCCAAGCAGGTTACGCAACACAATACACTTACTTCGAGAGAATTTTTGGTCCTCCCACACCCCCCCGACCTTGAACACCAGGGTCTATGAAATATCATAATCCAAAACCATCTCGCTCGACAACCACCCCCACCCCAACAATACCTTTACAAAAGGTAAATAAAAAAAGTTTCTCACCTCCAAGCCCAAAAAATGTTTTTTTCCGGAGATTTGCACATTACAGAAAGCAGCAGTACTATTGTTACAAATTTGGAAGCCTTGTGCACACAAACATACAGGTCCTATAGAACACCTATATCGGTAAGTATGTGTTCTTTAGTTAGGATCCCCATCCCTTGTTTAATGGGTGAATAAATGTTCATGCGCTGCGAGTTATTTTGACAGTCAGGGTTTTCTTTTATTTTTACACCAACATCAACCACAACAGCGCCAGCATCACCCTCACCTTCACCTCGCTCTGGCTGACGCCATGGTGGGCGGAGTTCAAGGAGGAGCCTCGTGGCGGCCCTCGACCGATCAGCGTGCTAAGAGTGAGGTGGCTGCCACTCAGCCAATCAGACCCCGCGACGGTGAGAAAGGCAGTCCGCGTGACGTCACCATGCCCCCGGGCCAATCGACGGACTTGCCGCTCGTTTTGGCCAATGACAGGGCGACGAGCGATTCTGCGTGCCAAAACTGTCCAGTGAGGGAGAGCGGGGAGGGTGGAGGCTTCTAACCCCGGGAGAAGGGTGAATAAGGGGGCGCGCGATCGGACGAAGGGCTTGAGAGATCTTTCCTCGACAAGAACCGCAAGTCGGTTGCGCGCCGTGTCTCTGTCGGTGAACAACGAGAGAGAAACTGGGGACACGAGTGGAGATCGCGTTCGCCCGACACGAGCGGTTGTCGCGTTCGCCTCACACGCGGTCTGAGTCCCGCCACCCCACCAGCTCAACGTACCCGCACGAGGTGGACAGGTCCGAGGCAGGCTTTGGTCTTCAGCTCATCTTTCCCTCTGAGCTGGAGACCTCAATAAAGGCTGTGGCCACCGGTGTGTGTGTGTGTGTGTGTGTGTGTGTGTGTGTGTGTGTGTGTGTGTGTGTGTGTGTGTGTGTGTGTGTGTGTGTGTGTGTGTGTGTGTGTGTGTGTGTGTGGAGCCAGTCTATTAAGTAAAACTGCATAAGTGCTTGTACATAAATTGCTATTCCCTCTATAGCCAGATAACTCTGCCTTCTTGCGTGCTCCCCTGCCCCATTATAAATAAATACATTTGTCAAACATATCAGTTTGTTGCTGTGTTTCTTCCATTGGCTTTGCGTGACGCGTGTTGGTGACTTATAAAGGCTGTTGCCGCTGTAAATGTACATTCGGACTGACGGAACTTCGGCAACCATCTGCTCGGGTTGCGCACGAGTCGGGCCCGCTAACGGCTCAACTCGTACGAGGGCCGTCGAGGGTGAATTTCCCCAGTAGTTTGGACGACGTGGGTATTTAGTTAAATTGGCAATCGATCCTACCCAACATGGTCGACCTATTGGCGATCTTCGGCCGATAAGGGACCCGTCGGCTCCGGAGTTGTCCGGGGTGATGACCTATAAATTCCGGGTGTTCGGGAGAGTCGACCCTACTGCTCCACCGAGCGGTCGTGCTCACAGCCGATACCCGGCCCACAACACTATTTCCAAACTATATTTTGCACCAAAACGTCAAAGCAGATTCAATACTTTAAAATGGAATATATATATATATATATATATATATATATATATATATATATATATATATATATATATATATATATATATATATATATATATATATATATATATATATATATAGTTGTGGTTGACGAAATTCGCAAACCACCAGTCAGGTCCCGTAGGTGAGATATCTCTGTAAGTATATGTGTAGTTAGGCCCAAACCCATTTTTTAGAGTGAATAAATGTCATTCATTCGGGCTGCGACCCTTTTAGATAGCCGTTTTTCTTTTACTATCTTTATTTTGGACCAACCGCCATTACTACCACCACCAACCACGTCTCAACAGCCATCACACAACAACCACCAACCGCAACGCCGCTTCACAACAACAACAACGCCAACAGCCACGACCCTTACCGTCACATCTCGCTCTCGCATCACCGCCATTCCCGCGCCGCTTGTGGGCACCGATCCTGGACTCGTACAGGGCGCGCACCGAGCAGCGGGTGCAAAAACACCAGCCTTTCCGAGAAATCGGATCAAGAATGATTCACGCCCACTTTTCCTCTGTCCAATGGGGAGCGTGGCTCCGCCCCCGAGCCATTCCTGATCCAAAAATCTGCATATGGTTTCTCCTGTCGCACTATAAAGCACCGAGCGCGGAGCAAAAAGAGTCAGAAAAAGAGTTTCTGAAGCGCAGTTGGACGGAGTTGAGAAGAGTGGAGAGTGGGAGAGTTGGAGAGTTGTGGCGGCAGTTGGGAAGAGTTGAAGAGTTGAGAAGAGGAAAGAGTTGGAGAGTTGTGGCGGCGGCGAAAGCAGTCGAGAGAGTGTCTGTTGGGGTCCGGAGAGGCTGGAGAAGCCAAGAATCTTTGTGGAGGTCTGCGCTCGTGTCAGAGTCGGGGAGCTGCGGAGAGGGGAGGCCGGTAACGCGACCGAGGTCGCAGTGGAGTCGCTCGTCACAGGACCCAAGCCGGCCAGATATCCTCTTCCCCCCGAGCATCAACAACCCCCTCCTGTTTCCCCCCCGCGCTGAGATAGTGTGAGAAGGGGGCCCCGTTCCCACGCCATTCCAGGCAGTGCCAGCGAGGCCCCTGGAGTCGGGGCGCCGCCGCCATTTTGCGGCTCATCACCAGACGGGTAGGCTCGACGCGGTCTCGGCCCCAGGCCCGTCTGCCCCCCTCATCGTTGAGGGTGGCCCCTTCCTTTTTCTTTTGCTTTGAGTATATGTGTTGTCGGCGCCGTCTGTGAAGTAAAACTGTATAAGTGTTGCCGTGTGCTCGGTAGTCGGTAGTAGATCTGCATTGTGTTTCTTTTGTTGCATTTGCTTTTTGTGCAGAATTGTCGTGTTACTTTTACATTTGCTTTTGGTGCATAATTGTTGAAATTGTATATGTGTGCTTTCCGTTTGCCGCGGAATAAATGTGCTTTATGTTGAACTGTTTTTCCCGTTTCGCTTCGTCTTTTCTTTTATTGAATCTCCATCTTACTTCACGTAAAGGGTTGGTCGTGGGCTAAATACGCCCAATAATTAATCGATCCGTCGAGGTTGACGATAACACCGCTCGGTTATCCCGATAGTACGGAACGGGTCGCTTAAAGTGGCCCGTGTCCGAAGTCGACCTGCGGCGAGGTGCGATCGCCCGGTCTACCCTCCGTGTGGGTACTTAGGTAGGTCGAATTTGGCGAGCAACCCTATCCCACGTGGGGGGCTGATTGGCACGATCGTGGTGAGGCCGAAAGGCCCACCCGTGACTAGTTCCTGGCATTAGAGAGGGTCCGAGAGGGTCACGACGGGATTGTCCGTCCGGTGGGCGACGTGCCGCGATTCGAGTTACGTGGCCGCTCGCACGCCGGCGGGTGCGAATCCGCGACAATATATATATAAATATATATATATGTATATATATATATATATATATATATATATATATATATATCTATATATATATATATATAAATATATATATATATATATATATGTATATGTATATATATATATATATATGTATATATGTATATATATGTATATATATATATATATATATATATATATATATATATATATATATATATATATATATATATATATATATATATATATATATATATATATATATATATATATATATATGTGGGCAATACTCCTGGGCACTCACCTGGTAGAATAATGACACTGAGGAGGAAATCAACGTGTGACGGAATCAACAAAATGCATCACTGATCCAATGTTATAGCAAATACCTATTTTGGGGTGCAATTGTCCCTCCTGTAAGTCCCCTTCGACCCCAATTTTTTTAAATGGCGAGAAAACATGGGGGGGGGGAGAAAACATGGGGGGAGAAAACATGGGGGGGGGAGAAAACATGGGGGGAGAAAACATGGGGGGAGAAAACATGGGGGGGAGAAAACATGGGGGGAGAAAACATGGGGGGGAGAAAACATGGGGGGAGAAAACATGGGGGGAGAAAACATGGGGGGGGGAGAAAACATGGGGGGAGAAAACATGGGGGGAGAAAACATGGGGGGAGAAAACATGGGGGAGAAAACATGGGGGGGAAAACATGGGGGGGGGAAAACATGGGGGGAAAACATGGGGGGAAAACATGGGGGGAAAACATGGGGGGGAAAAACATGGGGGGAAAAAACATGGGGGGAAAAAACATGGGGGAAAAAACATGGGGGAAAAACATGGGGGGAGAAACATGAGGGGGAGAAACATGAGGGGGAGAAACATGGAGGGGGAGAAAACATGGGGGGGAGAAAACATGGGGGGAGAAAACATGGGGGGGAGAAAACATGGGGGGAGAAAACATGGGGGGAGAAAACATGGGGGAGAAAACATGGGGGGAGAAAACATGGGGGGAGAAAACATGGGGGGAGAAAACATGGGGGAGAAAACATGGGGGAGAAAACATGGGGGGAGAAAACATGGGGGAGAAAACATGGGGGGATAAAACATGGGGGGATAAAACATGGGGGGATAAAACATGGGGGGGATAAAACATGGGGGGGAGAAAACATGGGGGAGAAAACATGGGGGAGAAAACATGGGGGGAGAAAACATGGGGGGAGAAAACATGGGGGAGAAAACATGGGGGGAGAAAACATGGGGGGAGAAAACATGGGGGGAGAAAACATGGGGGAGAAAACATGGGGGGAGAAAACATGGGGGGAGAAAACATGGGGGAGAAAACATGGGGGGAGAAAACATGGGGGGAGAAAACATGGGGGGGAGAAAACATGGGGGAGAAAACATGGGGGGAGAAAACATGGGGGAGAAAACATGGGGGGAGAAAACATGGGGGGAGAAAACATGGGGGAGAAAACATGGGGGGAGAAAACATGGGGGAGAAAACATGGGGGGAGAAAACATGGGGGGGAGAAAACATGGGGGGAGAAAACATGGGGGGAGAAAACATGGGGGGAGAAAACATGGGGGGAGAAAACATGGGGGGAGAAAACATGGGGGGGAGAAAACATGGGGGAGAAAACATGGGGGGAGAAAACATGGGGGAGAAAACATGGGGGAGAAAACATGGGGGAGAAAACATGGGGGAGAAAACATGGGGGGAGAAAACATGGGGGGAGAAAACATGGGGGGAGAAAACATGGGGGGAGAAAACATGGGGGGAGAAAACATGGGGGGAGAAAACATGGGGCGAGAAACATGGGGGGGGAAACATGGGGGAGAAACATGGGGGGAGAAACATGGGGGGGGAGAAACATGGGGGAGAAACATGGGGGGAGAAACATGGGGGAGAAACATGGGGAGGGAGAAACATGGGGGGAGAAACATGGGGGGGGAAACATGGGGGGGAAACATGGGGGAAACATGGGGGAAACATGGGGGAAACATGGGGGAAACATGGGGGGGAAGCATGGGGGGAAGCATGGGGGGGGAAACATGGGGGAAACATGGTGGGGGAAACATGGTGGGGGAAAAACATGGTGGGGGAAACATGGTGGGGGAAACATGGGGGGAACATGGGGGGAAACATGGGGGGGAAACATGGGGGGGGAAACATGGGGGGGGGAAACATGGGGGGAAACATGGGGGGAAACATGGGGGGGGGAAACATGGGGGGAAACATGGGGGAAACATGGGGGAAACATGGGGGGAAACATGGGGGGGAAACATGGGGGAAACATGGGGGGGAAACATGGGGGGAAACATGGGGGGGAAACATGGGGGGGAAACATGGGGGGGAGAAACATGGGGGGAGAAACATGGGGGGAGAAACATGGGGGAGAAACATGGGGGGAGAAACATGGGGGGGAGAAACATGGGGGGAGAAACATGGGGGGAGAAACATGGGGGAGAAACATGGGGGGAGAAACATGGGGGGAGAAACATGGGGGGAGAAACATGGGGGGGGAGAAACATGGGGGGAGAAACATGGGGGGAGAAACATGGGGGGAGAAACATGGGGGGGAGAAACATGGGGGGGGAGAAACATGGGGGGAGAAACATGGGGGGGAGAAACATGGGGGGGAGAAACATGGGGGGGAGAAACATGGGGGGAGAAACATGGGGGGAGAAACATGGGGGGGAGAAACATGGGGGGAGAAACATGGGGGAGAAACATGGGGGGAGAAACATGGGGGGGAGAAACATGGGGGGGAGAAACATGGGGGGAGAAACATGGGGGGAGAAACATGGGGGGAGAAACATGGGGGGAGAAACATGGGGGAGAAACATGGGGGGGAGAAACATGGGGGGAGAAACATGGGGGGAGAAACATGGGGGAGAAACATGGGGGAGAAACATGGGGGAGAAACATGGGGGGAGAAACATGGGGGGGAGAAACATGGGGGGAGAAACATGGGGGGAGAAACATGGGGGGAGAAACATGGGGGGAGAAACATGGGGGGGAGAAACATGGGGGGAGAAACATGGGGGGGAGAAACATGGGGGGAGAAACATGGGGGGAGAAACATGGGGGGAGAAACATGGGGGGGAGAAACATGGGGGGAGAAACATGGGGGGAGAAACATGGGGGGGAGAAACATGGGGGGAGAAACATGGGGGGGAGAAACATGGGGGGAGAAACATGGGGGGGAGAAACATGGGGGGAGAAACATGGGGGGAGAAACATGGGGGGAGAAACATGGGGGGGAGAAACATGGGGGGAGAAACATGGGGGGAGAAACATGGGGGGAGAAACATGGGGGGGAGAAACATGGGGGGAGAAACATGGGGGGAGGAACATGGGGGGGAGGAACATGGGGGGAGGAACATGGGGGGGAGGAACATGGGGGAGGAACATGGGGGGGAGGAACATGGGGGGGAGGAACATGGGGGGGAGGAACATGGGGGGAGGAACATGGGGGGAGGAACATGGGGGAGGAACATGGGGGGAGGAACATGGGGGGGAGGAACATGGGGGGAGGAACATGGGGGGAGGAACATGGGGGGAGGAACATGGGGGGAGGAACATGGGGGGAGGAACATGGGGGGAGGAACATGGGGGGGAGGAACATGGGGGGAGGAACATGGGGGGAGGAACATGGGGGGGAGGAACATGGGGGGGAGGAACATGGGGGGAGGAACATGGGGGGAGGAACATGGGGGGAGGAACATGGGGGGAGGAACATGGGGGGAGGAACATGGGGGGGAGGAACATGGGGGGAGGAACATGGGGGGAGGAACATGGGGGGGAGGAACATGGGGGGGAGGAACATGGGGGGAGGAACATGGGGGGAGGAACATGGGGGGAGGAACATGGGGGGAGGAACATGGGGGGAGGAACATGGGGGGAGGAACATGGGGGAGGAACATGGGGGGAGGAACATGGGGGGAGGAACATGGGGGGAGGAACATGGGGGGGGAGGAACATGGGGGGGAGGAACATGGGGGGAGGAACATGGGGGAGGAACATGGGGGGAGGAACATGGGGGGAGGAACATGGGGGGAGGAACATGGGGGGAGGAACATGGGGGGGAGGAACATGGGGGGGAGGAACATGGGGGGGAGGAACATGGGGGGGAGGAACATGGGGGGAGGAACATGGGGGGAGGAACATGGGGGGGAGGAACATGGGGGGAGGAACATGGGGGGAGGAACATGGGGGGGAGGAACATGGGGGGGAGGAACATGGGGGGGAGGAACATGGGGGGGAGGAACATGGGGGGAGGAACATGGTGGAGGGAGGAACATGGGGGAGGGAGGAACATGGGGGAGGGAGGAACATGGGGAGGGAGGAACATGGGGAGGGAGGAACATGGGGAGGGAGGAACATGGGGAGGGAGGAACATGGGGAGGGAGGAACATGGGGAGGGAGGAACATGGGGAGGGAGGAACATGGGGAGGGAGGAACATGGGGAGGGCAAAAAACATGGGGAGGGAGAGCAGAAAACATGGGGGAGGGAGAGCAGAAAACATGGGGGAGGGAGAGCAGAAAACATGGGGGAGGGAGAGCAGAAAACATGGGGGAGGGAGAGCAGAAAACATGGGGGAGGGAGAGCAGAAAACATGGGGGAGGGAGAGCAGAAAACATGGGGGAGGGAGAGCAGAAAACATGGGGGAGGGAGAGCAGAAAACATGGGGGAGGGGCAGGAGAAAACATGGTGGAGGGAGGGGCGGAAGTTAAGAGACAACCTCTTTTTTCGGGGCTGACCTTGGAATGAGATACTTTTGTTGGGTTTATTCAAAAGATCTTTCAGGAGTGACAAGGATTGAAAGACTCATTTCATTCATCAGACCAATATCTAATCATTTTCAGATCGACAGAGAGAGAAACACACAGCTGCTACGTTCCGGTCTATTTTATGGGATACTTATACAATCGGGATGGGCGATTCCGGCAATTTTGAAATACATTTGATTCACATTCTGGACTATTTATTGGAACAGATTACTATTCCAAGTACTTTTTTCTCGTTTCCTTTTTTAGGGGGTGTTGGGAGATGGGGGGCTATTAGATTTCATATGCAAGATGCCAAAAAAAAAAAGCATGCAAATTCCAATCGTTGTCAAGGAAGTGGGCCATGAGTGCGATATATGCTTGGGTTTCAAAATATCTCCAGATGTGTGTTGTGAGGGCAATCAATGAAGCAGTACGAATCATTCTAGAAAGCCTTCAGCTGGTTTATCAATACAATTTAGGAACATATTCTGCATGATTGTGCAATGATTTGGGAGGTCATATTTGTCATCCAAAGCCCCGCAAAGCCTTTAAAGCCAGTCTTCAACAAGAGATACAGGTTGCAGTTCCCTCACGATCATATTTATCAGCATCTTACTATAATTCACTGTCTGTCTGTCTGTCTGTCTGTTCCCAGGTACCGCAAAAACGGCTGAACCGATCGCAACCATTTTTTGGGTGTGTAATCCTGGGACCCCTTGGAGTAAAATAGGCATAAATATAATAACATGACCCCCTCAACGGCTCCCTTAGCGATTGGGTGCTTTTTGTCTGGTTAATGTAGTTTTGTCTTGGGGAATCAGCACAACACTTGGAGTAATTCAAGCTTTTGTAGACCATGCTTTGAATGGTCAATTGCGAAAGCAAACTTTGATTTATTTGATGCCGTATTCTCATCCATCACCAATTGGTATTCAGTGTTGGTCTGTCATCAAGAGGATGATTTTTTTTTTTTTTTTTTACATACAAAGTCAAAGCTCATGGAAGAGCTATGAAGGACAGGCTAAAGAGTAAAGAGTGCAGAGAATAAGCAATAGCAGCAGGGTGGATTTTGAGAGCACGGGCACTGATGCCACCTGGGCCTGTTAAAGCTGGGCCGAGGCTGGACAGAACATTCTCCACATTTTGGGTTGGCTGCATAAATCTTTGGATTAAGAAAGTTTTGGCAGTTCGCTAGCATCAACATGTGCAGTACATTCATGGTTCAAATTTTCACTTCAAAGTTGACCACTCCAAAACAAAGAAGTAGAATAAAGAAAAAACATATTTCAATTGCATTCTTGCTCGAAGTAACAGACAACTGTATAATATACATTCACAAAGAAATAGGACCACTGGACATGAAGCTCATCTGGGCCTTGGCCCAATGTTGTAACTCAAATTTGGTAGCATTCTTACTGGTGGGTCTGAAGAGGAAGAATAAAAATGCAAAACAACAATAAGCGTTGTTGTAATCATATAACCAGCATCTTGCTATTTTCACATAAATGTCTTTTTTTTTCTCTCCCCTTTTCTTTTTTTGTGCACAGAGTCAAGGCTCGTGGAACAGCTAGAACTCTGAACGGAACAGGACGCAACATAACAAAAAGAACAGTTGAGAGAGGGGAGGGGGAACACCAACAACAGCTGAAGAATAAAAGAGGAGACTTGGACAAACAATCGGTGTGGGGAGGAATGAGGGGTAGAGGAGGACAAGATGGATACAGTTATAGGGAAGCTCTCAGGAAGGAAAAACTGAAAATTTGGAAGGAGGTGAGCTTGGAGGTGGGGTTAACAGGGCTACAACAGATCATGGTTTTGGACTGGGGATGATCTGAGATGGTGGTGAACAGCTGTCTTGAAGGCTTGGAGGGAAGAATGACATTGAAGTGTTATGTCTTAAATAGAGGATTTCCACAAAATGAAAGACAGACTTTCTACTTAGCTCAAAAACAACACTTGAAAAAACACTGTTCACAATATGTACATCAACCTCACCTACTTACCATTCATGTTACATTCGACTTCAATGCCAATCCTGAATTTCCCTGAGGATATTAAGAATCCACTACTCGGTGAAGACTGGCACCACCAGTTGGCAAAACAACATGGAGAAGGTACAAGCAGATCATTCTGTCACCCTGAAGGCCAGTCCTGTTCTAAATTGACAATCGGATAGCGGCATATCAATTCACCGAGACTACCTCAGTTTCAGAAGCGAACAATCCAAATAATTCAATCAAATTGAACCCACAACCTCTGGGATTCCAGGCTTCTCTCCTCACCATTGAGCTGCAATATCAAAACTAAATACCTGAACAATAACATTTTAAAGTAGAAATATGAAAACATTCCCATTCACGATATATATATATATATATATATATATATATATATATATATATATATATATATATATATATATATATATATATATATATATACACACAAAACTCCTTTTACCTCGGCAAGCAGTGACCCCTTTGGGTTTTTCATTGTGAGCTCGGACTTTGTCAAAATCTCTTTTCCCTCAGCAAAACCTCTGCGCTGGTCTGAAAAGTACCAATCAACATCAACCCCAATAAATGCACTCAAAAAGAACAGATAACGGCAAAGAAGCTGTGCCACACGGATCATTAAAGAGCGCCGATTAAAAAGTCATGAAAATGCATGCAATTATATCACAGTGAAGATTTATCATGTCAACTGAAAATTTGCACAAACAAAATTTCCAATCTTCTTCTTCTTCTTCTTCTTCTTCAACTGCGAAAATTATTTCCACGTTCTTGTGGGTTTGGCCTGGGGTAAGCTTGGCACAAGTCTTTCACGAACGAGCTGGCCAGGCCTGACGGTCGACTAAGGTTAGGGCAGGAATTTGGAATTTGTTGATGGTGCCGGCGATAGCTCGCCTACTCTTTGCAAAGGACACCGTGAGAGCTTTATCATACATCAACTAATGCTGGTAGACGTGACACCGAGTGTTTCACAGGCAGGCCGATTCATCAGCCTGCCTGTGAAACAGCGGGAAAACAGTTTTTGGCTGGGCCAGAATTCAAACCCAGGATAGACACCTGAAAGAGGAGTGTGTGTACCTCGAGGGCCTAAAGGTCTAGACCATCCTGACATTCCAAATAAAACCTATAATATATGAAAAAAATTGCAAAAGGAGTGTCACAACACCTTGGATGTCAAGTTCGCCTCCATCATCTGAGTCACTGTAAGCCTCAGCCTCAAAGTCTTCAGTTTCATTGCAGTTCTCAAAATCCTCAGACATTCCGACCATGAACTTCATAAGCTTTTTCTCATACACGCGCCGTGTTGTTGCTGCAAAGGGAGAGTAAAATCATCTCCAAACATGACTAGTTAGAAATGAATATATTACTCATCAACAAAATGCAGCAAGCTATACGACTCGAGACTTGTACAGAGTGAACTTATTTGGGTAACAATTGGGGGGTCATTGGTGACAATGCACTGACATTTAGCTGATTAAACATGGTACACATTCCCAAAGGGAACAGGTACCACAGATTGGGTGTGTACATTATTTATCCTCAATCTGTGTTTGCAAAGATTTAATGAGCTTGGCAGGCTGGCAGGGTGGGCTAGAGGTATGAACACTCATTTCCAAACCATTGAGCCCGAGTTAGAATGTCGGCCTAGCTACAAACGGTCACCCTGGTGTGCTGCAGGGACATCAATGTGTGTGCCGTCCCTCAGATGGATGTTAAACTGGGTGTTAGTGAAAGCACAAAACTGCAAGCATTAGTTTGTGGAGGTCAAATATCCCACTGTGTCATTTGTGAAAAGTAGACAAACTATAGGACACCCTGGAACAAATTCCAAATTACTACCCTGACCTATAGGGGCAGTCACATCAGTGGCACAGAAATTTAAGCACCCCCTCGTCCGATGATGCTACTCGCAGCCATGTGCTGTGTATGAAAGAGGAGTGTGCAAGGAGGAGTATCCCATTAACAAGGCTTTGGATTTAGGCTCGTCTATTCGGAGGCATCGGTTTGTATTCCACCTCTGCCAGCATGCCACTATGGTTGATGTGAATCTTCAGACAGCATACCACAACCAAGCACGAGTCCGACCAACATGTAAAATAACTTTATTCAAACCATGAACATTTGGCAGAGTCAGGGAAACTGGCCACGATCAAGTTCAGCTGCTGCTCAATCACACTGTGCACATGCCGACCCAACAGCATAAAACCATACTGGCTCTTGGCATGCCAACAATGAAATAAAGTGCAGATGATCCGACCTCAGGACTTTCACATGGCGCAATTAATCTCAAATGTATGGGTCAAATCTCAATGACCTTGTACTCTCGAAAGCCAATCAATGAACTTTGTCTGCCTTACCAGTGTGCTGTGTGTGCAGAGCAAGCTTTCAAAACACAAACATAGAAAGAAAAGCCATTACACTATGGTAAATCCATAACAGCCGAATTTCCAATCAAAACAGGACAAGATTGCTGCAGATCCCTTTGGGACACTTTCCCTCTCTTCTGACTGTAGCCACGTTATGGTAACAATTTGCTGCCAAGTCCAAATACATGCCGTAACTCCAAAATTAAATAGAGATGCCAAATTGTGATCTCGATAAATATCAATGGGATGTGAAACATCACATTTACATGAAATATACCAAATAAGGTTAAATTTAAAACCTATATAAAAGACAGTATGCATTTGTGTATTTGTGTTTGTCTGCCCCACTTAAGACCGATTTGAGTCGGGTTTTCAAGACCAATCTTTTAACATGACTGTGTGTTCACTGAGGTCTACTTTTTCAGAACAAAAAAAAAAAAAAACTCGAAAAACATTTTTTCATAAAAGAGTAATTACGTCTCTTCAATTGGAATTGTAGACGGTGACTTGAAAACCGAGCCTCAAGTGCAGTGTACAGAAGTATTTTTTAAAATAACAAAAAATACAAGGCAGAGGGAGGTGAAATTTGCTGCAAGTGATGGGTAACGCGTACAAAGTAAAACGAGTGTTCATTTACATCTGTAGGATGTCTAATAAATAAAGGAAATAAAAGCACACTTGATGCTAGGTCTAAGCTTCAGACTTTGGCATGCTCACAAGGCTGTAGTCACAACAAAATGTCCCTAAAGATAAAGAAAATAAGGTTACATTTGTACAAGTTGTATTTTAAAATAACGTTTGTTTTTTTTCTTGCTACAGATTGCAACATAATATCTTACAGTCTCCTTGAATAAAATAATTCCAACTGTCAGTCATTTTTGATGGACTTTTATACTGGGGTGTATATCTTCTTCTTCTTCTTTCGGCTGGTCCCGTTCAGGGTCGCCACAGCGGATCATCCGTATTATCCACATAGTGATTTGGCACAGGTTTTATGCCGGATGCCCTTCCTGAAGCAACCCTCATCGCCTCTTACAACATAGGGATATGGTACACCTATTTTAACCGGGGCATACACCGGGCCCAGTACACTGGTACTCACTTCGCCAACCTCGGAAGGATGACAGGCTGAGTGAACCCCCTGGTGTATTAATTCAAGCGGCCAACGGGGATTGAACTCAGGACCTGGATCCCAAACCGCTACCCTAACCACCACGCCAACACCAGGCTTATACTAAGGTGTATATATGTATATATATATTAGGGTGGTCCTTATTCCTCAACTTCGGATTTTCTAAGCTCCAACCCCCGGGATTCATTGGAATAGTCGAGAAAACTCTCCTGGTGAACTTGTGTTGATCGCTACTTGACCTCGTGTTTTAACCTTGATTTGTGCTGTTTTAATATTTTACTCATCTTGTGTTTTAACTAATAACAAAAAAGCAATCCGATCACGTGGTGTGACGGACTATCGGGCAAGGATTTAATTTCACAGAAAAACCGGTTGCGATTTGGAATATCCACGATTACCTCAGCCCGATGCATTTGATGAAAGTGATTGGGGTTCTGGGGGCATCATGTTTGATAAGCTGCCTTGGGGGCAGCGCCCTCGCAGAGTGCGCGAGCGATCGGAACCCAGGCCGGAGCAGGATCCTGTGTGGACCTTTGGATGTGGTGATTGTACCAGTTTACATTCAATACACGGCCACCGAAGGTCATTTACTCATCTTATTTTACCTTCAACATGGGTAATTTCAGTTGAAAGTGTCTTGAAAGTGGGTTTTCTTGGGGTCCAGGAACGGATTAATTCATTTTCCATTATTTGTTGTTGGGAAAATAGTTTTGGAATCCGAACTTTTTGCAATCCGAAGAGCCTCCTGGAACGAATTAAATTCGGATTCTGGGGGCACCACTGTATATATATATATATATATATATATATATATATATATATATATATATATATATATATATATATATATATATATATATATATATATATATATATATATAAATAATCGCTGAGTTTGTGTCTGTGGGTCAGAAGCCCTGCCCATTCTACAGGCCACCCCTTCCCCTCTATCCTTGTGTCACAAGCACCGCCCATTAGCCAGGCCACTGCTTTCCCTCCGCTATCCAGAAATCACAGTCATCTTTTTCGCTCTGCATAGCTCTGAGGGTTCATAACTGCCTCCGATGTAAATTTGAAGACGAACAATGCATCTTCCATTATTAAATAATTGTACTGTTTTGAGGAAACAAAGGTACATTTTGATTACAACTCAAATGAGGTAATGCATGTTTTGTCCGCAGCGATCGCAGCAACGGTCTAATATACACCACCCCAATGAAGGTACGTTAATTATCAAAATGCATAGGAAAGAAAATAGGTCCTTCATTACAAAAAAAAAAATAAAATAAACTTTTGGTTTTCAAGGCTAATAAACTTCAAGGTTTTCAAGGCCTGACTTTTCAAGGCTTACAAAGAAACTGATGGCCATCTAATTCACATATCATGTGAAGTAAATAAACATTAAAATTGGCTTGGTCGTGAAATACCTGTGTCCGTAATTAATTAGTCGGGAGGCCGCCGGGGAAATTCCCGAGAGATATTTATTATATACATGTACACTTTAAAGTTATGCATGAAATGTCCACATGCACTTTTGTACGCTGAACATCACCTCGACGTTTATGTACATTATAAAAATGAAAACGTGTTGAAACCTGAATTAAGTACCTTTTCATTTAAAAAAAAATATTCATGATTAATATTTGAAATTTTTAATTTTAAAATAACTGTCCTTTTGTCGGTGTTTTGTATGTACTGTATGCTGTTGAGATGCCCATAGGCATGTTTAGTTTCCAAGCAGCTAGCTAGTGTTTGCCAAGCCAGCCATTCCTTATCAACGCTTTTGAATGGAGGACTTGCTCGAGTGCTGAAGCCACTTGGGGAGCGCTCGACAAGAAACTTGGTAACTGAACACACCCTGAATTCATTGCATGGCAACGAGGATAAACATCTATAACAGGACTTCTTTCGGCGACCCATCCAGGATTGTACCCAATAGCCAAGGAGACTGCTTGGGGCATTCCATGTCAAGTGTACACACCCTCCCGACACTAATACCTCAATTTCTCCCCATATGTTGGTCATTTATTCACTTGGGTGAAAAAACTCAAAATACCAACTTTTAGACCTGTGGGCCCATCGGGGTCCATTTTAGGGGCCCTCCAAATTTGGGCGCCCCTGGATGCCCCACAATCTTCCAGAAGACATATCACAGGTTGTAGTGGTCTGATTTGGCTGATCTTAGTATCAAAATGCTCGTAAAAGCAAGATCTTTTGAATCGCATAAAGTAAAATCACTCCGAAACAGTAATTCAAAAAGTTATAGTTTGGGATGCCCTTTGACCTTTGGACCCCGCTCCCCAGCCAAACCGATGGTCCCGATTTTTTCGTGCGAGTATATGAAGGGGTATTCTCACACGAAAAAAAAAAAAAAAAAAAAAAAAAAAAAAAAATCGGGACCATCGGTTTGGCTGGGGAGCGGGGTCCCAAGGTCAAAGGGCACCCCAAACTATGACTTTTTGAATTACTGCTTCGGAGTGATTTTAATTTAAGCGATTCGAAAGATCTCGCTTTAACGAGCATTTTGAGACGAAGATCAGCCAAATTGGACCACTACAACCTGTGATATGGCCTCTGGAAGATTGTGGGGCAGCCGGGGGTGCCAAGATTTGGGGGGGGGGGCTAAAATGGGCCCACAGGTCTAAAAGTTGGTATTTTGAGTTTTTTTCACCCAAGTGAATAAATGACCAACATATGGGGAGAAAATGAGGTATTAGTGTCGGGAGGGCCAGAGGGTGTGTACACTTGACATGGAATGCCCCGCTTAGGCAGCACCAATGCTCTGCACAGAGTATGGACCCAATGGATGGATGGACTTCTTTCGGCCACATCGATAAATTCGTCCCTCAGGGGGTAGATTTAGACATAACGAGGCAAGTTTAGAGAGGCATTGACGCAAGTTAGAGGTTGGTAGGAATCGAGGTTTTTATTTTAATTATTTTTTTCCAAATGTGGTTAAAAACCCTGCAAAAATTCATTTGTGGGAGGGGGAAGAAGGGTGGAGGAGGGGGGGTGGGGTGAGGAGACATGAGAAGGGGTGGGAGTCTGGAGGAAGGGGGGTATGGTGGGAGTTTGCCGTCCACGATTTCACGTATCTGTGCTTACCTATTAAACACTCTGTCTCCGTCTACACTGATACTCCTGCGTATCCGCAGAAAAAAATGATCTCCTCCTACCTCAAACTCCTTAAGTTTTTATGTTTTTTAACACTTTCAATGCTTGGGTGACAATATTTTCCTTCATTTAAAATTACATGTTAAATTATAATTGTTCCGTATTGCCGGAAAATATAACAATTTGAAAATTTTCATTCTGCGTATTCCAGCATCTGCTGTACCGCCGCATCGTCTTCTGGCTGTTTGGCGGTTGGTGAGGTGTGGTATTATTATTATGATAAAATTTTGTATACCGTTTAATCATGGGTCTAAAACATCCATTACGTGGTGTATCTGCTGAAGAGCAGAATAAAAAGTGAAGAAAGTGAGACATTAGCGGAAAAGTGAACATATTAGAATGACATGAGAGTGGTACATGTGTCACTATTTTGGTGAAAGACTACGTCAATGAATCCACTGTTCGTTACATTCTTCAATGTAACGATGAAATTAGGAGAAAGGAGGAGGAGGAGGAGGAGATTGTGACCATACTCTGTGCAGAGCATTGGTGCTGCCTAAGCAGTCTCCTTGGCTATTGGGCACAATCCTTGATAGGTCGCCACTCCAACACAGTATACCAGCATGCTGGCACTCATTTTGCCGACCTCGGAAGGATGACAGGCCGAGTTAACCCCACCTGGTATTACTTCAACAGCTGAGCGGGATTTGAACTCAGGTCCCGAGGATCCAAAGCCCACCACCCTAACCATTAAGCCAATACCAGGCATATAAAATTAGGGTTAGGGTCAGTTCTGGTGGAAATATTTCCTCTAAAGTAGCATCATTGAGTCACAGAGATCCATACATTGAAAAAAAGGTAAAACTATTGCAAGTATGGTTGGAAGATGAACATAAAAAACACATGCCAACTGGTGGCCCTTGCACTCGACATAAGGCCCTCACAATTTATAACGACTTGAAATGAGAAGCAAGGGGGATGAAGAAGAAGCTCAGGACAGCAGTGGATTTCTAGCAAGCAGTGGGTGCTTTGAACGTTTTAATCTGCATAATCTGAAGATTATGGGTGAGTCAGCATCAGCTGATCATGAAGCAGCAGCTGCATTTCCTGGCGAGTTAAAGACACTTTTAGAAGAGGTCTACCTGCTGCAGCAGGTTTTCAATGCTGATGAGACTGGGCTCTTCTGAAAGAAGATGGCCAAAAGGACTTTTATCTCAAAATTTGAAAAAAAAAAAAAAGGCTCCTGGCTTCAAGGCTGTGAAAGACAGGTTAACCCTTCTATTGTGTGGCAATGTGGCAGGCTATAAGTGCAAGCCAATGCTTGTTTACAAATCCAAAAATCCCCATGCCTTGAAAGGAAGAAATAAATTGTCTGCTTGTGGCTTGGAGATATAACGAAAGGGCCTGGGTGACAGCCAAACTGTTTGAAGATTGGTTTTAAAACTGTTTTGTGCACGAAGTCAGAAATTATCTGAGGGGCTTAAATCTCTCTTTTAAAGTGCTACTTCTTGTGGATAATGCTCCAGGACACTCTGCAACTTTGGCTGAGAGATACCCTGATATTGAAGTCCTCTTTCTCCCCCCCAAACACTACATCAATCCTCCCACCCATGGATCATGGTGTCATAGCTACATTCAAAACATACTACACCAGGAGGAGCTTTGATCACATTGTTCAGACCATGGAAATTTACCCCAACATCAATGGCAGGGAATGCTGGAAGAAATTTGACATCTTGATAACCATTGGCATCATAAAGGACTCATGGGAGTTAGAGTTAGAGACTCAACATTGAAAGCCTGTTGGCATAAAGTGTGGCTTGAGGAAGTTAATGACTTCCGTAGCTTTCCTGCTGTAGAAAGTGAAGTGCAGAGGATTGTTGAATTTGCTGTTCGCGGAAGTTTAGAGGAACATAACCCCAGCAGATGGCAAGGGTTTACTGTATGTATGTATGTATGTATGTATGTATGTATGTATGTATGTATGTATGTATGTATGTATGTATGTATGTATGTATGTATTTCAAACATTTAAATGCAACTTATCCCATTTAAACAAGCAAGCAAAATATTGGGAAATTCTCACACTCAAAAGTTTTCCATTGAAACAACAATGCCGTTTAAAAGCAGCAAACATACAAGTAGAACCGCAATATTTGCTGAAATACGATACCGTTGGCTTCAGAGCAATTGCTTCACTAAGAAGCACCTCCTCACAAAAACAACTGGTTGAGACAGTCTGCTTGCCGTTAGGATACTCAAGCACACATCCATCATACAGCTACCTCCCAATTGAACACACCAACAATAGGCCCGGGATCAGCACCATAATCTCGTAAGCGTTCCACCAGCTCGGAGTCACTCAGCTGCGAGATGTCATTTTGCTCACCATCACTTCTAGGATCCTGCTCTCCAACAAACACATAAAATAAATGAAAGACCTTGCAAAACACATTGCATACTACTAACCCAGGATGGACATGTTCTTCAAGTGCCCCTCTGCAGGTTACATTCCCAAAATCTAAGCGAACTAGAACGGGCACTCAGTAGAGCACATACCTTCGCCAATGCTACATTTTGCCCCCCCCCCAGAAACTGTTGACTGTGAGAGTATTTAATTCTATACCACATCTGCCATCTCATATGTGTTATGATGGCTTAAAAACATTAAATTTCCTGTCATATCTTGTATCACAAGATTGGGCATCGAATTCAGAACATGTTGGCAGTGGTTGCATGCAAATTGGATTAAAAAAAAAAAAAAAAAAAAAAAAAAAAACACCGCACTATGGCAAAATGACGATTTGGACCTTTTCATGACCTCGAACTTGACCTTTGTACTCTTAATTTTGTAATTGGTTTTAGAGTGTGGGGAACAGAACAGTCAACATTTTGGTGTTGGTTTCATGCAAATCGGATAAGAATTGACCGTGTTATGACTAAAACCGCACATTTTGCAATGTCGTGACCCCCCCCGACCTTTGACTCTCAACCGCTAATAAGGGTTCTAACATCATTGTGTCATGTCACATATCAAAAGATGGGGCATTGAATTCTGAACATTTTGGCATTAGTTGCATGCAAATTGGATACAAATTGACCGCGCTATGGTAAAAAGACGATTTTGACCTTTTCTTGACCTTGACATTTGACCCGATCGCTCCCAAAATCGAATCAAATGGTCCTCGGATAATAACCAATCATCCCACCAAATTTGCTGCGATTCAGTTCAACACTTTTGGAGTTATGCGAATAACAAACAAACAAACAAACAAACAATCACACATAAATAAATAAATAAATACACAGCGATCAAAACATAACCTTCGCAACAAAGTTTGCAAAGGTAATAACCAAACTCCACTCTGTTATTCTTTTCTCCCGTTTTGCGGAACCCCGTTCCTGAGACTATCCAAGCATACTCTCCCCTCCACGGCTTCAAGCATTGGATGCACCACCATCTCATGTCATGTCATCTACAACCCCCACCTGTGATCTTTTTCTATCCCCATTAACCCAACCATTTTAACTGTTTATTACTGTTAGTCCTCTCATTCTGTATGTAGATTACCTTGCTTGTATCAAATTGTACCCCCAGTTTGTTGCCTTTTTAACCTCATCTTGCTATTCCACGAGCATATTTTTTTTTTTTTTAAATACATATATATATATATATATATATATATATATATATATATATATATATATATATATATATATATATATATATATATATATATATATACACACACACATATACACACACACACACACACATAGTCAAGGCTCATGAAAGATATACAACACGAAGCAGACTGCGATGCAAAAGAACAAAATGGACAGTTAAGAGAGGGGGGAAACTGCAGAGTCGAAGGCCAAGATATAGAGAGGTGGACAAAATGGGTGTGGGGAGGAGGGATGGTGTGGACAAGATGGAAACAGAAGGAAACTCTCAGGAGGGAAAACTAGAAATTTGGAAGGAGGAATTGGGGTGAGATTGAGGGGGAGGGGGTTGACAAGGGTATAAAAATTTAAGAAACATAAAACAAAATAGATTTTTAAAAAAACAAAAAAATAATTTATTCAATGATGCAGCAATCAAAAATGATAAAGCCATTCATTTGGACAAATTTACGCTTTGGTAACAAGATAGTGTCTAACTGCAAGCAAATTTAAAACATTGCTGGAAATTTGTTTGTCAACTAAAGGAAATCCCTATTTCGAACACAACTTCTGCAAGAATGGTGACGGTCACATGCAACACAAATTTGCCAGTGGACCTCCGACACGACGCTTACTCAGAAAATGAATCAGCAGCAGCGATCAGTTGGCAACTTGCTCTTCTTCAAGATGATCCTGGGTTTCATTCGTTGAAGTACATTTTGATTAAAATCTGTCATCGAACTGGTGCACTTAAAGCTCAGGCTGTGAGAATCATCCAGCAACGATGCAGACTTCAGAGAGGATGCTACCCAGTTGGCCGGTTCACATCAAGACATTTTAGTCGACGACACAGTTGTGAAGAAGTCCGATGGGATGGTGCAGAAGTATAGTTCTTAACTTTGAAATGTGTAGCCCGGGTTTCATAACATGTCAACTACAAAGTGTTGGAATGGTGTTTCTTTGGAACGGAATGAGATCACAAAGCTCCTCGTCCCTCGAATGGATGCCAAGCCGGGTGCCCCATCTGCTAGCCTTCATTGGTGGACGTTAAATATCCCATATTGTGTATTTAACGAAGAGTCGGCGAGTTGACATCGGAATCCTGAATAAATTACAAATTCCTGCCGACTCCAGTGGAATGTGAGGACTGGCAGGCTGGTTCGTGAAAAATTGGGCAAATAAACAAATAAATAAAAACCCTGCCCCAGCCAACCTAAAAAGTTGGGAATAATTGGAGTAGTCGTTGTAGTATTATTATTATTATTACATAGATACTACATGATGGGACACAGCGTAAGAACACGCAAGTAGAAAATGGATGAGCAGTCAAATTACAAGAGTTGGTGTCAAAGCCACCCAATGCTCGCCTGTTTATACATTTATCGTTTTTAAAAGACTAGTCTAATAATATTTTTTATAAAGAATTGCAGTGAAGTCTGATCCAAATAATTTTAAAGCAATATATGTATTTGTATATTGTAATCAATAAAAAATAGTGTAGTACATAAAAACATTAGAAAGGAAAAAAACTTGCATCAAAAACTATAACATTTTCATGCTGACGCTGACACTGACGCTCACGCCGGGGGTATCGCTATAGCTCTCTGTTCTTCGAACAGGCGAGCTAAAAACGATGCGGACATGCCAAAGGTGTGATTTTGTCCAAGCCGCCTCTTCCGACAGGGTTGGTTGCACACTCTTCCTGTGTAGTTTTACCTCCCCCTGGTGGTGCTGGAGTGAACTTGCTGAAGTGTGACGAAGGGATGAGAAATCCACCACCATTCGATGAATCAGACACGTTCGACTCACAAACAAGAAGGCAGGCACACTCGTCGCCTTCGCAGGAGATGAACCACACACACACATTTCGCGGTCGGTGTAATCAAGTGATTGTAACCTTTTCCAAACGGTTAATTTTTAAAAATAAAACATTTAAATGACCCCGACGTGATTTGAACACGCAACCTTCTGATCTGGAGTCAGACGCGCTGCCGTTGCGCCACGAGGTCCCCGCATTCCGGTGATCATGTTGAAGTAGACAATGTTCATGTCGGCTCGGGTAATAAAGCCGATGGAAATCACGTGCGAAGGAATTCGTGTGAGGGTCGAGTGGTCGTTCTTTTTTTATGGTCAGTTCGGTGCGTGTTTGGAGTCCGATCTGCGTTCTTCGAACGCGTCAGTCTTCACTGTTCTACACAAATCTGAAGTGACAGGTTCAAATGGGACAGCTTCCTCGAGGTGGTGGGGTTAAGCGGGGTGAGGGTCGTGAGGTAAAGGCTTCAAAACCCCCCCCACCAAACAACATCACACTAACATTCCCCCCCCTTTTTTTAAATATATAAAGCTGAAAAGAGTAGCGCAACCGATTACAGAAAACGGAGCTTACATTTTTTTTTTCAATAACTCGATGAATAAAAACGGAGGTTGAATATACATTTTTTTTTTTTTTGAACCAGGAACGCACAAAGCGAACCGCCATTCGGCCCCTCTCGAACACGCGTGCACAACTCAATGAATACATCAATCAGCCCAAGACAGACGTTTCGAAATAAAAAGGTTTCGTACCCAAGACATCGGCCCTTCCTTCGCACAAAGCGCTCCACGAAGGCCGCTGAGAGACAGCACGCGGAATCCGACGTGCGAACAGCTGAGGACTCGGTCCTTCTTTTCATGCACCTTCCCACGTACCCGGGCTGCTGCTGCCCACCTCGTCAAACCCTTTTTTCTTGTAGAGCACCTGGAAAAGAGCCGCTCCCTTTGTCAATTTTCACTCAAATATTACAAAACAGAGATAACAAAAAAAAAAGCCACAACGTACGAAACAACAAACTTGTGTTTATACACCGCCTAAGGTTTCCCTGCTTCTGAGGGGAAGGAGAATTATAAAATTGTAAAAAGCAAAATGAAATGTAACAAAATTCATCGGTAACAACTAAGGAAAATATATGTGAACACACTAACTATGTGCAAAATGAAACATTAATGTTTTATTAGAGGCCATTATTCTTCATGGAACGTGTTGCTGCTTCTTGTGAACAATGGATGGATGGACTGCCTCAAACATGACGGGACACGAGGGATATCTCGCTCGATTCAGGGATATATCACCTCAAGATTGGTCTCCAAAAACGAAAACAACAGGAAAAACACTGCGTTCGATAACTCTGGGTTTATCCGTCAGCTGCGAGTGTGTTCAGTAACAGTTTCTTGTGCAGCGCTCGCCAAGTGGCTTAAGCACTCAAGGAAGCACTCCGTTGGAAACTGTTGAAAAGGAACGGCTGGCTTGGCAAGCGCTAGCTCGTTGCTTGGTAACTGAACACGCCCCTTGTTCAAAGCTTTGGACTGATGACGTCATCGGATGGGGTCGCGCTGATTGGTCAGAACTCGGTCATTCACATGCAACATTCCACATACTTTTCTTGAAATATTTATTTGTAAAGTGCCGTTTGAATATACGAGTACGTGCCCGCACGTGCAAAAAAAAGAAGAAGAATTGTGACGTCATTCGTGATGTCATCGCACCGTGTCCTGTCATTGGTTTGGTAAATAAATGGCCATAACTTGGAAACCATTTATCCGATTAATATCAAACCTTGAAAAGGCGCATCCACAGGGCCCCAGCAATATCGCTGGCAAGTTTCAATTACATCGGACCAGTGGTTGTCGAGAAACAGCGGTCACAGACAGACACACAGAGATTGCTGGAATTTCAGATAAACAAGTGCGTGGCCGCACGTGCAAAAGAAAACTAAAAACTTTCAAACCACGTACCAGAAACAACAAACACACAGGCCGTTCCTTCGCTCTCACGTGGCCACGTACGTACATGGCCGTATGTGAAAACCAAAAAAAAAACTTTCAAACAAACACACAGGCCGTTCCTTTGCTCTCACGTGGCCGTACATGCGTGGCCGTACATGCAAACCAAAAAAAAAACTTTCAAACAAACACACAGGCCGTTCCTTTGCTCTCACGTGGCCGTACATGCGTGGCCGTACATGCAAACCAAAAAAAAAACTTTCAAACAAACACACAGGCCGTTCCTTTGCTCTCACGTGGCCGTATGTGCGTGGCCATACGTACAAACCAAAAAAAAAACTTTCAAACAAACACACAGGCCGTTCCTTCGCTCTCACGTGGCCGTACGTGCGTGGCCATACGTGCAAACCAAAAAAAAACTTTCAAACAACCACACAGGCCATTCCTTTGCTCTCACGTGGCCGTACGTGCGTGGCCATACATGCAAACCAAAAAAAACTTTCAAACAAACACTCACAGGCCGTTCCTTCGCTCTCACATGGCCGTACATGCGTGGCCGTACATGCAAACCAAAAAAAAAACTTTCAAACAAACACACAGGCCGTTCCTTTGCTCTCACGTGGCCGTACATGCGTGGCCGTACATGCAGACCAAAAAAAAAAACTTTCAAACAAACACACAGGCCGTTCCTTTGCTCTCACGTGGCCGTATGTGCGTGGCCGTACGTGCAAACCAAAAAAAAACTTTCAAACAAACACACAGGCCGTTCCTTCGCTCTCACGTGGCCGTACGTGCGTGGCCATACGTGCAAACCAAAAAAAATAACTTTCAAACAACCACACAGGCCATTCCTTCGCCCTCGTAAATGACTACTGGATTGGGGCATTGTGGTTATCTATAAATGCGCAGAAGAAATCGAGAAATTATTAGAATACAATAAGTCATCACTATCCGGAAGTCCGTACGTTGTAACCCGTAATGGGGAACGCGGCTGGGGATCTCTTCCCCAGCAGCCACACCTACGCAGCAACGTGTCCTGTCATTGGTTGGTAAATAAATGACCATAACTTGGGAACCACTTGTCCGATTAATATCAAACCTTGAAAAGGCACATCCTCAGGTCCCCAGCAATATAGCTGGCAAGTTTCAATTAGATCGGACAAGTGGTTGTCGAGAAACAGCAGTCAGAGACAGACACACATCACACACAACACACACACACACACACACATATACACACACACACACACACACACACACACACACACACACACACACACACACACACATTGCTGTAATTATAGATACACTAGTACGGGCCCGTAGGGGCGGGCCCGTAGGGGCGTGCCCGTAGGTGAGTGCCCGTAGGTGAGTGCCAATATGTGCAGCCCTCTCTCGCCCCCTCTCTCTCGCCCCCCTCTCTCGCCCCCCCTCTCTTGCCCCCCTCTCTCCCCTCTCTCTTGCCCCCTAGTCTCGCACTTCCTCTCTCCCCCCTCCTCTCTCTCGCCCCCACTCTCATCCCCCCTCTCCCGTCCCCCTGTCGCAGATATTGGTCGACAGATAAATGGCCATAACTTGGGAACCGCTTGTCCGATTAATATCAAACCTTGAAAAGGCACATCCGCGTGTCCCCAGCAATATTCCTGGCAAGTTTCAATCAGATCGGACCGTCAATCGTGCAAAAATAAATAAATAAATAAATAAATAAATAAACATTAATTGTGACGCCATTCGTGATGTCATAGCTCCGTGTCCTGTCATTGGTCGACAGATAAATGGCCGTAACTTGGGAACCGCTCGTCCGATCGATATCAAACCTTGAAAAGGCACAACAGCGGGTTCCCAGCAATATTCCTGCCAAGTTTCAATGAGATCCGACCAGCAATCGTCGAGAAACGGCGGTCGCAGACAAGCAGACAGACAAACAGACAGACAGACACACACACACAGATTGCTGGAATTAAAGATACATGATAAAAGACGGGAGTTTTCCTTCAAGCCAAAGTTTTTCACGTTTCAGCCACAACAGTTTAATTGTTTTGGGGACATCCTGAGGTAAGTGTCGATCAAGGCAAAAAAGTTAATCATGTGTTTGTTTTTTTTCTCGATTTGTTACGAAGTGTATACTCAAGAAAATACAGTGTGCTGATTCTTATTCGTTCAAACCACAATTATTCCCACACTCTTGTGAGGTGGCAGAGAGAAGCTTGGCCCGTCTTTCACGAACCGGCTGGCCAGGCTTGACAGTCGACGAAGGTAAGGGGAGGAATGTGGAATTTGTACCTTGTTCGTGGTGACGGCGACAGCTTGCCACCAGGATTTAGAGGAGGGAGACACATTTGAAAGTTCTTTCTTTCAATTTGACAGATGTTTTACCTTCAGCGGCTGAAGGTAAAATAAACCTCGTCACTTACCCCTTGTCTGACATCTTGCCAAAATTGAGTTAGGGGCTCCTGATATTATTTTGAAAGAAAAGCCAGGTGCTCAAAGTCCCCCATCCTTATCATCCCCCATCCAAATCCCTGATCTTTTCTACCCCATTAATCCACTCCAAACCCACCTTCAAATTCCCTGCTTTCCTTCCTGAAAGTCCCTGTAATGTCCATCTTGTATACCCCGTGTTCCCCGCCCCATCCCTCTCCTTTCCACAGATCTCCTAATGTCTCTGTTCCCCACTGTTTTGTCCTTCCCACTCCTGCCCCTCTTATCTCATGCCCCCCTTCCTGTGCGTTGTGTACTCGATCTCACACGAGCCTCGACAAAGTATACAAAAATACCACAAGGTCTGCCAGCAACCCCCTTCTTGTAAAACTACCAAAATAAAGAATCGCTGCTCACCTTCACTCTTTCATTCCTCTATTTTTCCCACCTTTGGAACAAACTCCCACACTCTCTTCAATCCCACTCCTCCCTCCAGATCTTCAAAACAGCTGTTCACCGCCATCTCCTATCTTCCCCCATCCAAAATCATGATCTTTTCTTCCCCCATTAATCCACTCAAACCCACCTCCTTCAAATTCCCTGCTTTCCTTCCTTAAAGTACCTGTTGTGTAAGGACCTGAAAGTCCCTGTAGTGTCCATCTTGTTACCTCCACCACAGAAGGTGAAGGAGGTTATGTTTTCACTGCTTTCTGTCCGTTTGTTTGTTAATTGCCGGAAACTGTTTGTGTGTTTGTTTACCTTGTAGCAGCCACACCGTTTCAGCGATCATGACCAAACTGGGTACAGACGTCGGCCATGGTCCAACTTAGACACGTCGTTTTTGGTGAGTCTGGGTCAAGGGTCAAGGTCAAGGTCAAGGTCAAGGTCACCGAAAAACCGAAATTCTTATTTTCGCAATAACGTCTGCTAAAATGGTCGTATCGACTTCAAACCAAATCCAAAATGTGCATCTTCCAATTCTGCATCCAACCATATGTGTCATTGGGGTGTCACACCAACACGCTTCTTAGCGGTCGGGGGTCGAATGGCAGGGGGGGTAGGGTCGAAAATTTCAAATTGCGATAAAAACGTCATTTCGACCCCGATTGTCTTCTAATTTGGCTTGTGGTATCTTGGTATGAGTGTCCTATTATATGCCAAAAATGATGAAATTTGGTTCAGCCACTTCCGATTCCCATGGCAACAAAGTTCAAGTGTTGTAAATTCGTTGTTGTTTGTTTCATTCCAAGGAGGTTTGATCTCATGCATCCATAACTTGTCATTATTTGAAGTCACAAGGTCAAGGCAAATCTGGTGACCTTGAAAGATCAAACTCCAGGTCTTTGTTTTTTCAGAGATCATGGAGATATGACAAAGTTATTCCGGCAATTCCTTACTCAACGATCAATTTCCTTTGTCTGTTTGTTTGTGTGCAGGATATCTCAAAAGGTTATGGAAGGATCCGGATTAATTTCGTGGGCAGTTTGCATGTGTGACAAGGATGAACTGATTAGATTTTGGTGAAGATCCGGATCCGGATCTGACTACCAGAATTTTTTAAGTGATTATTCACCATTTCGAGATAGAGCCAACAATTATATTTAGCATGATATCTCGAAAAGTTGAGGACAGATTTGGACGAAACTTGGTGGACATGTTGGGTGAGTGACAAGGAAAAATTGTTTCAATTTTGGTGAAGATCTGGATCAGTATCCGCCAAGTTTTTTTTCTAAAGTGATTCTTCACCATTGTGCCTGGTGTTGGCTTAATGGTTAGGTTGGTGGGTTTTGGATCCGAGGGTCCTGAGTTCAAATCCCACTCAGCTGTTGAATTAATACCAGGTGGGGTTAACTCGACCTGTAATCCTTCTGAGGTCGGCAAAATGAGTGCGAGCATGCTGGTATCCTGTGTCGGAAAATCGACCCATCCATGATTGTGCCTAATAGCCAAGGAGACTGCTTAAGCAGCACCAATGCTCTGCACAGAGTATGGTCCCAATCTCCTCCTTCACCATTGAGAGATAGGGCTAAACTAATATGTAGCACGATATCTCAAAAAGTTAGAGACAGATTCAGATGAAACTTTGTGGACACGGGTGCATGAACCCGACAAATTGATTTGATTTTGGTGAAGATCCGTATCCGGATCTGGATACAAGAATTGTTTAAATTTTAAGTGAATCTTCACCATTGAGAGATCGGGCCAAAAACGATATACAGCACAATATCTCAAAAATGTATTGGGACCGATATGTTCTCGTGGATCAGGCATTACGTAGTGGAGGTATGCAGTCTACCGAGTACCCTTCTAGTTTAACCTGTTTACCCCACCCTATCCCTCTCCCTTCCACAGATCTCATGTCTCTGTTCCCCACTGTTTTGTCCTTTCATCTGCTGTCCTTGTCTCTTGCTTCCCTTGTTGTATGTCATGTGTGTTAGCTCTCATACGAGCCTCGACCTTGTCTCACTCCCTGTTTGAGCCCCAGTGTCTTGCAGCTCCCCACAAACCACACTGAATTCTGGGCTTTCCACATGGAAAAACATGGAATAACTATGCATTGTGAGTGTGAGTTAGCATAAGTTTCCGTTCTTTTCAACCTCTCAATCTTTTAATTTCTCAAACACCTTACAAACAACACACTTTTTTCCCCCCAATTGCTGACTCCTAATCATTCCACACAGGAGCAAACACAACAATCAAGAGTTTAGCCCCTCTCCTTTTGCAGAAATCAAAAGTTGAACCCCCACCCCGTTGCAGCAATCATGAGCCGAAGCATGGTGGGGGGGGGGGGGGGAGATTGTAAATAAAAGGCGATACACACAGCAGATTGAGATTTGAGAGTGGAGTCCAGGAGGGGAAGTTTGAAAAAGCAGAGTTCAGAGTATGAGTAGTTCACATGAGTACGTTTGAGATCGTTCATCGAAGCAGTTCGTCCGCGCAGACAACAATGCGTGACACGCACAAGATCTGTCTGCCCTTCCACTTGCTTTGTCTTTCATTTCGCTTTGTCGTTTGATTCTTTCTCAACACCTCACACTTATCCACTCTTCATTTACACATGCGCACTTTCACATGGATCATGATTCTTCTTATTCTTCGTTTTCTTTCTCCATACTTTCCATGGCTTCACTGACACTCTTACGGACTCGTGCACCTTCTTTGCACAACGTCGATGCCGCGCTGCCTCAAGGCCGCCTGCCCTCTTCCATCAAAACAAGATTTCATGGAGTTACGCAGGTCATCGTATTGGGTGAACAAGCCTCCCGCAGCTTCCACACTCGACTGGGCACTGGGGCAGGAGGGAGGACGGGACCGCGAGGGAGAGGGGTGAGCCGGAACTGCCAAGCAGTGAGTCAGTAGCCTTGAGGGAGGTTGCTGAAAGTGTGCCAGAGCGTGTAGAAGTCCCCATGCTTCTCTCTCTGTCACACCATATTTATTTGCCCTCTCTCCACAAACTATCAGTTTGTCTCCAGGGGTCTGCATTCAAGTAGTTTAAAGGTGCCAAGTCATCGTTTAAAGTTGCCCGGGGCAGAATTTTTGTGTTGGGGTAAAGGGGGAAGGTGTACACAACCAGTCAACAGTTTTAGAACACCCACATTCTTCCAGTTATTACTGAAATTTAAGCAGTTCAAGTCGAGTGAATAATCTGAAATGGTACAAAGCTAAGCGGTAAACTGCCAGAGGTTATAAAAAAGTTTAGGTTACCAAAAACTGAAAAATAATGTAAATTTCAGAGTTGTAAAAAAGGCCCTTTTCAGGGAACAAGTAATGGGTTAGCAACTGCAGCTGTTCTGCAGCAATGGAAGTAAATTAAGCCTTGAAAGTTGATGCAAACAATTCCTACATGTGTCCCAACTTTTGTTTATTGGTTACAAACCCTCTGTCAGTA
Organism: Eptatretus burgeri; assembly: GCF_056783735.1. Lineage (NCBI taxonomy): Eukaryota > Metazoa > Chordata > Myxini > Myxiniformes > Myxinidae > Eptatretus > Eptatretus burgeri. Next base: position 62,124,606 of record NC_140969.1, read on the forward strand.
TAAAAGCAGTGTTGGAACAGACTGTATTGCTGCACCTTCTGAAGCATTATTTGGACAATATTGCCCTGCAGGAAGTAGTATATTGCTATCATAATGGCAAGAAAAAGACAATTAACAAAAGAAGACAGACAGGCCATTATAACCCTTAAAAGTGTAGGTCTTTACTTGAGAGACATTGCAAAGGGGTAAGGTGTCTGTGAGTACAGTTTCCCACACCATCAAAAGGCACTTGGAAGCTGGAGGAAACTCTGACAGGAAGAGGTCTGGCAGACCCAAAGCCACAACACAATCAGAAGAGAAGTTTCTGAGAATTATCAGCTTGTGTGATAGGCGGCTCACAGGACGGCAGCTTCAAGCACAGCTTCACGCTGGTAGAAGTAAGGAAGTCTCAATTTCAACTGTGAAGAGAAGACTTCGAGCTGCAGGTTTGACAGGTCGAGTGGCAGTAAAAAAAGCCATTGCTAAGATGGAAAAATAAGAAAAAGAGGCTTGCCTGGGCCATGGAGCACCACCAGTGGACTACTGAAAACTGGAAGAAGGTCTTATGGACCGATGAATCAAAATTTGAAATCTTCGGTTCATCACGCAAGGTTTTTGTATACCATCGAGTTGGTGAAAGGATGGTTCCTCAGTGTGTGACACCAACTGTCAAACATGGAGGAGGAAACATGATTATCTGGGGCTCTTTTGCTGGATCCAGAGTCGGCAACTTGCACAGAATGACTGGTACCCTGAACCAAAAGGGCTTCCAAAGCAGCACCATGCAGTACCCTCTGGTCTACGCAGAGTTGGTCAGGGGTTCATCCTCCAGCAAGATAACGACCCAAAACATACCTTGAGGCTATGTCAGAACTACCTTAGAAAAAAAGAACAAGACGGTATGC
>NC_140969.1:62125989-62143489 GCF_056783735.1 Eptatretus burgeri
TATTTTTTTATAGTTGAGCCGAGCTTAAACCCTTGAGAATTGGAACTTGACTCAACCTCACAAAGGGGATTATCTGACAAACCTGACAAGCAGTTAGAGTCAGACGAGACTGGTAGCTTAACATCTGCTCGAAAAGATAGCAAGTCCAAGCTGCAAATCATATTTAGTAAGACAACATGGCTGTTTGAAACTTTTCGACAAAAACATAAACTGCCTTATGCCAAAACTATGCACATCCGACTATTCCAGTAATAGGTCTTCATCAGCTAAGCAGTCAAACAAATAACAGCTCTCTTAATACTTGGATACCAATCAGTTCAAAATAATATTGATTGTTTCTTTACACAATACTGATATTTGTAGATGTATGTATATATATATATATATATATATATATATATATATATATATATATATATATATATATATATATATATATATATATATATATATGCAAACCTAAACAAAAACCACTTAACGTATATACAACCCCCTTCCAAAGACCATTCATCGGTGGATGCCATGAAACCCAATGTTACCTGCGGAGCCATCTGAATTTACCTATTTCAAATTTCCGTGAGCCCTGAGTCTCCAGTACAGGTTAGTGACATGGATTCAGTGAACCTTCCCCGACTCACTCACACACATAAATCTAACAAGAATCATTCATTCTAACCCTGCAAGACCATGGCATAAATGGTATTACACACATGTGTTATCCTCAACCGGGTAGTGGGGAGGTACCATACAACAATTATGGTGGGAGCTCTTCCGGTTGTGGGGTCCGCAGTACAAAAACAAGTCTCCCGACTTACAACTTCTTTTCCCCCTCTCCCCCTTCAACTATTCGGTCCTTGACAGCTAAACAGCTCTCTTGCTGTCTGCCTCGTCGGGGAGGGTCTCCTCACATCCAAGCTGTCACGCAGCCTAATACGGGTCGCCAGGGATTTCCTTACCGTTGGTCGCCCAAATCAGACCCTCCTCTCTGATGATCTTCATTTCTCCACACATCCAGGCTCTCTCACAGCCTTATACACATCCAGGCTCTCTTGCAACCTCATACACATCCAGGCTGTCTCATAGCCTCATGCACATCCAGGCTCTCTCACATCCTCATACACATCCAGGCTCTCTCACATCCTCATACACATCCAGGCTGTCTCACAGCCTTATATACATCAAGGTTCTCTCGCAACCTCATACACATCCAGGCTGTCTCGCATCCTCCTACACATCCAAGCTCTCTCACAGCCTCATATACATCCATGCTCTCATGCAGCCTCAACTACTACCAGCTTCCAGGGACAAATTACCTCAGGGGGAGCCGCAGTCACCGCTCCTCCAGAGCTTGATCAATTCCTGCGGATCCACATATCTTCCCCACCCACATAGTCCAGCATCTGATTTCCTCTCCTGCTGTCATTCAATTCTTAAGCAATGCAAATGGTGATCGTGTTCCTCCACTGCCATGGCCTGCTTACATGTTATAATTCGCATTCATTCTCGAAACAATTCAATTTATTACACATAACAGACATCAACTCCACAAGACAATTTTGGTTTCCAAACCAATCCCTTTACCAATCATTGAGTTACTCTCGCCCACTCCCATCCTAATTACCCATGCCCCAATTTCTCGCAAAACTGAATCAGAACAGTAAGCATCAAAATACTTTAGGCGAAGTGTGAGTCGTCCAGGTTGGTCGGGTCTAAAAGTGTCATCCACCCCTTCTAAATTTTCTTCGCACCCTTCAATCCACCCCTGTGGACTCTTTGCTTTCAATATCCCTGGATTCCAAAGTTTTTCTCCATTTATTTATTTTTTAATTTGTCTCTCACTCCAAATCTTCTAGATCACCCTGACTAATGTTTGTGTTCAATTCTAGACTTTAAGCACACCCTCGATGAGGTGTCAAAGAATCAGATCAGCCACAAGAACTGTCGACATACATTCTTGTGAGAGGTAGCAGGATCTCTGCCCGCACCCCCTCCAGGATCTGGTAGACCCAAGTTTCTCTCATTCGTTCCTAGAAACCTGCATCCCCCTCTTGGATCCAGGTGGCCCAAATTTCTCTCATCCTATCTCGATCGATGCCTACATCTTTTTTGGTGGTGGAAGGAAAATTCCCTTCCTTCCCTTCCCCACTCCTAATGCTTACCTCTTCTCAAAGCCACTTCACATTTCATTTCCATTTCCGGACATTTCCGAGCGGTCTCAGGGTGGTATCCCGGCGGTGTTTCGTGTGACCCGTTTGAACGTGTTGTATTAACGAACCCCATTTCATTCAATCCTGCACTATGGCCAGAAGATGGGACCTTACTTTCCCTCACTTACCCTCAAGTCCCCCTCCCAAATACAAATCGAAACCCCCTTCCCTGCAAGTCCCACTACCAAACACAAGTTGAGAAGCCCTCCCTCCACTTTCTCTTTCAAGTCCCACTAGCAAATGCAAGCCCAAAACACCCATTTTCCTCTCCACTTCCCCTTCATCTCCTCTCTCCCTCATCCTAGTCATTCGCACCCCCCCTCCTAGAATTTATAGCAACATGTCGTGAGGAAAAGCTCTCCTTCCCTTTCCCCCTTCCTTCCTTGCTTCCCCCTTCCTCATCCCCTACTTGTTCCCCCACCCCACCTCTGTCTCTGTCTCTGTCTCTGTCTCTGTCTCTGTCTCTGTCTCTGTCTCTGTGTCTGTCTCTCTCTCCCCCCTCCCTCTCTCTCTCCCCCCCCACTCTCTTTCTCCCTCCCTCTCTTAGTATTCCCTTAAGTGAGGTGAAGGATGGTGTTGGTTAGTTGAGAATAATCTTGAATTTGCCAGAAACACGAAGGACTGGAACAGCACTCGGTCGAGTGCATACGTCCTCCTCCTCCAGGCTGAACAGTTTACGGTTTTTTTATCCCACTGATAAGTCGGATCTGGATACAAACCTTCACCAAAATCGAATCGGTTTGTTCTCATCCCCAAATTAACCTAGTTTTGTCCGAATTCGTCCAGAACTTGAGATATCATGACATATAGTTTTTGCCCTATCTCACAATGTTGAAGAATCACTTTTAAAATTCCGAGGTTTGGATCCAGATCTTCACCAAAATCGAATCAATTCATCATTGTCACCCACCCAACCTGCCCACCAAGTTTCGTCCAAATCCATCTATAAATTTTTGAGTTATCTTGCTCACAAACAGGGATGAAAACATAACCTCTGTTCAGCCTTCGGCGGAGGTAATAAATGCAAAAGGAAGAGGAAAAAATTTTTTAACCTCAATGATCGGACTTGCATTCTTTGTGTGCATAAACATAACAAGCAAAACCCCACCCACCACCACCACCACCCACCACCACCACTCCTTCCTTCCTTCTCTCCCATGGGTACCTAATAAATAGGTGCTTATTATCATATTACAGTATTTACACTTCCCTCCTTGCCACATCTTCACATTTTCAAATAATTATTTTTACATTGATATTCGGCTCGTGGAGGAGCTTGTACTGGTGCTACACATATCACATGTAGGACATAGACACCAGTGTCATTTTATATAAATGGGGAAAATACATCAGGTATATGGGATTTTAAGCTGTACTGGTGAACCTGAATCACGTTCTCTCTTCAACTTCAGTTCCAAGCCTTTTTCTCTTGTTTTTGCGCATGATCGAGGCTCATAGAAGAGCTAGAACAGAATGGAAGGGAACAAAATGGAAACAGGAAACAAAACTTTTTTTCCTCCCAGGAAACACCAACAGGGGTGAGAGGACGCAAGTTGAATGAAAGAAGAGGATCGAAGGGGAAGGGTGGGATGATGAAACAGAAAAGGAATAAACTTTTCTATGGATATTAAAGGTCCCACGGTGTCCTCCACGAAGAGGAGGTGACGCGAGGTATCAATCACTGTAATGCGAAATAAATTACAAATTCCTGTACTTTAGTCCAACGTCAGGCCTGGCCAACAGGTTCGTGAAAGACTTGGGACAAAAACTTTCCCTGTCTGACCCCCAGACAAGAATGTAGGAATAATCGTGGGCTGTTCAAAGAAGAAGTAATAGTGTTTGTTAATAACAATAACGAAAGCCATAATATTGTCTTGATATACAATTGTTCTATTTTCAAGATCACTGATTAATGTGACGATGACAATTCGTGTCACCTGTAATTTAATAGTGCGAGAAGACAGCCAACGTTTGGCTATCAAAGGTGAAAGATAGCGCCAACCTCCATTAATATGAATAGCAGAAAGGATAGATCCATGCTCTTCATTCCTGAATGGTATGGATACATAATCCCAGGGAGAAGTAATCTTAACATGCCATGACCATGGACCAATGAAGAGTTAGTGTGAAAACAAAAAAAACAGTTTCATTCACAAACGTTTTGGCAACTTTCCACACATTAACAACAGTTCCAGACAGCTCTGCTTCTGCCTTAATGATTTCATCAGCAAGATAAAAAAACACCTCTTTTAAAACACGCACACTAAATTTCACGAAGATCGATACAGCTGTTCAAAAGTTTTACACAGATAAACAAAAAAGTTTATGTACTTGGAGGGAGTATGTGAAACAGAGGATGGAGTTCAGGAGGGAGGAAAGAAAAAAAAAATACTTTTGCAAGTAGTCCAAGTGCCCACAAGGCTTTGTTCTTAAAAGAGCAAAGTTATGGGCAAAGAAAGCAATTATCTCAATGTTGGAACCACCATGGCATCAATAAGCTCATTATTCACTTCACTTTCAAGGCCTGACAGCTAGGATAGTGCAGAGGCAGCAGAATTGCTTCTGGGCTATCTATTCTGGGTTCAATCCTCAACTGGAATACATGAGTACACTGTCCCTGATAGGTGTGTTTCACAGTCAGGTTGTTGCAACACAGGTGCACCATCCCTCAGATGGATGTTAAACTAGGGGTCCCCAACTGCTTCCATCAGGTGGTGGACGTTAAAGATCCCATGGTGTCTTTTGTGAAGAATAGGTCGGCTATCACAGCACTCTGAATTTTTTTTTCCCCAATTCCTGCCTCAACCGGAGGGTAAGCAAGTGGTCTGCTCTTCATGGACATCCCTCGACACCGGGTTACCCTGCTTGCTATCACAGATTGTGGTTGTTCTTTGAGCAGCAACGTGAATATAAATGACGTGTCCAAATGATATCAATATCATTGAAGTTTTTGATCAGTTATCGGAAGGTAAACGGAATTACAAACCAGATATTGGTTGTGCCAAAGGGTCATTGCAAGTCCTGGTCACCATAAAAAAACGGAGGGGTGACCATATTGTAAACGAATGACCATTTGGGCAGGTTCTGCCTTTACGAAGGAAGGAGCTCAGGATGAGGAGGTAAAGATTATCTTTCTGAAATACCTCGTCTTTGCTCTCGACTGCAGTCCAATCCAAACGTGCAAACTGGAATCTGAAATGCATGATGGTGGTACTTTCACCAGGAGAGGGCAATCTACACCAAGAAAGGAGCAGGTGGTTTGAATCTTGCACCACTTTGAGAATTGCTGTTATTGTGGAAAAAAAAAGTTTCATTACACATCCCTTACTAAAGATTGCGTAGTTACTGTTGAACAGAATCCCACACTTAAGTAAAACATACCAGTGTTAACATCTCTCATGTTCTCCATCCCTGTTTAAAAAATTCTCGGAACGAGATACAATTGCCGAAGAAACTCCAACATTTTAAAATCTTCAACATTGAAGTATATATGATAAGTAAAAAAATATTTCCTTACCAATTATATCTACAATGTGTCCCATAAAAGGGATATCGTTATTAAATGCCAATAACCTTTTTTGTTTTTAATACCATGATGATGAGACTCATAATTAGCAAGAGCAACTCAAAGATGTTCAGATTCTATTCCACCATTTTGTTTGTTTTTTTTCTACAGGCTGATTAACTGATAAAAATTTCTCGTCTAAATGAAGAACAAAAGGTGTTCAAAGCAAAAGATATTTAAAAATAATTCCACTGTTATTTTTCAAAGACAATTTATGATCAAATTTTATAGTGAGAAAACTTTTGAGTTGATATTTCGAAATAATAGCGGTTTACTAATTGTATGACGAAAAGCAAAAATGTGATAAACCTTTGTAAGAGTGCAACTTTTTAGATGACGCGCTGTTCTTTCATATTGGAAAATTAACACGTCGGAGTTTCTTCCTGGACTGGTGTATTTCATACCAAGAACTTTATTTTAACATCCCTCATATTTTTCTTCTCCACTGCGTATTCATTTTTAATTGCCGGAATCCTTCGGATTTTGGCAATTATGTTGGTCGGTTGTGTGTGTCATTCTGTGTGTCTGTCTGTCTGTCTGTCTGTTTATTTGTGTGCTTGTTTACCCTGGAGCAGCCACACCGTTTCAGCGATCATGACCAAACTGGGTACAGACGTCGGCCATGGTCCAACTTAGACACTTATCGTTTTTGGTGAATCTAGGTCAAAGGTCAAGGTCACCCAAAAACCGAAATTCTTATTTTCGCAATAACGTCTGCTAAAATGGTCGTATCGACTTCAAACCAAATCCAAAATGTGCTTCTTCCAATTCTGCATCCAACCATATGTCTCATTGGGGTGTCACAACAACACCCTTCTTAGCGGTCGGGGGTCGAATGTCAGGGGGGGGGGTCAAAACTTTCAAATTGCGATAAAAACGCCATTTCAAGTCCGATTGACTTCTAAGTTATGATCATGACCAAACTAAGTGCTATAACTCATTAAACAGTAGCACTATCGACTTATAAGAACCAAATTGATTTCCAGGTTTTTGTTTTTTCAGAGATCATGGAGATATGACAAAGTTATTCCGGCAATTTCTTGCTCAACGAGCAATTTCATTGTTATTTCTTCTCCCGTTTGTGTTTACACGAATCAGTGCTACTTTTTTCACAAATTTTTCAAGTGGTGAAAGTCCATAGTTTCACCTTTATGTGACTACTGGTCTTGTTTTTTTGCTTCTCAAGTCCTTCTGTACCCTGCACTGAAAACAATGTGTGCCAACTTACCACTTCATGTGTTTATAAAATCAAAGAGGAATTGGTGAGAAATCTAAAAGGCTGCTTGATACAGGATTGCATTTATCTGGAATAATAGGACAGGTTGAATTATATTTTGTTACTTTTGCTACTGAAGGTGGACAGAGGTTGTTTTCAGATGTTTGTCGATGAGGGTTTGTCCGTATGTGAGCAGGATATCTCAAAAAGTTAGACAGATTCGGACGAAACTTGGTGTACAGGTTGGGTGTGTCACAAGGAAGAATCAATTAGATTTTGGTGAACATACGAATCCGGATACGATAAAAAAAATTTTTATTACCTTACGCATGCGAAGCGAAAAGCAGGGTTAACCAGGGGGTGTGTGCCATCAATTTTGGCTTATTTGAATGATCCTTGGGGGTTGGTAACCATAAGTAAAAAATAACTGAACGCAGTCCAATAAGAGACCAGAAGGCAAGGTCCTGGTACTGAGGCATACCATGTTAAGGCCCTGTCACACCTTGATGATTTAGCCAGCGTATGCCTGACGTATGCAAAATTTGGCTAAAACGCTGGCACACATCGAATACATTATGGGTAAGTTTGTATACGTTAAGAGCACGCTGGCATACGTCGTAGTACGGCGAGGTGTTAGACAAATTTTCCACGCTTGAAATTTTTCGACGTATGCCAGCGTATGACTCACATGTTCCGCATAATGCTGGCCATAAGTTGTAGGCACATTACGCGATCGTTGACACACGTCGAGAAACGTTACTTGTAAGTTACTCATAAGGCGAAGCACGTCGAGGTAATGTTTAGCGTACCCGAAACATATTTCTAACCTATGAGTAACGTGTATGAGTCAAAGGGCGGAGGAGCTCCTTGTGAGCCAACGGCCATCCATATCTAGTGCCCAACTGTGTCTGCGGACGTCCTCCTGCAGTTGGGTTACTTCTTATTAGGAGGTTGGTGGCAGGATTTGCACTCCAGCCACCGTAAAACGCTTCATTCCGCAAAACGCAAAAACGCAAAAAAATCTGAAAACCCACTCCGTGGGAGTACCTCCTGTGCAGCTTCCCTTCGCAGGGCAGCTCACCGGATGATGGGATTGGGGCAAAGCCTTCGGGACCCCCAATCTTTGATAGGAGGGAAACCACGGGGTAACATCCCTGGGTCAGATTGCGGGAGAGTGTGTCGGAGTGGTGCTGAGGTGTCGTCCACCAGACGGCGGTCTCCTTGGGTTAACCTGAGGCGGTCCCTTCGGGTGGGTGCCTGGAATGTCCTATCCCTAAGAGAGGATGATCACCTGTCTCTGTTATCATCTGAGCTCAAGCGTTTGGACATCGGGATTGCAGCTCTCTCCGAGGTTCGGAGACCGGATTGCGGCGAGATAATGGTGGGTGGTTACACCTACTATTGGTCTGGTCGCTCTGATGGTTACCATACCCAAGGAGTTGCTGTAGCTGTGTCCAATAAGCTGACCCCAATGATAATTGAGGTAACACCGGTCAACGAGCGTATTATGAGATTAAGGATTCGTCACTCCTTAGGTGTCATTTCCCTGGTCTCTATTTATGCTCCGACTGAGGCGAGTGATCTTACCGTGAAGGATGCATTCTACGCCACACTCGAGTCTGTGGTTGATCAGTGCCCCAGACGAGATACACTTCTAGTCTTGGGGGATTTCAATGCATCGACTGGAACTGATAGGGATGGTTATGAGGTGTGTGTTGGTCCCCATGGGTCAGGAACTATGAACCAGAATAGCACTAAGTTCCTTGACTTTGCAAGAAGCCATGGACTTAGGGTGGCTGGTTCATGGTTTCAGCGCCCGCAAGCTCATCGCTGGACTTGGTATTCCAACGCTGGCGGTGTGGCAAAGGAGATTGACCATGTCCTCATTGATGGTCGTTGGAGGATGATCCAGAACTGCAGGGTCTACCGGAGTGCTCAGTTCCTCAATACTGACCACAGGCTTGTTGTAGCAACTCTAAAGCTGCACCTTAAATCCTGGAGAATGGTACCATCCCAGCCTAGGCTGGATGTTGCCAAGCCCAGGGATGAGAGAGTAGCTGAGGAGTTTGCGAACAGGCTGAGTGGACACTTGGGGGGTCTGGGTGCTTTGGGGGGTCCTGAAGAGTTGTGGAGCACCTTCAAGACCACCGTCCTTGATGTTGCCGGTGGATGCCTTGGAGTTCACCGCAGGGCAAAGAAGAATTTTGTCTCTCAAGGGACACTGGATACCATTGACCAGAGTCGCAGGGCCAGGCTGAATGGCAGAGCTGAGCTGTTCAGGGAGCTGAGGCGTAAAACTGTACGTGCACTGAGGGTGGACAAGGAGGCCTATGTGCGAGGAATCTGTGAGGGGGTAGAGCATCACCTGTGGACAGGTGATTCTCGTCCCGCTTACAGGGGAATTCGCGCATTACGTTCATCCAAGCCCATCCCTCGGAGCACTACAGTTCGAGCAGAGAGTGGTAGGCTCTTGACAGAGGAGTCTGAAGTGAAGGCCTGCTGGGCCGGTTACTTTGAGCGGTTGTACCACGCTGATCCCCCAGCTGTCGAGTTGGACGTCAAGGGTGTTACAATCCCTGTTGCTGACCCTCGAATCAACTGTGGTCCACCATCGCTTGTGGAAACACGGGCTGCGGTGAACCAGTTGAAACGGGGCAAAGCTCCAGGGATCTGTGGCATCCATGCTGAACTTCTCAAGGCTGGTGGAAATGCTGCACTCGCGTCGTTGCATGCAGTTTTGTGCTCTGCCTGGAACACAGGCATCATCCCAACTGACTGGAAGAGGGGCCTTGTTGTCCCTCTCTGGAAAGGGAAGGGTGATCGCCAAGACTGCAACAACTACCGAGGGGTGACGCTGCTCTCAGTGCCGGGCAAGGTCTTTGCTCGGATAATTCTTGATAGGGTTCGCCACCATCTGCTTGAGCACCAGCGTCCAGAGCAGTCAGGCTTTACACCAAAGAGGTCAACGATTGACCGTATCCTTGCACTTCGTGTCCTCACTGAACGCAGACGAGAGTTTCGGCAGGGGCTGCTTGCAGCCTATGTTGATCTCTGTAAAGCGTTCGATTCAGTGAATCGGGATGTCCTCTGGAGGATTCTTGGTCTTCGTGGGGTGCCACCGAAACTGATCGATCTGATGTCTGAACTCTACTCTGGTACTGAGAGTGCTGTGAAGTGTGGTGGTACCGCCTCTGACTTATTTCCAGTTGTTACTGGAGTTCGTCAGGGATGTGTACTTGCCCCCACACTTTTCAGCACTTGTATGGACTGGATTTTTGGGAGGATGTCGGAGAGATCAAGTTGCGGTGCATCGTTTGGCAATGTCAAGATCTCGGACCTTGATTTTGCAGATGATGCAGTCATCTTTGCGGAGACTTTAGACATCCTCTTGGGGGCCCTCGAGGTGCTGAATGAGGAGTCGGAGCCGTTGGGATTACGGATTTCTTGGGTCAAAACAAAGATCCAGGCTTTCGGTGACATCTTGGATGCTGCTGTCCTGTCTGTGTCTGTTTGTGGTGAGGATGTTGAGGTCGTGGATAGATTCACTTACCTTGGCAGTGATATTCATGTCTCCGCAGGTTGTGAGCCGGAGGTCAATAGACGTCTGGGTCGGGCCTGGGGAGTCATGGATTCACTGGATCATGGGGTGTGGCGATGCCGGTACCTGTGCGGGAGGACGAAAGTCCGAGTCTTCAGGTCCTTGGTACTTCCAGTCTTGCTCTATGGGTGCGAGACTTGGACTTTGACCAAGGATCTGAGACGGAGACTTAATTCCTTTGGTACCAGGTCTCTTCGGAGAATCCTTGGCTATCGCTGGTCGGATTTTGTGTCCAACGAGCGGTTGCTGAGAAAGACTCGGATGAGATTTGTTACCTGCATAGTCCGTGAGCGTCAGCTGCGGCTGTATGGACATGTGGCTCGTTTTCCTGACGCTGATCCTGCTCACCAGATTCTCTCAGCGAGGGAGTCTCATGAGTGGAGGAGGCCAGTGGGCCGACCACGTGCCTCATGGTTGCAGCAGGTTGACCATCATCTCAAGGAGATGGGGATGGGCCTGGCATCTGCCTGGGGGATGGCCAGACGGAGGCCCCTGGAGTACCGGCGGAAAGTGGACGCAGCGACGCGCTGTTCTGGCACATGCTCCCATACCTGACCTGAGTAACGTGTTGTAGGCACGTTACGCGATCGTTGACACACGTCGACACACGTTACTTGTAAGGTACTCATAAGGCGAAGCACGTCGAGGTAATGTTTAGCATACCCAAAACATATTTCTAACCTATGAGTAACGTGTTGTAGGCACGTTACGCGATCGTTGACACACTTCGACACACGTTACTTGTACGTTACTCATAAGTCGAAACACGTCAATGTAATGGTTAGCGTCAGTGTTCCAGAGTCCCTGGTTTTTTTCTTCTTCGGTATGACGGTGATGTTAACACTTCAATTTCTAGTGCGGTTATAATATAATATAATTAATAGGCTGCCGCTCAACCATTTAAATCATAACCACACTATAAATCGAAGTGTTAACATCACCGTCATACCGAAGGAAAAAAAAAACATGGAGTCTGGAACACTGACGCTAACCATTACCTCGACGTGTTTCGACTTATGAGTAACGTTCAAGTAACGTGTGTCGACGTGTGTCAACGATCGCTTAGCGTGCCTACAACTTATGCCAGCGTATGCGGAATGTGTGACACACGTCGAGTACGTCGAGAAATTTTCAACATGCTGAAAATTTCTCAACGTACTCGGCATATGACGACGTATGCCAGCGTACTATGACGTATGCCAGCGTGCTCTTAACGTATACAAAACTTACCCATAACGTACTCGACGTGTGCCAGGTTGGTTTGGCAAATTTTTCATACATCGGCATACGCTGGCTAAAACGTCAAGGTGTGACAGCAGCTTCACACTTCGATGTCTCGTGCGGTTGTGATTTGAATTGTCGAGTCGCAGCCTATGAATAGCTTATGCCACGTGATCATCGGCGATACGCTGCCGTGCGCTATGCATAAGTTAGACTATCGTTGGGCATAGGTTGTGAACGCCGACAACACGCTCAACATTCGTTGGTATAAGTTATCTATATGTGATTAAAACGTTCTGTGTACGTTACTAATACGTTATGCATACGTCCAACACGTTATTATACGCCCAAAACTTTAAAAAAAAACATCAATAGTTCAGCGTACGCCAGCGTTTTACATACATTTTGAGACCTTGCCATACACTGGCTAAAACGTCAAGGTGTGACAGCAGCTTCACACTTCGATGTCTCGTGCGGTTGTGATTTGAATTTTCGAGCCGCAGCCTATGAATAGCTTACGCCACGTGATCGTCGGCGATACGCTGCCGCGCTATGCATAAGTTAGACTATCGTTGGGCATAGGTTGTGAACGCCGACAACACGCTCAGCATTCGTTGGTATAAGTTATCTATATGTGATTAAAACGTTCTGTGTACGTTACTAATACATTATGCATACGTCCAACACGTTATTATACGCCCAAAACTTAAAAAAAACATCAATAGTTCAGCGTACGTCAGCATTTTACATACATTTTGAGACCTTGCCATACGCTGGCTAAAACGTCAAGGTGTGACAGGGCCTTTAACGGGCACACAGACATGGCAATATTTTTTACTCTTCTGCTTGTCTGGCAGTGAAACAAAATTGAAAATTATTCCAAACAGAAAACTTACTGTTTTTAGCAACATCCTCAAGGACACAAACAGGCACAAATAACGAATATAACGTGTTAAATAAGGTGGTGTACAACACATTGCATCAATGGTGGTAAATGTCCGAAAAAATTTTTTACATCCTTTAAAATGTTTGTTTTATTTGAATTGAATTATATAATTGAACAGTGTAGAACACAAATTTCCTTTTTGCCACTTTCAAACCCCTTTTGTTCAGCAGTACTTGGTCAAATTATTACAGCATTTTGCATCATCCTAACCAATCAAATTTGCCGTTCGCAGACCCCTCCCATGTCCTTGCTTCTCAAGACTGCATGGGGTAATGTATTCTATGAACTCGCTCATTGGAAGAAGAAGTAGAAGTAGAAGTAGAAGTAGAAGAAGTAGAAGAAGAAGTAGAAGAAGAAGTAGATATTGGGCCACAATTAACTTGTTGGTCTAAAGAGCTTGTAAATAACTCTGTTTTGCCATCTGGTGGCTTGATTGGAAACGTCTGAACTTTTCATCTTAAAAACACAAACAAACAACATCAAAGCTAAACTTTCTGTCCTAATGCAGGCAATATGAGATGTGGTTGGCTCCAACATCCACAACTCATCATTACTGCTAAGCTTCAGCATACATATCTAAGTTGTCATGTCTCGGTTTGATTAATGACTGATTATAGGATCAGACTCTAAAGTGTCATCCTGTTGATGTGCAGCTCCATTATATTGTACACCGAGTCATTATCGAGTACTCCAAAGGGATGCGAAACCAGTTGTCTCATCTGCTAGCAGTCACTTATTGACATGAAGATCTCGTGATATATTTTCAAAAGAGTGGGCCAAAACCTTAATACTGGTACTCTGACAAAGCCTCAGATTTCTGCCTCCTGCTCAGCAGCATTACTATTCTCTGGTGGTGCTAGTCTGTTCCATCAGGGTGCGTGAGTAATGCCAAGAGAGGGTTTCTGTGGCTGGCAACTCATGCAAAGAAGATTGAGCACCCTTCTGACAGAAAGATGCCCACTCATCATGATGTTTTTTTTTATGGAGTTCCAACAACAACAGTTGGTTGGGATGTGTGTCTCGTAAGTATAATATGGTATATGCTGGTATGTCCTCAAAATTATCAGGATATGTGCATGACTGGACCGAGATGATCGAAATTACATTTGCAACTTACGTAAGTCTTCATATGCAATGCTATTTCAATCAATGAAAGTCTGTTGGCAATTAGAATGAAAATTGTATTTTCGATTTCCAATGTACTCCCAAAACTTTAGCACGATGCTTTAGATCCCTTGATTCTCCCCCATCCCTCCTGCCATCCACTTTCCTCCTTCACAATGCACCAGCATTATGTGACTGCACAGCCATGTGCATCTCAGCGTGTTTGAAAGAGATTACATACATTCTGGTGGGAAATAAAAATGAGACAGAATTGTGGGTGGCTTTTCACAAGGAGGAAAACCTCACCTTCAGCCTTTTCAAAATAAAAACGAGGAGTCGATGCTTGAGTAAGAGTAATTAAGGCTCAGGGAGGCTCTACAGACAGTCAATAGTTGCATACTGAGGCTCGTTATGTGATGCCACAAAAAATCGAGTGTTCATGACCTTCATTCAGTGAGATGGTATATTTCTAACGATGCTTTTTTTTTAGTGGAAATGGTGTAAGGTGGCAGGATCATTATATTCTGGCAGAGTATGTAAATATTAATCATATTCAATAAAAATGTATAATTATCAGGTCAGGTCAGATTAGTTCTGTGACTTTCTGCAGGTACGATGTAAAACTGCACTAACCTGTTTCATGGTCGGGTTGTCGGTGACAAAACGGTCTCCACCACCAAGTTTCCTGGAGAAGAAGGTGTATGACAGGGACACACAGAAGGATTAAAAACAAAACCTGTCAAAGGGCAGATGAGCTCTTTGTGAGCCAACCACCATCCATGTATAGTACCCAACTGTCTGCGGACGTTCCCCTGCAGTTGAGTTACCTTTTATTCGGAGGTAGGTGGCAGGATTTGCACTCCGGCCACCGAAAAAAGCCTCACTCTGAAAAACACTTTTCCGTCTGAAGCCTGATGGAGTACTGCTCTCCCATCTGGGCTGGTGCTCCTGCCTTCCACCTTTCTCAGCTTCACGTTGTGGAAACCAAGGCATTTCAGATCATTGGCATCTCCTGCGATGAGGCTGTCTTTGGGCCTCTCACTCTCTCACCGCAGGCAGGTCGGTGGTCTTTGGCTTCTACTGTCTCCTCTCCGGTCTCACCCCCCCACCCCGCCCCCGTGCAGCATCTGCGATTTGGTCCCCGCCATATTTCCGCAGGGTGCTCAAGATCCGCCAACAACCCCCTTCTGGTAAAACTCCCAAAATCACGAATGATTGCTCACCTTCACTCTTTCATTCTTCTTTTTCCCCACCTCTGGAATAAACTCTCTCACTCTGTTCAATCCCATTCTTACCTCCAGGCCTTCAAAACAGCTGTTCACCACCACCTCTTATCATCCCCCATGCAAATCCTCGATCTTTTATACCCCTGTTAATCCACCCCAAACCCACCTCCTTCAAATTTCCTGCTTTCCTTCCTGAAAATCTCTGTGGTGTCCATCTTGTATACCCCGTGTTCCCCGCCCCATCCCTCTCCCTTCCACAGATCTCCTAATGTCTCTTACCCACTGTTTTGTCCTTCCTACTCTGGCCCCTCTTGTCTCATGCCCCCCTTGCTGTGCGTTGTGTGTTCACTCTCATATGAGCCTCGACAAGGTATACAAAACACCCCAAAAAACAAAGAAAGTCTGAAAACCCACTCCATGAGAGTACCTCCTGAGCAGCTGCCCTCCACAGGGCAGCTCACCGGATGACGCGATTGGGGCAAAGCCTTCGGGACCCCCACGCTTTGATGATAGGAGGAAAAACACGGGGTAAACTTCCTGGGTCAGATTGCAGTAGTGTGTGTATCCGGTTGATGCTGAGATGTCGTCCACCAGAGGGAGGTCTCCTTGGGTTAACCTGAGGCGGTCCCTTCGGGTGGATGCCTGGATGTCCTATCCCTAAGAGAGGACGATCACCTGTCTCTGTTATCATCTGAAATCAAGCTTTTGGACATCAGTATTGCAACACTCTCTGAGGTTTGGAGACCGGATTGCGGCAAGATCATGGTAGGTGGTTACACCTATGATTGGTCGGGTCGTTCTGATGATTACCATGCCCAAGGATTTGCTGTAGCTGTGTCCAATAAGCACACTCCAGTGATAATTGAAGCGGTTCGGGCAACCTGGTGTTGACTTAGCGGTTTTGGAGGTACTTTGGGATCACAGGGTCCTGAGTTTAAGCCCCGTTTTTTTCCAATGAATTAACACCAGGGGGATGACAGCCTGTCATCCTTCCGAGGTCGGTGAAATGAGTACCACTGAAGCAGCCAAAATGGCTTTTCATGAAGAGAATAAGTACTGGCAGATTTATTAAATCTGGTATTGGTGCAGTGCAGGCATGATGGGCCGAATGGCCCCCTTCTGTGCATAATTTCCTTGCAATCCTTGTAATTGAGAAAAAACGGTCAACAAGCATATTATGAGACAAAGGATGTGTCACTCCTTGGAGGTCTTTTCCCTGGTCTCTGTATATGCTCTGACTGAGCTGAGTGATCTCATCATGAAGGACGCACACATTCTCTGCCATGCTCGAGTTTGTGGGTGATCAGTGCCCCAGGCGGGATACTCTCCCAGTCTTCGGGGATTTCAATGCATGAACTGGAACTGGTATGGATGTTTATGAGACACGTGTTGGTCCCCAGGGGTCTATAACTGTGAACCAGAATAGCACTAACTTTCTTGAATTTGCAAGAAGTCATGGACGTAGGGTGGCTGGTTCGTGGTTTCAGCACCCACAAGCTCATCGCTGGACTTGGTATTCCAAAGCTGGTCGTGTGGTAAAGGAGATTGACCATGTGCTCGTTGATGGTCGCTGGAGGATGATCCAGAATTGCAGGGTCTACCGGAGTGCTCAGCTCCTCAATAATCGACCACAGGCTTGTTGTAGCAACTCTGAAGTTTCAGCTTAAAATCCAGGAGAATGGTGCCATCCCAGCTTAGGCTGGATGTTGGCAAGTTCAAGGATGAGAGGGTAGCTGAGGAGTTTGTGAACAGGCTGAATGGGGAATTGGGAGGTGTGGGTTCTTTGCGGAATTATGAGGAGTTGTGGAGTGCCTTCAAGACCACTGGCCTTGATGTTGCCAGTGGATGTCTTGGAACTCACCATAGGGTGAAGAAGAATTTTGTCTCTCAAGAGACACTGGATACCATTGACCAGAGTTGCAGGGCCAGACTGAATGGCAGACCTGAGCTGTTCAGGGAGCTGAGGCGTAAAACTGTACGTGCACTGAGGGTGGACAAGGAGGCCTATGTGCGAGGAATCTGTGAGGGGGTAGAGCATCACCTGTGGTCGTGATTCTTATCCTGCTTGCAGTGTAATTTGCACATCACATTCCTCCAAGCTCGTCCCTCGGTGGACTGCAGTGAGAACAGAGTGTGGTGGGGTCTTGTCAGAGGAGTCCGAAGTGAAGGCCCGCTGGGCCATTTAATTTGAGCGGCTGTACCAGGCTGATCCACCAGCTGTCAAGTTGGATGTCAGGGGCGTTACTATCTTCATTGCTGACCCACCATTCAACTGTGATCCACCTTCCTGTGTGGAAACACAGGCTGAGGTGAACCGGTTGAAATTGGGTAAAGGTCCAGGGATCTGTGGCATCCATGCTTAACTTCCCAAGGCTGGTGGAAATGCTGTACTCGTGTCGTTGCATGAAGTTTTGTGC
>NC_140969.1:62145989-62183489 GCF_056783735.1 Eptatretus burgeri
GACCTGAAATATAGATCCTCTTTAAATTTCAAGTCAATCACATGAAAATTGAGGATTTTAGAAATACCACCTTAGTTGCTGACCTTTGGCCTATGTTGACAATTTGGTCTATGTTGACCTCAAAAAGAATTGGTGGTTGAATTAATTGACCTGAAATATAAATCCTCTTCAAATTTCATGTCAATCGAATGAAAATTGAGGATTTTGGAAATCTCACCCAAGTGAGATTTGGCCAATGTTGACCTGTTGACCTCAACAACAGGCTTCTTCCTTCTGAGAAACTCTACCATGTAGTGAAGTTTTGTGAAGAACTGTTTAAAATTGTGACCTGTACGCGATAAACAGACAGACAAACCAACAGACAGAAAAACCAACAGACAGTAAAACCAACAGACAGACACACAGACAGAATAAAAAATCGATTGACCAATATACTTGAAAAATCTTCGATTTTGCAAGTAACAAACAAGAAAAACGTCGTGCAAAGCACGATACTTGTAAAGTCCAGAAAAAAACATTTGACCATAAAAATAATTTGTGGTTTAATATGGTTCAAGTAAATTGGATCAAAATTGAGGATTTTAGAAATTGCACCTAAATTGTTGACCTTTGGCCTATTTGTCCTTTAGGCCTTTGTTGACCTCAATGATTATAATTGGTGGTTGAATCCAATGACATGAAATATATACCCTCTTCAAATTTCAAGTCAATCGGATGTAAATGAAGGAATTTAGAAATTACACCAAATGTGTTGACCTTTGGCCTATATTGACCTCAAAAGTAGTTGGTTGAATTTAATGACCTGATCCTCAAATCTCTGCAAATCAAAAATCAATCAGATGAAAATTTTCGAGATTTGGCCGATGTTGACCTCAAAACAATTGGCTGGTTGAAATCAGTGACCTGAAATATAGATCCTCTTCAAATTTAAAGTCAACTGGATGACCTGTGAACTCGTTGGGTTCCCGTTGTGACAGCGGTTGATGAAAAAAAATCATTTCAAAAAAAAGATAGCTCCAGAGAACTATCCCGCTGAGGTTGTTTGCATTGATCAAATAATCCCGAAGAGTACTTGACTGAATGGGGAATTGATTTTTTAATAATTTTTTTCGTTCCCCGATTTGAACGAAACTTGATACTGCACACCGTAGGCGAATGATGAGTAAGGTGGTCATAATTTTTTTTCCCTATCGTATTCCGTTTTGGCTGTATTTCGGGAACATACATACATACATACATACATACATACAAACATACATGATGAGAGTTTCAGTAATATATAGATAAAATATAAATCCTCTTCAAATTTCAAGTCAATCAGATGAAAGATGAGGATTTTAAAAATCTCACCTCAGTTGTTGACCTTTTGGCCAGAGTTGAGATCAAAAATAATTGGCTGGTTTAATTCAGTGACCTGATATGCAAATCCTGTTCAAATTTCAAGTAAATCGGATGCAAATTGTTGATTTTAGAAATACAAGTTGACCTTTGGCCTTTGACCTCAAAAACAATCGGCTTCTTGATTCGGACAAAATCTACCAGGTGGTGAAGTTTCTTGAAGATCGGTTTAAAATTGTGACCTGCACGCAATTGACATAGAAACAAACAGACAGAATAACACATAAGACCAACCAATATATTTTGAAAAATCTTCGATTTTCGCAAGTAACAAACAGACAAACAGAAGCATCATCACAAACACAGTGACTCAACAAGTATCACAAACCAACTGACCTCCTGGTTTCGGCCTTGTTCGGGTCATCATCAGGTTCAGTGTTCACAAGCAAGCCGAGCCAGACCAAGGGACCTGGCCATATTCGAGTGATTTAAAAAAAAAAAATTGTAACCACTCAAGGCAATTTGTTGGGTCACCTTTAAGTAGTGACACATTTATTTGTATTTACATCAAGTCAAAAATATCCAGAACCTCTTAAAACAACATGTTTGAATGCAATTATTGTACATACGTGTGTAATCTCATGGGTGCGCAATGATAAAATGCACAATCAGACGTGGCGGTTAAGCCATTCAATTTCGTTCAATCTTCACTTTGCTCGGGATAAGAACTAACAAGTTTAAGGTGAAACTTTAGAAACGGATACCATGAATAAATAAATTACAATGGTAAATAATTAATAGGGCCATGTGTGTACAGTTTTTTTTTTTATTTGAGTATTTTTTTTTATGGAAGGAAGTGGAAATTTCTATGAATTTGAAATATTTTCATCAATAATTAAATGATCGTGATGCATATTTTATTGCAACAAAAATCAATATTCACGTATCATGGAGCATGTGCCTTCTATTTCAAATTCTGCAATGAATAAATAATGCAGCTAAATTTTAAAGCTAAAATTATGACATGAATTATTTGAGAAAAATTAAGAGCTTTCTGCTGGAAACTTTCACTTGATTCCTTTGAAAAGACAAGCGCACATGCGTGCACTCACATGTATGTGTCCAAAGAAATCTATTTATTTTTTTCAACTAAAGAAGCACGCTGACTCGATGACACGACGATGACATCGTGTGCATAACTTACACCAACCCATCACCCCCAAACTAGGAGGCATCCATATGGTCCTCAAGCCTTTGCAGACTGAGATGAAAGCCTATGGTCACAAATAGATGAAAGCAGATATGCCGACCAAGATTTCGCCATTGTTATGGGCTCATCAGGACAACGTACTACTCGTCGTTTATTTGTGACCATATTTGGCTCATTAATAAAATTTACTCAAACCCCCTAACTTTATGAGGCAGCAGGGCACGGATTGAGTCTCATCACAGCGCTTACTGCACAAGCTGCCAGCAACAAGTGTCGCCTGCCACGCAAGCACATTGTCTCTTCCCTGCTGATCACAGTCAGGAGGTTTACAGCCAGGAACATTAAATTCAACCAGAGAAGCATGCTGACTCATCAAGTTGGGGGGGGTTAGATTCAGTAATGAGCCTAATGTGGTCACAAATAAACGACAGCAGTATGTTGTCCAGATGAGCTCCCAACAGGGGCAAAATCTAGATCGACATATCTGCTTTCGTTTATTTGTGACCACAGGCTTTAATGTCAGTCTGCAAAGTCTTGAGGACCATATGGATGCCTCTGAATTTGGAGGTGATGTATTGGTATAATTTAAGCACATGATGTCATCGTCGTGGTGTCGTAGAGTCAGCGTGCTTCTCTAATTTAATTTACTGTCCCTGGCTGCAATCCTTCTGCCTTGTGATCAGCAGGGCAGAGACAATGTGCTCGCGTGGCAGGCGACACTTGTTGATCACAGATTGTGCAATAAGCACTGTGATGGGACTTGACCTGTACCCTGCTGCCTCATCAAGTCGAGAGGTTCGATTCAGATATATATATATATATATATATATATATATATATATATATATATATATATATATATATATATATATATATATATATATATATATATATATATATATATATACGTACGTATACATATATAATCGAAAAGCATGGTCCGTGAGGCGGTGTCAGTCCGTGAAGTTTTCCGGAAGACCTGTTATTTCTGCCTATGAATCACGTACTGTTTGAACGTTGGTGGTATAACACACAACCGTCGATAAATTACGTACTATTGGAATGTTCCTTTCACAGTGAAGCTGTAACTTTACAGTCGTGGCCAAAAATATTGGCACCCTTGCACCTTTTTTTCAAATAATGCACCATTTCTTCCAGAAAAGAGTCGAAATTTTAAAATCTTCTGGTTTCCATGTGTATTTTTTTTTGTTTGCAGTGGAACAAAAACAAAAAGCTGAAAAAAGTACTAAATCTCAGCTTCTTCCATACAGAAATCCTAAAATGTCACAGACAATATTATTGGCACCTTTTAGTTGAGCTCATGCAGGTGATTCTCCTTTACTTTGGAACTGAACTCACCTGTGGTGAGTTGCATGTGCCTGCAATATAAAAAAAAATCACTCATTCAACTCGTTTAAATAGAGAAAAGTAGTCATTCTGCTGTTTTGTGTCACTGTGTGTACCACAATGAACATGGAGAAAAGAAAAAAAACCCAGAGAATTGTCTAAGGAGGTCAGACACAAGATTGTAGCCAAGCGCGGACAATCCTCAAGGCTGCAAGCTGGAGTGACTCTCTAATTTTCTCAGTAATTCATTAATTTTTCAAACACTTGAACTCCGGTAGCCAATCAGTTGCATCTTTCCAGAAAGCCAATCAGCACACAGCATGTTAAAAAGGCTGAGGGCTCACAGAAGTTCTTTGGTGATGGCACGTTGAAAACTTGCACGCCTTCACGGAGAAGCCTTTCTCATCCCTATTCATGACTTACTCAACACGTCATTATTTTTCATAATGGCTTTTGGTTCGACTTTATCAAGACTATTGAGTGAAGTGGATATTGTTTGTTTGGTTAGACAACCACGACTGCACCGAGCGAGTTTTCCTCTTCTGCTTGCCATTTTTTCGGCGCCATTTCTGAAGCCGCAACGGCTCAGCACCATTAAATCTTTCCTTTTTACCAAACACTGGAGAGACGCCGAAGGAATAATCATCAGATTTCATGTACAACAAGTCATTGCATTGCTAATGGGAGTGAGAGTTCTCTTTTTCTGGTTCAAGCATCATCATCTTAACCAGCATACAGAAAGGGAATCATCACCCACAAGTCCATCTCCGGAGACCTTGATGTTCCTGTATCCACCGTACACAATGTCATCAGGAAGTTTAAGGCCCATGGGACTGTAACTGACCTCCCTGACGTGGCCGCAAGAGAAGACTTGATTGAAGATTACAGTGAAGGATTGTTTGAACGGTGGAGAAAGCACCTCGATCAACTGCCAAACACATTCAAGCTGACCTTCAGCCACAAAGTACGACAGTTTCGACTCGCACCATCCGTGACCAACTTGATGGAATGGGGTTCCATGGTAGGAAACCCAGGAGGACCCCACTGCTGAGAGAGAGGCAGAGGAACGCCCTACTGGAGTTTGCCAAAGCATAACTGTACAAGCCAAAATCCTCTGGGAGAACGTCCTGTTGATAGACGAGACCAAATTGGAGCTTTTTGGTGAAGCACATCATCTCTGTTTACAGAAAACAAAATGAAGCCTTCAAAGAGAACACCTTCCCCACAGTCAAACATGGAGGAGGTTCAGTGATGTTTTAGGGTTTCTGTGCTTCCTCTGGCACTGGGTGCCTTGAATGTGTGCATGGCCTCATGAAATCAGGAATTTACCAAGGTATTTTGGAGTGCAATGTTCAACCCAGTGGTAGAAAGCTGGGTCTCCATCGAAGGTTATGCATCTTGTAGCAGGACAATGACCCCAAACACACTTCAAAAAGCACCGAGGAATTGTTCAAGACAAAATGCTGGACTGTTCTGAAGTGGCCAGCAATGAGTTAGATATTAGGTCCATTGAACACCTGTGGGGAGATCTGAAAACAGCAGTTGGCAGAAGACACTCTTCAAATCTGGGAGAACTGGCACAGTTGGCACAAGAAGAGTGGGCCAAACTGCCAGTAGAGAGGTGAAGGAAGCTCTTTACTGCAGTTATTTTGTCCAAAGGCTGTGCTACCAAATAGTAAGTTGAGGGTGTCAACACTTTTGTCAATTTCAACTTATTCTTTGAGAAAATTGTGAGTTATTTGAAAAAACATGCAAGGGTGCCAATATTTTTGGCCACTAATGTATGTCTAAAGACTCTGGAGACCTAGAAAACCCCCAAGACCCAGAGGGCCCCCAAGGCCCAAAGACCCCAAAAGAAGCTAAAGTCAAAAAAGCCGTGGAGACCCAAAAAGACACAAAAGCCCCAAACACCGCGAAAGACCCAAAATATCCCAAGATCCTTTATACCCCGAGACCTTCACACCATTTAGACCACTTATGGCTTACACCCTTCAGACAGATTAGGCAGCTAGACCCTTGACCAATTAGCCCACTTGGACCTACTTATATCAAAAATGAAATTTCAAATCAATCTGTTCCACCAGTCAAAAGTTTTAGAACACCCCCATTTTTCAATTTTTACTGAAATTTAAGCAGTTCAAGTCCAGTGAAAACCTGAAATGGTACAAAGCTAAGTGGTAAACTGCCAGAGGTTAAAAAAAAAAGTTTAGGTTACCAAAAACTGAAAAATAATGTAAATTTCAGAGTTGTCAAAAAGGCCCTTTTCAGGGAACAACAAATGGGTTAGCAACTGCAGCTGTTCTGCAGCAATAGAAGTAAATTAAGCCTTGAAAATCGATGGAAACAATTCCTACAGGTGTCCTAACTTTTGTTGATTAGTTACAAACCCCCTGTCTGTATAAAAGCAGTGTTGGAACAGACTGTGTTGCTTCACCCTCTGAAGCATGAAGAAGATGAAGAAGATGAAGAAGATGAAGAAGATGAAGAAGAAGAAGAAGAAGAAGAAGAAGAAGAAGAAGAAGAAGAAGAAGAAGAAGAAGAAGAAGAAGATGAAGAAGAAGAAGAAGAAGAAGAAGAAGAAGAAGAAGAAGAAGAAGAAGAAGAAGAAGAAGAAGAAGAAGAATATTGCGATCATAATGGTGAGAAAAAGACAATTTACAAAGGAAGACAGACAGAAGACAGACCATTATAAGCCTTAAAAGTGTAGGTCTTTCCTTTAGAGAAATTGCAAAGTAAGCCAAGGTGTCAGTGAGTACAGTTTCCTACACCATCAAAAGGCATTTGGAAACTAAAGGAAACTCTGACAGGAAGAGGTCTGGCAGACCCAAGGCAACACAATCAGAAGACAAGTTTCTGAGAGTCAACAGCTTGCGTGATAGGCGGCTCACAGGACAGCAGCTTCAATCACAGCTTAACACTGGTCGAAGTAAGGAAGTCTCAGTTTCAACTGTGAAGAGAAGACTTCGAGCTGCAGGTTTGACAGGTCGAGTGGCAGTAAGAAAGCCATTGCTAAGATGGCAAAATAAGAAAAAGAGGCTTGCCTGGCCATGGAGCACCACCAGTGGACCACTAAAAACTGTAAGAAGGTCTTATGGACCGATGAATCAGAATTTGAAATCTTCGGTTTATCACGCAAGGTTTTTGTACACCATCGAGTTGGCGAAACGATGGTTCCTCAATGTTTGACACCAACTGACAATATAGAGGTGGAAGCGTGATGATCTGGGGCACTTTTACTGGATCCAGAGTCGGCGACTTGCACAGAGTGACTGGTACCCTGAACCAAAAGGGCAACCACAGCATTTTGCAGCGCCATGCAATACCCTCTGGTCTATGCCTAGTTGGTCAGGGGTTCTTCCTACATCAATATAACGACCCAAAATATACCTCCAGGCTATGTCAGAACTACTTTAGAAGAAAAGAACAAGACGGTAGATTTCAAATCATGGAATGGCCAGCACAATCTCCAGACTTAAACCTCATCAACCTGGTTTGGGATGAACTGGACAGAAGGGTGAAAGCAAAGCAACCTACAAGTACAACACATCTCTGGGAACTTCTGCAAAGTTTTGGGAAGAACTTTCCGAACAATATTTGATTTCCATTGTAGAAATAATGCCACGTGTATGTTCGGCTGTTACATCTGCATAAGGAGGCTACTTTGATGAGTCAAAATTAAATTTTGTTCAACAAAACGATTCCATGATTTATTTTTTATCTGCAATTGTTTATTTGTTCTGTGCTTTAATTTCAGAGTACATTGAAACATTAAACTGCTTAAATTTCAGTAAAAATTGGAAAAATGGGGGTGTTCTAAAACTCTAGACCATAAGAGTATGTAATTTCAATTGAAATAAAATAAGAGTTTTAAAGGCTGGAGGGAAAAAAATTATTTGGAAGTTTCTCCCTGTTGATTAATCTTCTCTTACATCACCCGAAATTAGTTATTCGTGCCTGTTGTTTGTGTCCTTTATGACATCCCGAAGACAGGAAGTTTTCTGCTTGGAATGATTTTCAATTTTCTTTGACTGAGACAGATTGAAGCACTTGTTGTCCCTTAAGTGCGCATGTTACAAGACTCCATACAATTTGCCAAATTCAGAGCCAAAGTACTGTTTCACTGCAGGTTCATGTTCTACAGTCTTCAAAATATTCAATTCAATTGAAATTAAGTAGTTCCTCAATCATCGGCTGTTGTCTGTCAGACAAGCAGTGAACTAAGTGAGTAACCCCGTTTTGTGCTACATTTATGAGGTCGCAACACACACACAAACACACACACACACACAAACATACAAACACATACACAAACACACACACGAACATGCACACACACACACACACACACACACACACACACACACACACACACACACACACACACACACACACACACATAACAAACATATGAACATAACACACAAACAAACATAAAAACACACACACATGAACACACTGCATTGCATACACATACAAACATAACACACACACACACACACAAACATAATATGTACATTAACATAACACACACAAACACAAAAATACACACAGACACACATGAACACACTGCATTGCATACACACACAACCATAACACACAAACACAAACATAATATGTACACTAACATAATAACACACACAAACAAAATATACACACACACACAAACACACACACCAGCATAGCACCCACACAATACACACAATACACACACACAACCATAATACATACAAAACCATAACACACACATATGAACATAACACACACAAACATAATATGTACACTTATACAATAACACACTATCAAAATATACACACAAGAACACAAACACACCAGCACAACACCCACACAATACACACACACACAAACATAACACACACACACAAACATAAAAACACACACACATGAACACAATGCATTGCATACACACACACAACCAGGACACACACACAAACATAATACGTACACTAACATAATACCACAAACAAAATATACACACACACAAACACACACCAGCATAACACCCACATAATACACACAAAACCATAACACACACAAACATAACACAATATGAACATAACACACACACAAACATACACACACAGTTGGGAATGATTTGTGAAAAGCAATTTCAGTTGATAAGCCCAGTCCACCAATCCGAACTCAAATAGCCAAACACCGAACCTGGAGGTGCATGTTCTCCATTACCTCATCTAATTACTCTCCCATCCTTACCTGTAATCTCAGTCGGCCATGGCATGAATTGATGAAACCTAAACCTTATTGATTGGTTCTCCCAGAGATCGTTCAATCCTGCACGGGGCGCTGAAGAGTTTCGTGAACAGATCATTCTCGAGGTGATGAGCAATTCTCCTTCCCATTCTAATTCCTCCTGTGTTCACCTGGTGAAGGCTCACCTGCACTGTGAAGCTCGCATCCAAACAGCAAACATGTGTTGATCAATTTCACCTGGAATTCATCATCGTTTGCAGATTACTTGTTCGTTTTAATTTTTGTGACAAGTCTGAAGACGACGATGGTTCCCGAGCGGTATTTGATGATGTAGATTGTTTCAGAAGTCAAGGATGAGACAATGTGATAATGTTTGACCAAGTTATAAAAATGATCAACATGATGTGGTACGAGTGACAGGTTATGAGCTGCAAAATGTCGAAAACCCGGTTTCGTTCAACAACTTTCAAAATTTGACCTTTGCATAACCTTTAAAGGTCCCAAAACAATGTTGTGGACATTAAAATAAGGAAACAGGATACGTGCTCTAGCTTAATGGAGTTAGTTCGTCGAAGAAGGTCGAAAACCCGGTTCGATTCCCACATCTTTGAAAATTTGACCTTTGAAGGTCAAAGGTCAAGGATTATGACCTTTGGTGCAAAACTTCCTCTGGAACATTCCAGGAGCCATATAACATCATAAAGGCTATATGGCATTTCGCACTCCTCGGATTACATTATCCATACTTTGATGAAATCAGCGTAAAAACAAACTTGAAGGAGGCGCCACGGGCAAGGTGTTCGAGATAGAGAAAAATGGTTTCAAGGCTTTAGGTGGGGAATGACCTCAAGATTATGCATAAGAAATAGTCATTCGAGCTCCAAAGTTTGGGCGGTCATATGATTTTTATGTCAAAATCGCAATTTTCTAAGTTCGTAACCTTGTGACCTTGATCTTGGGACGAAAATGAAAAAAAATCGAGCTCCGTGAGGCTATGCAGGTGCCATTGGGATAACCAAATACCGAAACCCCTGCCAGATTCGACAAACGCCCTCGGAGAAGATGCAAATTGAAATCGGCTATCCCCTAAAAACACGTGTTTTTTGGGCATGGTCCACCCATTATGGGCACACCTCGCCCATTCACAGGAAAACACAACTACATTATAATATAAACCTCCCACCAAAATTTTATCAGGATGGGGTCAAAACCCACGGACCTATGCTCGGGACAGACAGACAGACAGACAGACAGACAGACAGACAGACAGACAGACAGACAGACAGACAGACACACAACAATAACGAATATAGTGGTCACTTATTTTTTTCGCGACCCAATAATTGAAGACTCAATGAGGAGCTGAGAGTGAAATACATCAATTGATAAATCCATGTGGTTATGTGCAGTTTTGAAGCTCTGGAATCGTGACATTATGAGCTAACTCCAACTCGACCGCACAAAAATAGGATTTGTACACGAATAACTCCGGTTTAAACATGATTGGAAATTAAAGTTTTGATAAAGTCGTTGATGTATAAATGATTATATAAATATTTAAAATAATGCCAAATATTTATTTAACCCCCTTCTGTTTGTTACTGTTGTTGTTGTTGTTGTTGTTGTTGTTGTTTTGTATGTAGCCTGTAGCTGCTGGTTTCATCATCTCCTGTTACCAGTAAGTGAGACTCATTTTGCCAACCTCAGAGGGATGACAGGCTGAATCAACCCACATGGTGTTATTTCAACAGATGAGAGGGGCTCAAACTCAACACCCTAGGATCTTAAGCCAGCCCCTTTAATAGTTAAGCCAACACCAGGCTTACCTCCTTCTGGTGAAATTCCCAAATTCCAGAACCACAGCCCACCTCCACTCATTCGTTCCTCCTTTTTTCCCACCTGTGGAAAGAACATCCTCTCTCTTCAATCTCATTCGTCCATCCAGGTCTTCAACGCAGCTGTTCACCACCATCTCAGATAATCCCCCATCCAAAAACCATGACCTTTTATACCCCCATTAACCACCCCCAAGCCCATATCTTTCCAAGTTTCCTGACTGTTTGCTCCTGTGTCCATCTTGTTCACCTTGTGCGTTCTCCCCTTCCCCTCATTTTTATCCACATCCCTTATTTCTCCAAATGTCCCTCTATTTTGTGCCCCAACCTTGATATTGGTGTGTTTCCCCTCTCTTCTTCTGCTGTTCCTTTTGTTCTGTTACATTCTGATTCATTCTATATTCTACAGGGTGGCCACAATGTTTTGTCACCTATTGTAAAAATTGTGACATTGCCTTTGTGTGCAGAGTGTTCATTTGTTTCCTTTCCCCTTTTTTTCAGATTGAGTGAACGTAAGTAACCATGGGTGATACAAGAAATTATACCATTGAACAACTGATTGTTGTCAGTTTCTGGGTTCACGAACGTCCACAAAAAGGGAAAGCAATGGAAGAGGTGCATGTCGACTTCCAGCAACGATTCCACCAAGAAGCTCCCCATAAAGACACTTCTGCATTGGGAGTATAACCCCTTTCCAACAGGCAACATAAAAGATATGCCAAGAACTGGATGGCCATTAACTTAACCAGAGGTCAGCAGTGCGAATTGTTCGAAGAATCTGTTGCCAGGTCACCAAAAGTTGACCCGTAAACGATCCATGGAGCTTGAAATACCGCATTCGACAATTCAAAAGCACATGACGCTTGACAGAAAATTTTACCCACATCGCCCAATTCAAGAGTTATCAACAGAAATGCTCAGGGAAATGTCCCGCAGAACGTGGCGCAAGATGATTCTTTGTAATGACAATGATGGGGCACAAACGGATCCACTGGACACTTAAGGCTTGTGCCATGTGATATAAAATGTGTCACAAAGTAAGAGTTCCACAAATGTATGTGGAATAGCCTGAATAACTCATCAGTGTTCTCATCTATCTGATAAAAAGCCAATGTCAATTTTTACAACGGGTGACAAGACATTGGGGCCACATTATAGTGCCCTGCATGAGCCTCGACATTGTATGCAAAAAAAAAAGTTGAAGAAGAGAGCTGATAGGATAGCTCCGAGATAGTACAGTCACTCACCCTTGAGATGTTTAGTCTGGGTTTAGATTCTTAACCCGATCTGCCCACCCTACACTTTCATTCTGCTGGTTCAGCGGTAGGGTGTTGCGCCAATGAGCGCGCCATCCCACAAAGGGACTTTATACTGGAAGACCCATCTCATAGTATTAGCTGGTGGAGTGGTGGGCCTGAACGATCCCATGATATCTTTTGCAAAAGGTGAGGCGATTGTCACGGGCACCTTGGACTTCAGCAGCCTGGAACCTGGCAATCTGCCTTCGGGAAGATGAGCAGACAGAGATCCATTCAAGAGAGAACTGCAGTTGAGCAGTAAACAAGACAAACCAATCGGGAAAGCGTGCAGTTCAGCAAGTTGCTTACAATCTAAAATAGGATTCCTTTCCGCCATTCAGCGTTACATTTTCGAACACAATAAGCATTGCAATCGGGCCAGCTGGACCTGAATGTCGACTGGAACTCTGTCATCTGCTCATCCATTTGCCAAATTGCCATCCCCGAATCATTTAGGCCTAGTTGGTGCTGCCAAAACTGCTGAACTTTCTCATCCGCTATGTGTGCATGGTGCAGAAGAATAAGCTTGCAATGGAACTTTTCGCACAGATTTATGATGCTTTTGGACAGAAAGCAGGAAAATTGCATCTGGCCGAAGCTCGCAAAATGATGGCAGTGGTGCTATTACCAAAGCGATATCTCCTCCATTTCAATTTACAAGATGGATGGGCAGCCTGTCACGGTAATACAAGGAAAATAAGCAGGGAATAAAATAAAAAACCACAGGATTACTCTGTGGCGATGGGCTTTAAAATTTTAAAGAAAATTGTTTCTGTAATTTTGCTGATTCCAAGGGTGAGAAACCTGAAAAACGAAGGTACAGCAAACACAACGTTTGAACATAATCACAAGAAAGTACTGATTCACAAAAAGCAATACGTGCAAACATTGAGCAAAGTCGTTCGGACGATGCAAATGAAAACAGGTCAGCCATTTTGTTACAGCGACAAGGTATCGCAGTGATGAGAGCGAAACTCGCTTCCCCTGTTAATGCACCGTCGAGATGTTGCTCGATTTCATTGTTGCTCGCTTACTCGAATCCAGGAACTCACGCACGGGGCTGGCAGGGTGGCCGAGGCTCTGGAGGTACGCGCACTCGCTCGAAGCTGTCTAGCCTGGGTTCAAATCCCGACCCAGCTATAAACTGTCATCCTTGTGTTTCACAGGCAGGGGTATTCATCAACGTGTGTACCGTCCCTCGGATGAACGTGAAATTGGGAGTCCAGTCGACTGGTATTAGTTGCTGACGTTAAAGATGCCACAGTGTCCTTCGCGAAGAGTTGGTGCCAGCACCCTGAACAACTTATTAATTCCTCCCCTGATATACAGGGGGGGGGGGCACTGCCACACCCTCAGCCAATGGTGTGATCACAGTCCTGTGCTGCATAGGAACTTTCACACGAAGTCCTGTCTCCTGTACGTACTCGTGCACAAACAAACCCGGGAACTCACGCAACAACCCACACTTGAACTTTCGCACAAACTCCCGAACAAACCCAGGAGTTCGAACGAAATTGCGCATCCTTACTGTAATTCATGGACCGGTGTATATTGGGTGGTCGTTCGACAACCGTTATTCTCAGGTTTTCCATCTGTCTGTTTGTATGTAATGGACAGCTCTGGAGGCCAGAGGAGTCAACCGATTTTGATGAAAATTGACTGGTAGGTTTAGACTTGGATCTAGTTGTATGCTTTTTAGCACCGTTGCTATGGACGCCACCGTTGCCGAGCAACGGGACTTAAAAATTTTTGAAAAATACGAAAAAACAAATATTTGAAAATCAAAAATCCGCTTCCACGCTTTTATGCGCACTATAATCAACCTCTTTGTCAAAAAATTTCGGCCCAATCCGTCAAAAACTGTAAAAAGAGTATGGAATTATATAGCGACCACCCATGTCGCCTACCGGCTTGTGTGTTTGGCGGGCTGCTCCTCCTACAGTTCTGGCCCAATTACATCCAGACTTGCTCGAAAGCATCAGCATGACCCCAATTAGTGCATTGGGGTGTTTTTGTTTTTGCCGGTGGTCTTGGAGGGGAAGGGTAGGGGATGCAAATTCTCTATGTAAATGTGTATCGTGTAGCGCCCCCTCCAGGTGGAGGAGAGTATTACAAGTCTCCACCATTTCCAGTGCAGTGTTTCTGTCCCCACGTTTTCCAGTGCAATGAGGCGTTTTAAATCATAGGCAGTAGTTATGTTTTACCTTCGTACAGGTAACCCGGGTTATTTATTTTTTTCCTATACGGAACTGCCACTTGCCTATACACCGCCCAAATAAACATGCGTCAAAAGAACGTGTTGCACGCTTGGAACAAGATCGCCTGTCGGGCTGGGACTCTGCTGGTGAGAGATAATCCACAGCACAAGCATCCCCAAAGCAGCAAGGAATGAAAACATCCGTTTGTGGGAAATTGCACGCGTGGAGTGGATTCGTGATTGGAAACCTCTCAATAATGCAATAATGCAAAAAAGAAATAAAACGGGTGCTTTTAATTACTACATGAGGCCGCCACAATGTTATATACTCCCTCACCATAATGATCTGGAGAGTCAACGCAGCATGGGATCACCAGCGTGATTTATGACGTCATAAACGAGGTATTGATAAAGAAAAGAAAATGACATTATCGTCAGTCTTAAGAGCTTTATGGTTGTGATTAATTTGCACAATCAGCAGCATTTACATCTGAGAATAGCAAGTGAATTATAAACACTCCCAGTTTGCATTTTTTTTGATAACTAACGGTCACTGGTGATGTGTTACTTTATGGAATTGGCCGACAGTCGATAGACGTGGGGTGTTCAAAACGTTATCCGAGGATAACACAACACTCCATCACTGGCAGACTTTAAACATTTCCTCTGAATAACTCCATGTAATGAGACTGAAGAAATATCTTTTTTTTTTTTACTAATTTTATGTACTTGTATGTTGGAGTGTTGATTAAACGTTGGTGGATCTCTTTAGAGAACTTTTTGAATGTCACTCATATTTATGAGAGGTCAAACCTGCAACCTTTTGGCCTGAGTTCACACAATGAGTTCCATCCCAGAACACTTCAATCGAGTGTGTAATGGAGTATGCTCGGCTGACAGTATGGCCGAGAGATACACTCGCCTCGGTTCAAATCCCGACCCAGCAATAAACTTCCATACTGGTGTTTCACAGGCAGAGCGATTCATCGATGTGTGTGCCGTCCCTCCGGTGGACGTTAGACGCATCCTTCCTTCATTCATGGACCGGTGTTTGTGTGTTTGGCGGGCTGTACCTCCTACAGTTCTGGCCAAATTACATCCAGACTTGCTGGAAAACATCAGCATGACCCCAATTAGTACATAGGGGTGTTTTTGTTTTTGCCGGTGGTCTTGGAGGGGTGGGATGCAAATTATCTATGTAAATGTGTATCGTGTAGCGCCCCCTCCAGGTGCAGGAGGGTATTACATGGGGTCCCACCCCTCAGATGGACGTTAAACCGGGGTGCCACCCCTCGGATTGATGTTAAATTGGGGTCCTGCCTGCCAGCATTCATTGATAGACATTAAAGATCCCACGGTATCCTTCGTGAAAACTCGGCAAATGATCGCTGGCACCATGAAAAAAATTCCAAATTCCTCCCCTAACCAGCAGAGGGCATCAGAGTCACCATAGACAAATTCCTCCCAAACCAGCAGAGGGCACCAGAGGCACCATAGACAAATTCCTCCCAAACCAGCAGAGGGCACCAGAGGCACCATGGACAAATTCCAAATTCCTCCCTATACCAGCAGAGGGTACTGCATCAGTGACACAGCTGCACCCTCAGCTGATGATGCCACCCCACAGTCTTGAACTGCATATGAGAAAGAAATTGAGTATGTAATTCCATGACGTCACGAGATCTCCAAGTGTTGGCACCGAAGCAGATTCGATCCCAGTTGATGGGCTGCAGTCCTCGGATGGGAGACCTTCATGAAACTCCCGTTGTTGTGGGATTGGTGTGACAGGGTAGCTCAGTTTTGGGAGCTAAAATTACCTTAAACAGTGATTGATCCACCTTTAATCAGAGGAAAAAATGACATGTCAGGCCTTCCGCTTCATCGGAGTAAAAGAGAGAACAATGGGGGCAGAGGTTCAAACAGGAAGGGTTTGACCCATTTTTATCTCGTCTTAATTCTTCTGCTGCCCATGCAGATGAATTTGTGTGTGCTGAAATGCGTGATTATATTCACACTAGGTTGGTAGTGTGCTTTCCTTTCAGCTGTCTGTTTATGGATCTGTTATCATGTGCAGTCAGATATGACATAATCAGCTGTCTGTTCATGGATCTGTTGTTATGTGTACATGAAAAGTTATAAAAGTTCAAAGTTTCACAATGGCTTTGCGGACACTGTATAGTTGAAGGAAAGGAACTTGGACGCGAATTTGGATTCAGTTGCTGGCAAGAATGGCGTTGGTAGACAGAAAATAAACAAGCCGGAAGGCGACATGGGTGGTCGCTACATAATTGCGTACTAGTCATACAGTTTTTGACGGATCGGGCTGAAATTTTTTGACAAAGTGGTTGATTATAGTGCGCATAAAAGCGCGGAAGCCGATTTTTGATTTTCGAATAAAATATATATAAATATTTTTCGGATTTTTTCAAAAATTTCAAACTCCCGGTTGCGTGGCAACGGTGCTCAAAAGCATACAACTAGATCCTGGTATGAACCTACCAGTCAAGTTTCATCCAAATCGGTTGACTCTGGCTTCCAGAGCTGTCCATTACATACAAACAGACAGACGGAAAACCTGAGAATAACGGTAGTCTCGCGACCACCCAAAAAATTGATAAAGTGAACGAACTGTGGATATGAAACAGGCATGATGGACCAAACGGCCTTCTCCTGTGTTCACATTTCATTGTATTGGAATAAAATTCGCAGTTAAGACCCATTGTTACAACATTATTATTGAGTAACAATGATAACCCAGAATAATATCAGTCGTTTGCGTGACACGGACATATCTGCAAATGTCCCACCTGGAAAGTGCAGCTTGTGTGAAAAGTACACAATGTCCAGTTACATAAAACAGTGCATGTAGGAATGGGACGTTTGACCCAACCACGCCTACAGCACACCACCATCCCATAATCCTCGTACAGTTCGTAATTGCATGATGGAAATGGATCCTTGAGGAATCAACACGTTTTATCTTGTGCTGTGTGCAGTGAGCGGAAGAACAAGGTAATTGCTGCACACTAATTACAAATTCCCAGACAATACATACACCCATTTCATTTCGTTAAACAACGAGCTGAGACAGACTAATCAAGCAAGATTTAAGAGGAGGAACAGATACATTGGAATGTACAACAAAGGGAAAGTTTCCTTGCGATGTTGGCGAGAGTATTAAAAGCAAGTTGGGGACGAATCCAATAAACTTGGGATTCCATTCATCACGGTTCACTGACTTGTCGATTCGTCGGAGATGGAGGGGGTGGCAAAGAGCATGAAAAGGTGCACTCCATATATATTGTTGCGGTTGTGGAAATTCGCAAACCACCATTCAGGTCCCGTAGGTGAGATATCTCTGTAAGTACATGTGTAGTTAGCCCCAAACTCGTTGTTTAGAGGGAATAAATGTGATTCATTCGGGCTGCGACGCTTTAAGATAGCCGTTTTTCTGTTCTATCTTTATTTTGAACCAACCACGTCTCAACCGCCATCACACAACAACCACCAACCACAACGCCGCTTCACAACAACAACAACGCCAACAGCCACGATCTTTACCTTCACAACTCGCTCCCGCAAACATCGCATCACCGCCATTCCGAACAGCACCATGGCCATAAACCACCACCATAAACCCTCAACCACCTTCACCTCTCTCCTTCTGCGGCCATTCCCGCACCATCTGTGAGCACGGAGCGTCAGGCTGTCCTGGGCTCGTACGGGACGCGCGCCGAACCGCGAGTGCAAAATGCGGCCTTTCCGAGGAGAATTCGGATCAGGAATGCTCCACGCCCACTTCTGATCCGTCCAATCAGCAAGCGCGGAGCGGTTTGGCCCCGCCTCCAGGCGCGTTTGTGTGGAATCGAGATATGCAAATTCTAGGATAAGGGGAGATTAACGCCCCTTTCCCTCCGTCTAATGGGCGAGCGTGGCTCCACCCCCGAGCTTGTCCTGATCCAGAAATTTGCATATGGGTTCTCCTGCCCGCCGATAAAGCGCCAAGCGTAGGGCAAATCTCGGCAGAGTCGGTTTGGGCAGAGTCGGCCTTGGAAGAGCGGAGAGTGGCAGAAAAGGCAGAGTCGGCCGTGGAAGAGCGGAGAGTGGCAGAAGAGCGGAGAGAGTTTTGGGCAGAGTCAGTTTGGAGCGCGGAGTGGAGTCAGGAGGCGAGGGCGTCCCGGTGGTTTTCGGCAGTCGGCTGAGGAGAATTGGGGAAGAGACCAAGGAGTTCGGGTCCGAGGCAAGGAAGACGGCGGTCGGCGACGAGGTCGCGGTGGAATCGCTCGTCACGGGACCCAAGCAAGCCAGCTATACTCTTTCCCCAGAGCATCAACAATTCCTCCCCCCCTTTTTCCCCCGCGCCGAGATAGTGCGAAAAGGGGGCCCCGTTCCCACCCCACTCCAAGCAGTGCCAACGAAACCCGCGAAGGAGCACGAAGTCGGGGCACCGCCGCGCTGCCACATTTGCGGCTCATCACAAAGACACGGGTAGGACCCACCCAGTCTCGCGGACCTGACCGCTCTTTCAGGTCCCTCGCAAATATTGGCCCACAGGCCCCGTCTGCCCCCTTGTCTTTGAGGGTGGCCCTTTATTTTGTTTCTGTGTAAACGTGTGTGTGTGTGGCGCCAGTCTGGTAAAGTAAAACTGTGAAGTGTTGCCGTGTGTCGGTCTTATTCGGTAGTATCTCTGCGTCATTGTTTCTTTTGTTACATTTGCTTTTTGTGCATAATTGTTTTAATTGTATATGTGTGCTTTCCGTGTGCCGCGGAATAAATGTGCATCATGTTGAACTGTTTTCCCGTTTCGCTTCGTCTTTTCTTTAATTGAATCTCCATCTTGCTTCACGGAAAGGGTTGGTCGTGGGCTGAATACGCCCGATAATTAATCGGAACCGTCGAGGCCGACGATAACACCGCTCGGTTATCCCGATAGTACGGAACGGATCGCTTAAGCGGCCCGTGTCCGGAGTCGACCTGCGGCGAGGTGCGATCGCCCGGTCTACCCCCCGCGTGGGTACTTAGGTAGGTCGAGTTTGGCTAACAACCCTATCCCACGCGGGGGGCCAATTGGCACGATCGTGGTGAGGCCGAAAGGCCCACCCGTGACTAGCTCCCGGCGTTAGTCCGAGAGGGTCACGACAGAATTGTCCGTCCGGTGGGCGACGTGCTGCGATTCGAGTTACGTGGCCGTTCGCGAATATATATATATATATATATATATATATATATATATATATATATATATATATATATATATATATATATATATATATATATATATATATGAATTGTGATGTGACAAAGAAATGACATCGTGACCGTTTTGCCCTTCCATGGATGATCTTTGAAGTCTTTGCTATGACTCGGCTGGGATTCGAACGAGCGACCTCCCAGGCTCACGTAAATGAAACTGCAATCATTACACCCTCTGGTATGGTTGTCCCCATCGTCTGGTTCCTCCTATATAATCCTCCATAAGTTACTATATTAAAGGTTTGTGTGTTCGGGTATTGAAGGAGATCACAGTGAGTCTGCTGACACACTAATGAGCACAAAGTCAGAATTTTCATATTTGAATTCCTTTGTTCCGTATTAAAGGGGTTTTGATCCTCCAGGTGGACGTTTCCATCACGTGATGTGTGAAGCATGCACTGGAATTCCTCATACCAATACCATGGACTAAGCATGGATGTGTGTGTGTGTGTGTGTGTGTGTGTGTGTGTGTGTGTGTGTGTGTGTGTGTGTGTGTGTGTGTGTGTGTGTGTGTGTGTGTGTGTGTGTGTGTGTGTGTGTGTGTGTGTACCAGCATAACGGCCTTCTTTATATAGGACCAATAATTAAATAATATTCACTATTTCCATATGTAATCCCATCCTTGCCCACATCAAATCCCTTTTATGTTCAATTCTGATGCTACAAAGCAATCGCCCTTATTTCGGTTGAAATGATGAAATATTTACTCCAAACGTATCAAATTCGAAATTCCACTTTCGTTTTGCATCGGCCGAGCTGTTTAATTTCAAGAGTTGTTGCCATTTTGAGAACAATCCAATTTCAACAAATCCCTTTGGATCGTGTCAGAACAGGTTGGCCTGTTTAGTGTTCCCATCTGAGCTCATGATGCAGGTTCACCATGTTCAAATCACAAGATGCCATAATTGTTTTTCCATTGTCGACTAAAGCCCTTGTTGTTCTTTCACGAAACAATTATTCCCATCCTTTCGTGGGGTTCTTCGGCTGGTCAAGCCTGAGGTTCGACTAAATGGATCATGGCAGGAATGTGTAATTTGTTCAGAGTGTCGGGGATAACTTGCCTCCTCTTCATGAAAGTCACCGTGGCATCTTCAATGTCCACCAAGTGACGTTGATAGATGGGGCAGCAGTTTGCTATGCTAT
The DNA here is from genome assembly GCF_056783735.1 of Eptatretus burgeri. NCBI lineage: Eukaryota > Metazoa > Chordata > Myxini > Myxiniformes > Myxinidae > Eptatretus > Eptatretus burgeri. Next base: position 62,166,840 of record NC_140969.1, read on the forward strand.
TCATTTAACGTCAGTCCGAGGGACGGCACACACATCGATGAATCGCCCTGCATACGAAACACCAGGACGACAGTTTATAGCTGGGTCGGGATTCGAACCTAGGACAGGCAGCTAAAAACGAGCGTGCAGACGTCTAGACTATTCCTTGTAATTCATGTAACTGTAAAATGACGTCTCTGAATGTCTTTGTCTTGCAGGTGGTACTCCATGAGCCTCAGATCAATCTACTACTCCTATGACTACGACTTCCACGGCCCCAGTCATTCGGTCGAGGAACGTTCACGAACCGGCTGGCCAGCCCTGACGTTCGACTGGACAAGAATTTGTAATCAGTTCAGGGTTTCGGGTTGCCGGCGACAACTCGCCTCCCCTTGTGCGAAAAGACACCGTGGGATCTTTAATGCCCACCATCCAATGCCAGCAGGAACACCAAGTTTACCATTCATCGAACGATGGCGCAATTTTGTGATGCAATGCCTGCCCACCTGCGGTGGAGCACCGATCGGATCGTTTCGAGTCGGGTCGGGAATCGAACACAGACCACAGACAGCTCAAAGGTAATTGCGGTAGCTCCAGTGACCACCCTGTCGATTACGAGCCTCGTATCAATGGAAAGTAATAATAACAAGCTCAAATGAGCTAAGATCCTCGTCCTCTTAATGATGACGTCATAAAAACGAATATGACGTCATTGTGATGTATCAGGTTTGCGATAAATTATCTGTGCTAATGCCCGGCTTGATTCCCGCAAACAAAATTCAAACAGCTTGCCCAGTTTCGGAGATAATGGTATAGGCGATTTCCATTAGCGGCGATATTATGACGTCAACTTTTTTTTAGGAAGAGTTTCCAAAATCGGAGATGGTTGCTGCCTGCGCGTGGGCTTTCTGCATTAACATGGCAAGTTTCACGAAGATCCGATGAAAACTCTGGGCTGTGAAACAAAAAGTCAAAAAATTGATATGACGTCATAGTCATATATCATATGTGCGGTAATTCATCTCTGCCAATGCCAGTTTGATTCCCTCAAACAGAATTCAAAAAGCTTGTCTAGTTTCGGAGATAATTTTTTGAGGCGATTTCCATTAGCGGAGACATTTTGACGTCATAACTTTTTTTTCTAGAAGGAATTTTCAAAATCGGAGACGGTTACTGTCTGCGCAGGGTATTTTTACATATATCTGCCAAGTTTCAGGAACTTTCGATGAAAACTGGAGGCTGTGAAACAAACTCGTTTCAGAGATAATGGTGTCGGAGATTTCCATTAGCGGCGATATTATGACGTCATAATTTTTTTTCTCGGAGGAATTTTCAAAATCGGAGATGCTTACTGTCTGCGCAGGGTATTTCTACATATATACGACAAGTTTCAGGAAGTTTCGATGAAAACTGTAGGTTGTGAAACAAAAAAGTCCACAAGAAGAAGATGAAGAACAACAACGTGAGTAAGACTTCGAGATCCTCCGCGAGAATCTAAAAAAAACAGCAGGTTGAGATTTTCTTTTCCAAAAGCACAACAGCAGTCTGGAAATCTCATCTAATCCTCCACAGGCGACGCTTCCAACGGGCTCTGCGCAACACCGCCTGCAGAACGTTCAACCAGCGTTACGAACATTCATACACACCCAATTCGGGCCGTTATCTCGCTTTACATCGTTAATGACCTCTGCGTACCCAGCTGCTTACACATAACGATTATTGTGTTTGCAAGATGGTGTAAAAGGCACTCGATTCCCGATGCGTTAAAAATAAAATCCCACCCCATTTAATCGGTGCAAATTCCTTTGTAACTAGTTTCTGGAAGTTGACGCCAGTGTCTTGGCATTGCCTGAAAACGGGACAAATCATCAAGATTCTGCAGTGTAACCCGCTGCAGATGTACGAGGCTGTTGCGTGACCAGCCCCGAGTACCCGAGACGACGTGTTTCGACCATCGGTGCTTTGAGCTCGGACCGTCGTGGACTTGTGGTCAAGGACACAACCGGGCAGCGAGAGACGAATGGCGCCGCCTCGCTTAGCGGGCGATTTTAAATGTTAATGGTGTTAAGAAGCCGAAACGACTCTTTCAAGATGCAGAGGACAAGAACATTTGCCTGCGAATATGGCTCCCACGAGAGATTCGGCAGAGATGAAAGGTCCATTAGAAGGCACGTTCCAGTGAACTGATTTTGTAATCTGCAAATGAGTCGGCGTGCAAGGTGCGCGGCTGAAAGACCACCAATGCGCTCGTCACTCGTACATGGTGTAAACAAAAAGGAACACTCAAATCGATCGACGTGAACAATAGAGGTACGTCGAGCTGTCGCGTGCAGCTTGTGGTTGCTGGCTGCATCATTTTTCTGTGGGTGCGAATGTGCCGCTGATGCAATGTCCTCCATTGCCAGTGCACTGGTACTCGTTCCACCGACCCCCCCCCCCGGAAGGCTGTCAACCCCACCAGGTGTTAATTCAACAGCCGATAGGGGCTCGAACTCAAGAACCTGAGATCGTACACCAGCCACCTTAACCGTGAAGCCAACACCAGGCTTCGAAGTGGGTTTATATAGATAGCATCAGTTGCTCTGATCAGATTAGGCGCAACCCACAATCCTGGCAGAAAAATTGTTCAGCATGCCGGCGATAGCTCGCCAACTCGTGGTGGAAATGAAGACGCAGCGATGCCTCTCCCTGCACGCCAAACACCAGGATGACAGTTTACAGCTGGGCCGAGATCGCAACCCAGGCTAAAGAGCTCATGGAGGGTGAAGCGTGCGTGTACCTCTCTCGGCTGTCCTGGTGGGTCTAAGTACGGTGTTGGGGGCAAATGAGGGGAGGCTTCGCTTGCTCGATGAACCGGTTCCTTTTACCATCCTCACGGATTCGGTTGACTGCGGGTTCTTGATAGGAAGTCAAATTTAAAAGACCACCTGGCTCTCACTCTGTAGAAGCAACATGGGCGGAGGAGTCCTTGAAGAACACCTTTGGCTCGGGGGAAGGCCGGGCGGAGGGGGGAGGGGGAGGGGGTTGTAAATGTGCAAAAACAAGAAGCAGTGGGAAATTGCGTGGAAACAGAGAAGGTGAAAACTGTTGAGCAGCATTGTAATGTCACGAAAAGACGTGCATCACTTACACTCGGGGAAAAGTTGGAAACGAGTTTGATTTTGATTTTCTTTTTTTAGATTTGCTCTCAGAGAGATAGAGATAGAGAAAGAGAGAGTGAGAGAGTGAGAGAGAGAGAGAGTCAGAGGCCCATCAGCAATCTCCTGAAAACGTGCTCACGCAGCCGCACACTTCCCCGTACGCTGAAGGACTTCAAACTGGAATGTCCTTGGAGGATGGCGAAGGAAACTTCCGAGCTGTGCATGCTCTCGGTCCAGGAGCTGCGAAACATTTGATCCCCTCGTGACATGTTTGTCGGCGATGGAATGAAGGGTCTTTTCGTAACGAAGTCCCAGCTGCTCGCGTTCAATCAGCATATCCACTGCAGCTGTCAGGAACTGCTGCCAGCCATCTCTCGGTGTGCTTGAAGGAACACACTTCACGTTTATCCATCGTGGGCAAGGGACTTTGGAGTGTGTCAGACGCAGAGTGGAAAGCGGCAAACAGCAAATTGCCTGCAACGTGCAAGCGTGCGGAGAGTTGAATGCGACTGAGAACTCATCGCGATTAGAATTGCATGCCACATAATTTATATCCACCGACTAATATACTGCGGGTCATGAGGTGCGGTGATTGCTCGTGCGTACGTGGGAAGACTTCGACCGCAGGTGCGCGACCGCAGGTGCGCGACTTCCACGCGATTCCACAAAAAGTCGACGCGACTTGCGATTTGCATGCAACATACTGCGACGAAATAAATAATTATTTTTCAATGGGCATGCAGGGAGATGCAAGAAGCCGAGTAAAATCAATAAATAAATTCTGGAACCAAAGTTGCTGCGCGATGAACACCATTCGATGTCTTTGTGCTGAATCTTCATATTCTCGGCATAATTCCTCGTTCCCCCATTACCACGTCACAGCCTGCTATGCATGAAATGTTATCGCCTTTTAATGCACTCTTTTATGCGGCACAACCCAGCCTTGTGACAGCAGATTATGTGTTTCAGGGACGTGGAAAATACGGGCTTCTTCTTCAATACACTGGGTACACCACGATGGGTGGGACAACCGACGGAATGTTGATCGAAGTACGCTGACAGCAGCCGCGGCGACAGCAAGGACAAGCTGACGTTTCGGGCATTATCACTTCGTCAGGACTAAAAAAACGAAACAATATAATTTTTGCTCCGATGAAGGGTTAGTGCCCGAAACGTCAGCTTGTCCTTGCTTCTCACGGCTGTTCGCATACTCCGATCAATGTCTTGTTGATTTCAACAGTTGCTCTCCCTGTCCACTAACGTAGATCGACACTTGCCTTCACGAGCAAGACTACAAGATTAGTTCTTCATTCACTCATTGATGCTGTCTCTGTCTCTGTCTCTGTCTCTGTCTCTGTCTCTGTCTCTGTCTCTGTCTCTCTCTCTGTCTCTGTCTCTCTCTCTCTCTCTCTCTCTCTCTCTCTCTCTCTCTCTCTCTCTCTCTCTCTCTCTCTCTCTCTCTCTCTCTCTCTCTCTCTCTCTCTCTCTCTCTCTCTTCTTTCTTTCCCCCATGCTTTTAACAGGGCATCCATGCTGCCGAAGCAGCTTCCTGAGCAACGGTTATCCTGGGTGGTTTGCCATTACCTTCCCAGCAGTCGTTCGGGCAGAAATTTAGAATTTGTCCACGATGCTAGCGATAGCTTGCCTCCTCTTCACGAAGGACACCATGGAGATCTTAAACGTCCACCAACTATTAATACTTGCAGACGGGACACCGTTTAACGTCCATCTCAGGGACGACACACACATTGATGAATCACTCGGCATGCGGAACACCGGAATGACAGTTTAATAACTGGGTCGGGATTCAAACCCAGGCTGGACAGCTTCGTTTCGAGACGTGCGTTCCTCGAGGCCATCCTGCCAGCCAGTTCTTCATACTATTATATACTTTACCAATACGTACACTGGGTAGTGTACATCATCACTTTTCAGAGCGGGTTTAATTAATTGAAGCAGGGATGTGGAGTTTGGCCAGGGTACCGGCACGCAATGGCCTACTCTTTTCGAACCCCCGTGGGATCTGTCGCGTGCACTCCTGAGTGCCCCCATGAGTGCTGGAGCAAGACCTTGATGGAAATCGCCAGGGTGGCAGTTTGTAGTCGAGTGAAACATTTGAACCCGGATTATGGAGACGGCCCAAAGGAGAGCACATGATCTCTGAACGATCCTCCCAGCTCCCGAAGCACATGCTCGGTACATCAACCAGACTGTGAAGACCCGATCTATATCCGTGTTTTTACGGGCTTAATACCAAGGATGAAAAGAACCTTCAACACTCCCTGCTGTGAATGACGCTGAACTCTTTCCTGCTGCCGGTTGTTGATAATTTCTGGAGAAAGGAAAATAACTTTTGAAGAGACGAAACGTCACGAATTGCATCGTGCATCTTGAAAGGACGAATATAAATAAATATCTCAGGGAACTCGGTGATCCTCAACGGCCTCGCGCACATTGAAGTCCTGCAGAGAAAGGTCATTCCCTCACCAGGACATCTGAACTAATCTTCCATTCGGAGTTTATCTCAACGAGAGTCCAGTTTCCAGACAATGACGTCGAGGGTATACAATGCGGGATAAAACGGCAACTCGAGTTTAGTTCTATTCTAGTCACTTATAAAAAGCCATGAAGGTGTTATCTGCAAGTGCCTGTCTATCACATCAGCGGTCAGCCGCCCCCATTCCCCCCAGTGTCGTGCGATTTCCATGCGGTGCGAGTCTGAAATGCATGAGCCGAGCAGAGAGTGCTTTTGGACAGCCCGCACGGTATATGCAAACCCGACAAGTGCAGTATGTGCAACTATGGAAGCACATTTGGCAAAAGCAATCGCCACAGAAAAATAAATAAACCTTCGTCGAGTTGTGGAAGTCGAGGACTTCAAAGAAGCCCGGCCGTTGAGCAAGCCAGAGAGCATTTAGACGCTGATGTCAAATAAGTAAATGTGTAAATATTAGAGGACATTGAATGAACGCTGAACTCTTATACAATGGCCAGATTTGGTCTTGCTTTACAGACATGGAGTGTGCATGAGTGACGGCGTCCGATAAGCTTCCGACACTCTTGTACGCAGAGCTCGGTGGAGACAGGCCACGCTTCCCTGGGTGAAAGAAATTGCGAATATGACAAGCATTTTGGTTCGACTGACACGCCGTCATCTCACTGTGATAGTCCAAGGTGTAAGGATGTCCTTTAGGTAATGTCTGGAGGGCACAGCGCGTGTCCTTTAGCAGGAGCGTTGATGTTGCATCACTGGGCTTTCCCATCACCGGCCCCCGGGGCGTTGACAGCTTGTCCCCGCTTTTCCTACAGCAGGAAATTGCCTGGAGAGACACCGCCTTATGAAATGTCTATTTCCGAGCATTGGATCTTGGCCACCATCTTCCAGCAACGGTATCATGAAGGTGATAAAACATTCTGTGATGCTTGTCCTGTCTCCGGATGGCAGTTTGCTAAAGCGGAGCCTGTGTTCGAGCTGTGATGGATCCCTGGCAGTTTCATCTGGAAGCTTTATTTGGCTTGCTTAAGGGCCACATGATTCAGTGACTTTACAAAGTATATAAGGGTACAGATAAAGTTTCAGTCCAGTTTGAGTGCTTTTTGCAATTTTCAGAACACGAGTAAAATAGCTAGTAATAAATTGACTTGGTTGAAAAGCAAATGATCAATTTATTAGGAAGAAAAGTTAATAATCGATTTTCTTGGTTGAAAAGCTAATAATCAATTTATTGGATAGGAAGGCTAATAATCAATTTAATGGGCAAAAATTTCTGATAATCATTTGACTTAGTTGGAAAGCTAATAATAAGTTTATTTGGTAGGAAAGCTAATAATCAATTTACTTGATTGAAAAGCTAATAATCAATTTATTGGATAGGAAAGATAATAATCAATTTATTGCGTAGAAAAGCTAATAATCGATTTACTTGGATGGGAAGCTCGTAACCATTTGACTTGGTTAGAAAGCTAATCATCAATTTATTGGGAAGGAAAGCTAATCATCAATTTACTTGGTTGGAATGGTAAGAATCAATTTATTGGGTCGGAAAGCTAAGAATCGAATGATTTGGTTGGAAAGCTAATAATCATTTGACTTGTTTGGAAAGCTACTAATCAATGTATTGGGTAGGAAAGCTAATAATCCATTTAATTGGTTCAAAAGCTAAAAATCGATTGTTTTGGAAGGAAATCTAATCAACGATTTACTTGGTTGGAAAGCTAATAATCGATTTATTTGGAAGGAAAGCAAGCAATAGATATATTTGGTTGGAAAGCTAACAATCAGTTTACTTGGTTGGAAAGCTAATAATCAATTTTTGTTTGAAAGCTAATCATCGATTTACTTAGTTGGAAAGCTAATAATCAATTTATTTGGAAGGAAAACTAACAACAGATCAATTTGTTTGGAAAGCTAATCATCGATTTACTTGGTTGGAAAGCAAATAATCAATTTATTTGGAAGGATAACTAATAATTATAATCGATTTATTTGGAAGGAAAGCTAATAATCGATGTACTTGGTTGGAATGCTCATAATCATTATATTTGGAAGGAAAGCTCATAATCTATTTACTTGGTTGAAAAGCTAATAATCAATTTTTGGTTGAAAAGCTAATAATCTATTTACTTGGTTGGAAAGCTAATAATCGATTAACTTGGTTGGAAAGCTAATATAATCGATTAACTTGGTTGGAAAGCTAGTAATCAATTTACTTGTTTGGAAAGCTAATAATCAATTTATTTGGTTGGAAAGCTAATAATTAATTTATTTGGTTGGAAAGCTAATAATAAATTTTTGGTTGAAAAGCTAATAATCAATTTTTGGTTGAAAAGCTAATAATCTATTTACTTGGTTGGAAAGCTAATAATCGATTAACTTGGTTGGAAAGCTAATAATTGATTAACTTGGTCGGAAAGCTAATAATCAATTTACTTGTTTGGAAAGCTAATAATCAATTTATTTGGTTAGAAAGCTAATAATCAATTTTTAGTTGAAAAACTAATAATCAATTTTTGGTTGAAAAGCGAATAATCGATTTACTTGGTTGGAAAGCTAACAATCGATTAACTTGGTTGGAAAGCTAATAATCGATTAACTTGGTTGGAAAGCTAATAATCGATTAACTTGGTTGGAAAGCTAATAATCGATTAACTTGGTTGGAAAGCTAATAATCGATTAACTTGGTTGGAAAGCTAATAATCGATTTACTTGGTTGGAAAGCTAATAATCGATTTACTTGGTTGGAAAGCTAATAATCGATTTACTTGGTTGGAAAGCTAATAATCTATTTACTTGGTTGGAAAGCTAATAATCAATTTACTTGGTTGGAAAGCTAATAATCAATTTATTTGGAAACATCATTAATGTCCTATTTAAACATGAAAATGCCTTTTTTTAAAGGCCGTTTTTCGGCGATGGAAGAAGAAGAATTAGGACTGGAGCTTTCATTTGGCGATTCCAACCCTTTAGAATAAAGTGTGACGGACATGGAATACACAAACAACAACAACTACATGTTATAAAAGATCCTTTTTTTGCATGTTTCATATCATTTTACATCCTCATTGAGATTCACAGATTGACATGCAATGTGTCTGTGATGTCCAACAAACCTCCCCGCACCCTTGCACACTCCTCTCTGAAACCCAAACCCACAGTGCACTCCTCGTTGCTCAACGTCCACCTCTTCTCAATGTCATCCCACTGCATCCACAGCACGTATATGTATCTCTGAAGAATTGCATGCTCTTGGCAGTTGGATTCGCACCAAGATTCTGGATTCGCACCATATTTTCAAGCACTGAAGCGGGAAGTATTTGCTGAAATGATTTGGAGAAATCGTCAATTCACCGAGAGGAATGCCAAAGAAGGTGAGCACCGTCGTTGCACCTGCACCGTAATAACGATGGCAGTGCTTTGGAGTTGAAAGTAATCTGCGATGATGTGCGAAGCGTCTCGGGCTCGACTTTATCGCTGTGCTTTCACGGCGTATTCAATGGCTTTCACCCCTACGCAACACTGCATACCCTCACATAGGAATAAAAAGCCATAAAACACAGCCGTGATTTATCCCGCTGCCTCGTAGTTGTGGCCTGCAGGGGGGCCCGTGCAACTACGCCACGATGCGCAATTGTCCGAGAGAGGGCACTTCGGCGTCCATGATGCTGCGGCCACATCGCACCGTCGCGGCTTGTGCGGACATCTGTGCCTGACTCGTCACCGGTTTGCCGGCGGTGGGCACGGCCGTCGTTTTCCAAAAGCCATGTGAAAGGCCTGCACTTTGTAAAACAGGGGAGCACGATCCGCTGCCCTGGACGCACTAATAAATGGCACTTTGTTTTACCGGCATGTCCAAGCATGTGTGTATGTGTGTGATGCTTACGATGACCGCTCCGTGACAAAATGATCCGTCATGGCCTCGGAAGAATTATTCCTCTTTCGCGTTTTCTCATGGGCCCCCTAGATTTCAATAACCCTGCGGTGACGAGGCGAACCTCGCCAGCAGCTCCATTGTGCACTGCGAAACGACCCCTTTGCTGACGATGCGTTCCTGCCGAGACTCGCCGCGGGATTGAGTGCTGAAGCCAGCAATGGGACGCAGAGGTGTTGCAAGCGCCAACGAACCCGGTGGGGTCTGGGGTGGGGATTGATATGTATAGGTGAGGGGCGGGAGGTGAAGGGTGACGGCATGAGGGTGGACCCAGTGAGGCAGCAGAACGATCGTGGGTGCTGCTTGCACGGCTGCTGAGCTATTTTGTTGTTGACTTTTCTCAGATAGAGGCAACAAGCTCATTTACAAGGCAGGAGTAATGAGGAGGACGAGGATGATGGGAGAGCGCGGGACGCAGCAGAAAAACCGCACGCAACCACTGAGCAGCGAACGGGCAATTTTGCAACTCTTCTTTATTTATATAACTGTGGCTTCCATTTATATACTTCTGCCACTGCACCCTCTTTTTTAATTTTGTTCACAGAAAAGGGCACGATAACGCCCGGCTCTTTGGGGACAGCCCCCCTCCCATCGCCCCTCCCTTGAGTGTGCGTTCGGATGCTGCGTTTGCACACAGCACAGACAAAGTACGCAACGGCTGTGCTAATGAGGGCTGGTGCGCGCGCGTTCGGAGGAGCACGAGGGCCGGCACGTGCGCGGGGCACGTGTTACCCGGCGGAGTCCGCACAAGGTCACCGTGTCATCCACGTGCGCGTCGACGCTTCGCGCCTTGCGAGAGGCAGTTTGTTACGGCTCCCTCGCCTCGGCAGGAGCTGTCCGCACGCTGAACGATAACCAGAGCTGACGTGGTGTTTCGCTTTGCGAGCTCACAGGGCGGTTTCATCCCGTCACGGCTCGGCGCCTGCGCTCTCTAGGCTTCCTCGATGTGGTCGGCAAAATGGGATCTTTTTTACAACATAAAAGGTGCAGTCGGTCTTTGGACACGACCACCCGGCACGAGGTGTAATTGTCACAACTTCCTGCGTGATCGTGGTAATGCGCATGTTTGCATGCCTTCTTGGATGCAATGTCTCCGAGCGGGTCCTCTGCTTGTCCACACATCTGGGATTCGTGGATAAACCTGAAACAAAAACAAAAACAACATCATCGTGATTATTGTACATAGTGCGTAATTACTCAATCCCTTCCCACACGTCGTACAAAAAAACGCAGGAACACATTTGCATGTTGATCTGTGCTCGGAATTTTGTGAAACGTTCTTTTTTTTTCGTGGAATTTTGTGAAAATTTTGCTCGGAAAAAACACCAAGGATCATCCGTTGTGAGCTGGTGAGCTCTGACCTATTGGAGAGCTCACCGTATGGCCCCGATTCACCGTTTTCGTGAGCGTGGTCATCACGCGGTGGGTGAACTACAATTGCTAAGGTCGCTCAAATGCGAAGCCACATATTCCCCCCATTGCACGTGTTCAAACCGTTCATTATTATTTTATTTAATTTGCATCGGAATGAGATCCATTTTGTGTGTGTGCAGCACCTGGAGGTCAAAAAGGACCAAAAAAAAAATCAAAACAAATTAATAAATAAAGAAGACCACCTTTGGAGCTCATTGTATCAGACCTGCTCTTCAGTGCGATCGACTCTCAAGAGTAATTTGGTGAACAGCAGCATGAGGGAGGCCCAGGGTGCTCTCAAAGCCTGGGTTGGATGGTACGACGGAGAAGGGGAGGAGAATTGCTCATATCGAAAAAGGACTTTGTCTCATGTGCACCCTGAGTATGTATTGAAGTGGGTCTGGGAGGTCGGCGTGCTTGAAAGGCAGATGCCAAATGGCATTTAACGAGCTCGACTGAAACAACCGTTAAATCATTTTCTTTGAACGGAGCTTCAATTTATTGCATAAAACATTTCTCACAAGACCGGCTATCAAGCATTGGAGCTCATTGCCATGCTCCCGACGGTATTCAACCTCTAATAGTTATCTTTTCAGAAAGATTTTAGATTCCGAGAAGGGGTTGGGGAGGAGGGTGGGGAGGGCTTGACTCCAAGAATCACTATTCAGATGCAGCCTCTGTCAATTTGCACACCAGGCCAGAAATACTTATTTGCACCAGTGTTGTCATTCAATTCCACAGGAACATGCCGAGCCCCATGGGTGGAACAAACTTCAGGACTTTTTTTTTGTTCTTGTTAAACTATAGGCTTCACTTTCTGATCAGAGATGTCTCCAGAGCAATTCCACGATGAAAAAAAAAAAATCGAAAGGCCATCAGGTACAGGAACAAAAGCCTGCTCCACCTGCTTGGTTGGCGAGGGGGACTTTCTTCAAGGCAGGTGTACAACCATTTGAAGCAACACTATCAATGTTATTATTCCTTTGAGGAAATTGGTTGTCTCTCATATGAACTATCCTGAAACCATGCAACAATACTCTCCAACAGTACAATATCGAACACGAGGCATCTTATCTTGCAATTCAGCCCCATTTGGCAAATGACATCTCCGCATAACGCAATTACAAACAGACTGATTGATCAACCTCGACGAGAAGGGTGAATTAGCGAATGGCTTGTGAAGCTAGAATACTCATGTATTAAAGTCCAGAGGGTGATGCAGAGCGAAGATGCCATCAAATGGAGTCCATTGATAATTGCATTATTCCTGTCTCACAAAACAAACAGAGTGCTCGAAATAATCTCCAACATTGGACACAGAACAGTAGGAATACACGGCATGACTCCAAATATCTGACAACAGCCAATCTGCTTTATTTATTCGCCAACCCCCACCCCCCACTCCTTCCCCCACCTAACCTCCCTCCACCATTTGTGTTTGCTCACGCCCCATGCTGCTAGGCCGAGCCAGGCAAATCAATTCCAAGTTGAATACGAACACACGCGGGGAGCAGTCAACATCAGTTTGCAAAGCATGCGAGATGGGCAAGATTTCATGGCAGCCGTCTGGCCGGAAGGGCCATGCACTGTTCCAGCGGCCATGGAAACTCAAACATAAAGCTGACACACAATGGGATGTGTGGATGCCTTGCACCTGCATTCAGAATGAATTGAGTCATTAGGGATGCAGTGATGACCATGAGGCTTCCAGCATCGAGATCAGCAGTGCAAATGTCAAGATTCATTGACAGCAGGCAGAAAATGATATATTAAGTGGGCATGCTAAAAAAGTAATGCCACCAATTATTTTTCTCCAAAAGAGGTAAAATATTCAAATGAAACGAAGCGCAGTCAACACATCAATTCTTTCCGCCACTGGGTGTGAAGTTTCGTCATTCTTCCATGAGATGTCTCATTGCTACGTTAGTCAAGATGGCAGAGGGCAGCACGACGCTGTCAGTGCTGTGAAGCGTGAGGCACTGAAGATGAGAGTTAGGATGACTGACTGGAGATGAGATGACTAGAGATGAGAGAGTTAGGTACACCCTTACAATCCTGAGAAGAAAAGAGGGTCAATGGAGTACCGCCACAAAGGATCACCAGCAAAATTTGGCTCCGTTAGATTTTCATTTCTTCCCAAACTGAAGAAATACCTTTGTGGAGAACATTTTTCTTCCAACAGTGATGTCAAGCCCACTGTGAAGTGCTGGTTAAGTCAGCAGGACATGCAGCAGTTGCATCGTGATGGCATCACAAAACTACGAGAACGTTGGAAGAAATGTGTGAACAACAGTGGTGATTATATGGAGAAACTGGAAGGGCACTCGGAAGAGCGCATACCTCCGCTATGAAATGCCTGATCTGTGAAAAACATATCGGGCCCAATACATTTTTGAAATATCACGCGATGCAGTACTATATCGTTTTTGCCCTATCTCTCAATGGTGAAGAACCACTTTAAAAATTAAATAATTCTCGTATCCGGATCCGGATTTGGATATTCACCAAAATTGAATCAATTCGTCCGTGTCACACACCCAACATGTCCACCAAGTTTAGTCCAAATCCGTTCACAAATTTTGATATATCGTGTTATATATCGTTTTTGGCCCTATCTCTCAATGGTGAAGTTGAGAGAATGCTGATCTGAAACTGAATCCAAACAAGATACAATTACTGCAGCAGAAGACTGAAAGAAATAAGAGTGAGAGGTTCAAATTTTGCACCTTCATTGCCCAGCAGATCAAGGAAGACCAGGATTTTCCAGACAACATCATCTTTAGTGATGAAAACTACTTCCATTTCAATGGCCACATGAACAAACAGAACATGAAATTTTGGGCAGAACACCAGGCACACAAACGTATGGAACAAACTGTTTCTGTCGCACAAGTGATGGTTTGGTGTGCTATTGGACATAGCGGTACAACAGGACCCTTCTTATTTGAGAACGAAGCCGGACAACCAGTCACAGTCAACACAGATAGATACGTGGACATGCTGCAGAGATTCCTTCTGGCACTGAGAAGGAAGCAAAACATCACGATGAATTTAGTCATCTTCCAACAAGACTGTGCACCACCACATAGTACATCTAATTGTGTTTTGGAGTTTTTCAGACGTCATTTCCTGGGTGATCGACATTTCTCCACTGATGGACAATCCACGGCTTTCCTCCTCCACCGATCTGAATCCTCGCTATGACTATTTATGGGGGTCGATCAAAGATAAAGTCTACGAAAACAACCCACACAAACTGCAGGATTTGAAAAATAATATCAGATGGGAAATCACACACATAACAGCAAGTTATCAGCCGAGTCATCGACGACCTCAGTGTGGTAGCTGTCATCCAGAGGCTTGGTGCTTGGATTGAGCACTTCATCAACTACCAATGATATCACTCCTTATTGTTTGTTGAAGCATATTTTCGTTGTAATAAAAAAATAAAATAACTAGAACAGCACTAAGTAAGTAGAGCACATACCTCTGCCAGGCTGAAGAGTTTACGTTTTGTATCCCATTGATAGGCCGTATCTACATACGGACCTCAACCAAAATCAAATCAAATCGTGCTCGTCACACACCCAACATGCCCACCAAGTTACATCCGAACGCTTCCACAACTTTTGAGATATCGTGTGATAATATATCGTTTTGGCCCTATCCTCATTAGTGAAGAATCACTTGAAAAAAACTTGTCATATCCGGATCCGCATCTTCACCAAAATAAATCAATTCATCCTTGTCAAACCCAAACTGTCTACCAAATTTCAAATTGATCCATCCAGAAGTTTTTGAGATATCCTACTCAAAGACAGACAAACAAATGCTGGTGAAAACATCACCCCCGTCCACCTTTGATGGTGGAGGTAACTAATCCTGTGGAGTTTGAGATAAAAACAAACAAAATCGACAAATAATTAAAAAATATTGCAATTAAATAATAGTTGTACATCATTTTGGCCCACCATGATATACATATCTATACTAATAAATGTCAATGTGTGTTATTGTGTGTGTGTGTGTGTGTGTGTGTGTGTGTGTGTGTGTGTGTGTGTGTGTGTGTGTGTGTGTGTCAGTGTGTTAGTGTGTCTCCTCCATAACTCCAAAACCATGAAACCGAGCAGCCTGAAACTTTGCATGCACACTAAGAAAACTCCAAGGAAGTGCAAGAGTGAAAATTGTGGGTATTGGTTAATTTTAATTAAAACACCCTTTTGAAGATAATTAACGACCTTATTTAATTATATCCTTCATCAGGCGATCCTCGGCCACCTCGCGCTCTGGGGTCTGAAGGCGTTTCCTGGGTAACATCACTGGGGTCTGAAGGCGTTTCCTGGGTAACATCACTGGGCTCTGAAGCCGCCATGTTTTTTGGCCTGCTCAAGCATGCCTTGATTTGGAACAGGCCGCAATGATTTCTTTCTCTTTCCTCACTCATATTATTGAATGCCTGTTCATCATAGCTACAAATTGTTGTACACATCGCTTTTGTCAGTACTATAGCTTTCAAATTAGGAGTTTGGAGCGATTTCATGCATTATAGGGTATGATTTTCCAGAATGTACTCACGGACGAATGAAAGTATATCATCGAAATATTATTTCCGTTTTGAGGATCGGATATCGTCAGGAAAAAAATAAGTGTCAAAATCTGTTGTGAAATCTGATAATTTAAAGAAATAACTCATCTTATAACTTAGCCGATATACCTATTTACTTTAAGCAAGCAAGGCTGTGTTTCCTCCTTCTCCATAGATACAAAAGAAAATGTAAAATTTCCAAAGCATTAAACTTTTCTTTTTCAACTGTTTGGAAAATTAAATTGAGTGAACAAAAAATTGGGAATGTGCTAAAATTAACGAGCTTCATTGAGCTCATTGATGTAATACATTCACTGCGAGACCGTCACCGATACATTCACAGTTACCCTGAGCGAGTGTTTCGTGTTCCGTCACCCTGAGTTAGTGTTTCGTGCTCCGTCACCCTAAACGAGTGGTTCATGCTCCCCCACCTTGAGTGTGTGGTTCATGCTCCGTCACCCTGAGCGAGTGGTCCATGCTCCTCCACCCTGAGCGAGTGGTTCGTGCTCTGTCTCCCTGAGAAAATGGTTCGTGCTCCGTCACCCTGAGTTAGTGTTTCGTGCTCCGTCACCCTGAATGAGTGGTCCGTGCTCCTCCACCCTGAGCGAGTGGTTCGTGCTCCTCCACCCTGAGCGAGTGGTCCGTGCTCCTCCACCCTGAACGAGTGGTCGGTGCTCCTCCACCCTGAGCGAGTGGTCCGTGCTCCTCCACCCTGAGAAAGTGGTTCGTGCTCTGTCACCCTGAGTGAGTGGTTCGTGCTCTGTCACCCTGAGTGAGTGGTTCGTGCTCTGTCACCCTGAGCGAGTGGTTCGTGCTCTGTCACCCTGAGTGAGTGGTTCGTGCTCTGTCACCCTGAGCGAGTGGTTCGTGCTCTGTCACCCTGAGCGAGTGGTTCGTGCTCTGTCACCCTGAGTGAGTGGTTCGTGCTCTGTCACCCTGAGTGAGTGGTTTGTGCTCTGTCACCCTCAGCGAGTGGGTCATGCTCCATTGCCCTGAGTGAGTGGTTCATGCTCCGTCACCAACCAGGCACTCAGACACGTGCACACAGGACAATAATGATACAAACTGAATTTTGAAATGTAAACCGTTTTCATAACTGCCTCTG